>NW_022986985.1:0-363574 GCF_010093935.1 Zasmidium cellare ATCC 36951 | reverse complement strand
GATATCTATTTAGGGGTAACTTCTATAGTCTAGAATTATACTACTTAACTAACTAGCTAGTAGTTAAATAAATAGCTCTAATTAGCTACTAGATAGAAAGTAGAATCTAAGCCTAATATAAGTATCCTTATTAGGAATAGGGAAGATATATATACTAGCCTAAGTAGGAGTGTTAGATAGTATAGTCTAGATAGGTAGGCTAAAATAGATACCTAAAGTATTAATACTAAAAGTTATATAACTAAAAGGAGTTTATCTCTTCTTAGTTCTTCTACTTTCTATAACTAACTAATATAATTACAACTAGGTTAGTTCCTGCTATTATTTATTAATTTAGTTACTTCTACTATATTTAATACCTATATAAACCCTATAGAGTAGTTTTAGCTTAATAGAAATTAAAAATTAGTTATACTAATTAAAAGAACATATAATATAACAATTAAGACTCTATATAGGTTCTTCGAATCTGTTCTCTAGTATAAAGGCCTAAGATACCTACCGTAGGTAGCTATAGAATTAGTCTAACATTAACGCCGAGGTTTTACCGAAGCTGGATCCTTCCATAGTGTCCAAAATGACTTTGTGGTCCGACGTGTTGACCAGCTCACTTCACCTCCCTGTCCAACTCACTTCAGGTTGCATCACTGAGTCCACATGTTACAAGACAGTGGTTTTGAACACCATGCACCGTCACTTCGCTCTCAGCACCGTCATTTCCTTGCTGCAGGAATTCGATTCATCAAGGACAACGACTTCTCTAAGAAGGGAACTTGTTGAACTGAATGCTGACACGAAAACATTACATTTGACATTAGAGCTGCTCACTATCAAGACACTGACAGTCACCCGCTCCACCCGGAGCAAATATACCCATCTGGCCACTCCATAGACTTGGACAGCTTGAGGAGATAGACGGACATCCAAATATCATGCCCCAAAGCCGCTCCAAACTGAATCCGAAAGCATCATTGCCCACGAGCCTCTCCCTAATATGCTCTACCGTGCCGCGATTAATGCGCTCCATGCGTGCTCGAGAAGCAATAAACTGAGCGCGATACGTCAACGAGATCCCCGAGCAATCCTCGTCTGGGTTCGTCTGCTCGAAAATGTCCTTGACGATCGATCCTTCATGCCAGCCGGAGATGTCCCAACATCTGTCACATGCAGAACAGAATGAGCCGGTGTAGGAGAGTGATAGAAAATCAGTGTTCTGGATGAAGTACTGTCGGATCCTAGCGACCAGCCAGTGCAGCTCATGAGGTTCTGCCTGCATGAACAACGTGTGGTCTGCGAAGCTATAGCTTTCATTAAGCAGGTGACTTAAGAAGGTTTCGCCTTCGCGGCCGACATTCTTCCGTGGGCTCACAATAACATCAGAAGCTAGTGGGAACCGCGAGGAGATGTCGATGTCGCTGCCTTTGTTATAGATCAAGACGGTGGTGTTCATGGCCGCAATCTTTGGGATCTGCAAGATTGAATGCACGGCGTCGGCGACGGTTTCAATAGGCTCTTCGTACCGAGCGATCACGATGTCCAGTCGAGGAGGCCTTGAGCTGTTCTGGCTGTACGAGGTATCGAACTTGCGGTTCATCAACGCGGCATGCAGCACAAGAAGCCACACGAGCGCATTAAGCATGCTTTGAAAGGCCAAGGGTAGCCATGTGGAGTAATGTATCGACTCATTTGACTGGGTATGCTCGTCGTGTACCTCTCCGACATGATCCTCATCCTCGTCCTCATGGTCCTCACTAGGAAGTCGAATTTGGCGTACATTGTCGAGCCACGGGTGTCTGATCCAAGGAAGCTTTAGTTGTTCCCACTGAACCAGAGCACTTTCGAAGTCCATTGTCGCCAACAGGGCAACAACGAAGGCCACCCACTGTCCAATGGTGGTCATGGTCGGTCTTGACTGGAACAGGAGATTATCCAGTGCGGTCAGCACAACAAGGCAAACCGCAACGCATATTCGATCGAGGCCAGAGTGTTCTGATATGTGTGTATGTTCGTCCTCATCATCCGCAGCCTGTGACACCGCGGCACCGTCATACAGTACCGCGGCACCAGCAGGCAGGTTCAGAAGCAGCAGACCCAAATGTCCGTACAATGCAAAGTCTCCACTATTCTTCCACTCATTCGGGGCCATGAACGCAAGAATTGGCACGAGACTGACCGCCAAAGCAAAAGTATGCGCACCCCAGCCCGCAAAGCTCACTTCTCTCGCCTCTTCAAACGATCTCTTCGCGATAACCATGCACCCAGCCGCGCCCAAAGTCAAGTATTCAAACTCGTTCGTCATGTGGTGATCTTGCAGGAAGAGAAGAGCCACGCATATGGCAAATGTCGTGTACCGCAAGATCTCCACCAGCCAGGTCGACGAACTCCTTTCAAGCAATGAGCGAGCGTCCTCCGGGAGAAGCGAGTCCCAATGCAAGCTCAGTATCATCATCCATAACGTCGTATTCTTCGTGTGCAACAGAGACTGATACGCGCAGATGAGGGCTCCGGTGATCGATGCGGTATAAACCAACAGCCAGGCAAACGAAGTGAGAGAGTGTTGTCGATGTTCGTTTGGATCTCGTGCCTCATTCTTCGACTGGAAGAGAGCTTTGCAAACCAATGCAATCGTAACATGGGCCAGCGAAAGGAATGTCGGAACGTGAAAGCCATCTTCGAAGAGGTGTCGCGCGGTGATGACCGTGATCGAAAGGCCGAACAGGCGAATTGATGCAGGACCAAGGTACTGTTGCATGTCGAACCTGGACATTATATGGTCGCAAGTAGCGAAACTGCAGCTTCGCAAAAGACTCAGACGCTCATCATTGAATTTTGAGGAAGAATGAACCGGCCACCACAGGCGTACAAGCAACCTTCAACCACGGCGAACGGCATCACAAGCGTGACACAACACCAATTTATGTTCAACGTCAAATGCAGAAACCCACCTCGTAACAACGACCTGATGCCGCCATGTTCATTGCACTGCCTCTGAAAGCATGCCCTAGGCCACGCTAGTAGAGTATCCGCCAGAATGCATGGACAAAATCTCGTTGCCTGAAAAGGAGTTAGAACAAAGGTTACTCTTGCGAAACCCGCACGCCTTGACTTTTTAGATACAGTAGTCCAGTCCGAACGAGGTATTCATTCGCATAAGCATCCTTCGTACTTCGAGACAGTATGAGTCGGATGACTTGTTCAATGAGGTCGGAGAATGCCCGCAGCCAGTCGCAGCAGGAAGATCCGCACCGTTGTGGTTCCATAATATGGACACATGTCGTTGACAACAGGCACCAGCACACACTTTCCCGGAGTCTCATCCTCCAGCGCCAGGAGATTGATTTGAAAGACCATCTTGCGCAGAATTTCTTCTCTGGTGCTGCCTATTCCGGCGATAGAATTCACGTATCTCTCCATGTACTCTTTGCTGAGCGGTGAGGTTTTGATGGGCTTGTCAAAGATCTGTTCAATCAGCTTTGTGACTTGGGCAATATCTGCGCAGGCAAAGGTCTGTTAGCTCTTGTGACTTCCAAAGTCATCGTGGTAGAAGGCTGTTTGACTCACTGATCGTCTCCCAAGCCATGCTCATCACAGGCTGCCACTCTCCATCGGGTAGCTCACATGCTGCGGCGACAAACCGACCCACGTCGCCGATGGTAGTCATGGTAATGTTCGGATAAGTTCCGTCATCGAAAACGGGAGGGTATGCCTCTCCTTTCAAGATATCCCACATATGACGGTATGTACGTCCGCCAGTGCAGGGACCATCGTCTCCGGATCTTCGTAGTCGACGCAGCGGATCGCGGCGCCGTACATCTCAGTTGGCATTTTGTCGACATCTTGCATCCGTGTAAGGATGATAGGCGTGTTGCCTGTCTGACCGATCGCTGAAACAATGGAGCCTGGTTGATTTTCAGTCAGCTGCCTTCATTCAAGTTGAAGCATGTTACAAACGGCCGAGGGTTTTGGAAGTGCCGCCTGCTACTGCAATGATGACCATGCTGTTGGAAGTCTGTCGTGCTGGAATGCTATCAAAAAAGAATGACCAGGTGCGAGGCCTTTTTGGATAACAGCGAAATAATAAGAGATTCGAGCAATGAGGAGGCACTTCCTTGATCAGGTGCCATCGCGGGAAAGCGTGAGGCAGCATCGATTGAGTCACGTCTTCCAGCAATCGCGACACGTCTCTTCTCATCGCCAAGCAGCGGGGACGAAGCAGATCAGCATGGTTTGTAGCAGTACAGTACATATGTATCGGACGCGAATACGACTTGCCTGAAGCGAAACACCCAAGAACAGGGACCACCTCAATTTTCCCGCCGTCGAACCAAGGCGATTCGCCCACCTGCTTTGATCGTCTCTCCCTAAGTATATGAATTAGTAATGAGATTCTCACAGTGAACTCATGAGTCACTCACCGGCTCTATCAAGAGCTTCTCAACAATGCCACCACCTTTGAGGCTTTCTGGAGCGTTGACGTTGATCTCCAGCTTCATCGCCTCTAAGATTGCCACAAGCTGGTTCGGCTTGATCTCATCCTTCTCCTTGACCTCCACCTTCCAAACATTGGCATCCACAGGTGCTTCGATCGAAGTGATCTGCGGATCTTGAAGGAGGTTCTCGATTGTGCTCTCATCAGGCTTGTTCTTGGACTTCTCCGCACGCCAACGTTCCAAGGACTCTTGCTCTGCCTGTATCATCTCTTCTTGTACTTTGCGCTGCTTCGACCTGATGTCACGAACCTCATCAGCAGTGTCGGCGAGCATTTTGTTATGTTCCGCCATGTCGAACTCGGCAGGTTCCCATTCGAACTTGTACTGGCCAGATCTGAACAGACCAAGCATTCGATTGAGCTCATCCTCACTCACTTCGTAGAATGTGAGGATATCGAAGTCTTCAAACAGCCAAGGGCGGTCGGGGGAGAAGCCTTCCTTATAACCGTAATAGTCAAAGCAGGGAATGGTCCGGCCAAGCATTTGATAGCCACCAGGAGAGTCGACAGGATAGATACTGGCGCAAGAGCCACCCCACCCAAAAGTGCCTTCAGGCGTGAACACCCGTGACGGATTCGCTTTCGGGCAAGACATTCGCTGCCTGGGGTCCACGGGTAAAGACACAGTGTTCCCACAGAAAAAGCCCACGGCAACGGACATCAGCTCACCATTGAGCATGTTGTATTTGAGCTGCTCGGCAGAGAAAGCATTGTTCTTTGCCACAAAGTCCAGATTGTCCGGTAGGTAGGGCGCGTGAGGTCTTTGCGTTTCCATGTAGCGCTTCGTTGCATCTGTTTGCTCCTTGCTCTCGAAGGACAGCGGCAACTTGAAGCGGCGACATGGTACTTTTGACTTGCTCAGATCACCGATCTGGTCTTCCAGCGCCTGGAGATGCTCAATCAGCTTGTCTCGCGGTAGCTTGGCGCCATCGTAGCCTGTGACAAACGTTAGCATGGATTGTGTCGCGGCAATACAAGAACTCACAGATCGTGATGCTGGTACAGCATCCTACAGTAGTGATCAAGTTATCTTTCAACCAAGAAGGCGCATCCTTGGAGTTGACAGCCTTCTCCAGTGCTGTGGCCCTGCATCGATAGTTGATATCAAACTGCTCATTGCCGTACTCTACAAGCAGGTAATCGTCACCCGCTTGGCGATACCGAACTTGAGGACTTGTATCCGAAGCAGGTCGTTCCCACAGTACCGCCTTCTGGTAATTGCCAGAGGGAGTGAAGGGCTGGTTGAAAGCTGGCACGCCGTCAAAGCTGCCCTTCTCCACCGCGTATTGTATCGCGTCGAGGTACCCATCGTTACGCTTGCGCAAGTTTAATGCTTCCTCCAAGCTCACCCTCTTATACTGCATGGTATCTCCTGCTTTCAATTGGCCAAGCTTCCACCAGTCCGCTCGAATGGTAGTTGCGGATGAAGCGAAGCCACCAAAGTTGGGGCAGTCAAGCGCAAAAATACAGCCTTCATCACCAGTCCAGTTGAGGGTGCCGCAAGAGTATCCATACTCGACCAAGTTTGAGGGATGGGAACCACCTTCGCCTCCGTCTGACCTCGCCCATTTTGGCACTGGACCTACAAGTCTAATTGCACTTCGGCTGGCGTTGTGCGAGATCTTCCACTCCGTACTGTACAGCATCGCGATGTCTTCGTCTGTCAAGTAGCCTTCCTCGTGTGGACCAGGCAGTGCCATCACTTCCCACTTCTTAGTATATTTTGGTTGAATTGCCTCAGGTATCGCAGGATGACCTGCAAGGCTCTGGGGGGTGTTCTTGACGACGCTGAGTTGATCACCAGGCGCGAGTTGTCGACCTTGATAACCACCAATCGCAACCAGAGGAGATGTCGACTTTGATTCGAAGTATTCTGACACCGCGGGGAACCCGCCATGAATCGCAAGGTAGCTGCGGCACCCACCATCAGTCGTACGTCCGATAGTAAGTTTCTGGCCTGGTTTTATGTGCTTTCTCGACCACATAGGAAACGGCGAATCGTCAAGGGTCGCCTCGATCGGTGCCCCTGTCAGAGCAATAACGGCAGGTCCCAAGAATCGCAGTTCAGGTCCACTGAGAGTGATCTCAAGACCTTCCTTATTGCGTTCGTTCCCTACGAGCAGGTTGCCTACAGCAAGGGCAATGGGGTCCATGGCGCCGCTGCGAGGAATGCCTTTCGCGACTTTTGGTCTTCCTTCGAGATCTTGCACCAGAGTATACGCGCCCGCAGAAATGACTTCGATGACATTCGGCTTGTAGTCAAAGCTCTTAAGAAAGGACGTAAGCGTTGTTCCAGACTTGAAGGTCTCGTCTTCCATGATTGCTGCCAGGAATTCCAGGTTGTTTGGCGGTCCTGCAACAGTTGATCTCGAGAGAAGCATATCCATGCCTTTGATTGCAGCATCGCGCGTCTTTGCATGGTTAACGACTTTCGCGATCAAAGGATCGTAATTGGGTGAAATGCGAAGACCTGTTCGTACCCAAGTATCGATACGGCTGTTGGCGAGCTTCGTCCAGTGTACCTCCGTCAAGAGGCCAGGAGAGGGCGCAAAGTCTCGAAGCACGTTTTCAGCATATACTCGCGCCTCAATGGCTGCTCCAGTAGGGCCCGCTTTCTGCAAAGATTCCAGGTACTCATGAGATAGCCCACCTTTACCTGCTAGCTCCCCGTCGGCCTGCTTTAACATCAGCTCCACCAAATCAACATCGTAGCACATCTCCGTGATCGGGTGTTCGACTTGAAGGCGAGTGTTCATCTCCAGGAAGAAGAAGTCGGCGGACTTATCGTCTACAAGAAATTCAATGGTGCCAGCCGAGGAATACTTTACAGTTTCCGCAAGAGTCACAGCAGCCGTACAAAGCTTCTCTCGCAGACCTGGATGTTTCTCGACAAACGGACTGGGGCACTCCTCGATGACTTTCTGATTCCGGCGCTGAATCGAGCATTCACGCTCGCCAAAGCTGATGGCTTTTTCATTCGAGCCGAAGACCTGCACTTCGATGTGATGGCTCTCTGGGTAGTACTTCTCGATGAAGACGCCGGAATCCTTGAACAAGGCCTCGCCGCGGGATTTGGCTGTCTTGAAGCCAGTCTTCGCTTCGTCGGGATTGTTGCAGACTATCAATCCCGCTCCGCCACCTCCTGCAGTGATCTTGAGCATGACAGGATAGCCAATCTGCTCACTCTGCTTGAGAGCATCATCCTCGCTCTCGACAAGCCCTTTGGTTCCAGGCACGATAGGGACGGAAGCTTCCTGTGCCAGATCTCGAGCGATGTGCTTTATACCGAAGGACTTGATAGCGTCAGGTCCAGGACCGACCCACGCCAATCCGGCATCGATAACAGCCTGTGCGAAGGCGGCATTCTCTGACAGGAACCCGTAACCTGGAATGACCGCATCGCATTTCTTGTCCTTGGCAATTTTCAGGATCTCGTCGACATTGGTGTAGCTGTTGACGTCGGACAAAAGAACAGCCTCATCAGCATTGGAGACGTGGAGAGAGGCGGCATCTGCGGTCGTGTAGATGGACACAGTCTTGATGCCGAGTTTCTTCGCCGTTGTTATGATGCGGACGGCCTGGGAAAGCGTGTCAGTATAGAGTTTTGATGTGTTTCTTCCATCACGAGAGGCGTACAATCTCTCCCCGATTGGCAATTAGGAGGCGCTGCAGCTTCTCCATTGTGGCCTTTTGTCCTCCTCTTCAACAAGTTACACAGCTACAGATCCAAAATCTGTACCTGACATGCGACTTTATGAGCTCGACAGATGTGTCTTCGATGATCTTGACCCCCGGCGCGGCCAGATCGCTGTTGCCGCTGATAAGAGCTCCAAGTGAGGGGCCATTGTCAAGGTCAAGGATACTTACATCACCACAGCACTCCGATAGGCAGCTCCACGCCGCCGTCGGCCAAACCTCATCTCTTGAGCCAAGTAAGAACAAGATCAAGCTAAACAATCTCTTTGTATCACTCTCGTCTTCACTTCTCGTGCATACTCACACATAACGAACGATGCCACCAATTCCACGAAAAGTCCACATCAACGTCGACTTAGGCGAAGGCTATGGCAACTTCAGAGCCAATCCGTCCTGCACAGATGAGGATCTAATCCCACTCATCGACCATGCAAATGTAAGCAAACGCCTTACAAATAAAACATCAACATTCACTAACACATTCCCTAGGTAGCCTGCGGCTTCCACGCCGGCGACCCCCTAATCATGCAAGAAACCGTCCGCGCCTGCAAACGCGCCAACATCAAAGTCGGAGCACATCCTGGCCTGCCTGGTACGTCCTTCCTGCATCTATGATAAATATCAAGCACAAATTTCTGACAGTAACACAGACATCCAAGGCTTCGGCCGTCGCGAGATCAAAATGTCCCCAGAAGAGCTCACGGCAATGGTGCGGTATCAAGTTGGCGCTCTGCAAGGCTTCTTGGACGCGGAGGGCGTCCCTCTGAACCACGTCAAGCCACATGGTGTTCTGTATGGGATGATGTACAGAGACGAAGAAGTGTGTCGAGCGGTGTATGAGGGCGTGCCGATGGGCGTGAGGGTTTTCGGTCTTGCTGGGTAAGAGTCATTCGCTCTTGGTTTAAGGGGGACTGTTTTACTGATGAAAATTGGGCATAGAACGATCCAAGAAAAGGTCGCCAAAGAACTCGGCTTGCCCTTCACCGCCGAGCTCTACGGGGATGTCAAGTACAGTAAAGACGGCAAGCTTGTAATCGACCGCAAGAAGAAGCCTTGGACGGCCGAGGAGACGAAGAAGCATGTCGAATCGCAAGTCATCTCGAGCTCCGTCACAGCTGTCACGGGTGAAGAGATCCAGCTTCCAATCGGGGACCACGAGGTGTCCATGTGCTGTCATAGTGACAGTCCAGGGGCATTGGAGATTGTCAAGGCAGCGAGGCAGATTGTTGACAAGTTTAATCAAGATCAGGGCTACGCATAAAATCGCAATGCTGGAGTCAACCGATTGTTCCATTCAGTGACTCTCGAGTTGCTAGGCTGTTGCTGGACTTAATACCCACACCTCATCGTCCACCATCGTCTGGCGCGCGAAAGCGGTGCACACATGCCAACCCACATCTACTTCCCCTTCATCAACTTCGCAAACTCCTCAACTATCCAATCGTCAGCAAAACCCCACACACAAAACAGAACACAAAACCCACAATCAACCGTCCCACTCCGATCCACATCCGCCTCCTGCATCATCTGCTCAATCTCCGCATCCGAAAGATCCTCGCCCAAAGCCACCATAACCTTCTTCAGCTCGTCGGTCGAAATGGTCCCGCTGCCGTCACGGTCAAACACGCGGAACGCATCGCGCAGCTCCTGGTCATAGTCGGTGTCGGCGAGCTTGTGCGACATCATGGTGACGAATTCGTGGATGTCGATGCTGCCGGTGTTGTCGACGTCGACTTCGCCGATCCTGGTAAGACAGGCATGTCAAATGGTTCGTTCTTGCCGCCTTGAGGTTTGTAACTCACATGTCTTTGAGCTCCGAGTCTGTAGGGTTCAAGCCCAGAGAACGCATTACGTCCCCGAGCTCTTCGGCCGTGATCTCACCTGCAAGTCATCAATATCATGGAAAGCACGCCAATAGGTACGAATTGCCATCTCACATACCATCTCCATTCTTGTCCTACAACCGTCGTCTATTCAGAGCGCAGCCCCCAATGCCACTGAGAAAACCATCGTTACTCACGAATGCCTTGAAGGCTTCCTGGAGTTCCAGTACCACTGAGGAGTTCGCTTGATTGCCACTGCCGGTGCCTTGTGCCTAGATCATCAACTCGTCATTAGTCGAGATGTTTCAAAAACGCCGTCATGAGGACTGCTCCGCTTACCGCCATAGTGGCTGGTCAAATCGCTCGTGGAGGTAGTGAGCTAGCAGGCCAGTGTATACAGTCGGTCGCACGGAATGATGTGAGCTGAGAGAGCACGATACGGTTTCAGTCGTCGAGTTGTCGGTTTGAAGTGAAGTCGAACGACATGTACATGGCGGTGACGACCAGGCAATAGCTTTGAAGCTCAGCTCCTTTCGTTCGCCAATCACAGCGAGCTGCGCGGAGTATACTTCGAGGTGGACGGTAAGGCTACGTATGAAAGTGTACACGCTGAAAATTCAAGTCGCTTTCATTCATCTGGTCATGGCCAATGCTACTTATTGTGTCTCATCTTGTAGGCAATCCAGTCTCATGCCACGTCACCCAAACGCCTTGGATGCCGAGTATGTTACAGCTTTACGCATCATACACTTCATCAGCCGCTGAATAACCGGGCAAATGTCCATCACCCACCACCATATCGTAGCAGAATGACCAGTAACGTATCAACCACCAACGCCAAGGCTAACAGCAGTCATGTCGTCTCATCCCGTCACCAAAATGTTCATTCCCTTGTTATGTGCGGCAAAGAGTCATTTGGCAAGACGACGGATCTCATCGACCTGGCGGTGGAGCTGGCTGATCGTTCTGAGAGCCGGATCACTAGGCTTGGTCTCGGAGATTTGCATGTAGGCGCCCTGCAGCCGCTGCGACAGAACGTCCATGATCTTGGGCGCAACATCTCTAATGTCGTCGTCTCTCACGTCGATCTGGTTGAGCACGTGGCTGAGCCACTCGAGGCGCTGCTCGGCGTTGGTCTCGAAGCTTGAGGTGATGGCCGCAGACACAGTAAGAGCAACCAAGGGCGAGACATGCTGGAGGTAGCTGAGGTTGACGCGAACGAAGAGCTTGTCGAAGATGTCGGCTTGACGATCGGAAGAGATCCACTGCAAAGTAGTTAGTAATGAACACATTCAAAAAGTCAAAGAGGACTCACCTGAATAGTAGCCTCTTCGTAGGCACCATCCACCAACTTCTGCGTCATTTCGGCCACCTCCTTATCCTCGGCCTCGGTTTGAGGATCCGAGCGAGTAGACGGTGTGGCGGATGCGTTGGCAGCATTCTGAGCCTGCTCGCGTTGCATCTTGATGATCTGCTCCTGGAAAGCAGACTGGCTTGAAGCCATGTTCTGAATGGTGTTGGACAAGTTACGGACCATGTTGGAGAGCTCCTCGATCTTGGTGTTGTCGTGCTGGCGTTGCTGCTCGGCCAGCCGCTGCTGCTGTGTAAAGCGCTTCTCAAGATCCGATACCATCTTCTGCGCTGCCTGAGTCGCCGCATTTGGCAAAGACTGCTTCAGGATGTTCGTGACTTGTTCGTGCACCTTGGCGGCCACGTTCGTCGAAGTAACATCCGAGATGGTTCGGTGAACCTCCTTGTCCTTTAAGGCTTGCTGCAGGGCATTGGATAGCGTGGCCCTCATTGCGGATGCAACACTGGTGTTCAGCTGTTGTGGAAGCGTCTCCGCAATCTTGCGGTCAACGACCTTGCTCGTTACTTCGGTGAGAGTCGGGATGACGTCCTTCTCGATGCGATTGGCGATGATGCTGCTCAAGCTGCGGTCTACGTTCTCGGTTAATGTGGAGGACACCAAGCGTAGCAGAGCGTCTTGCTTGGCTCCAGCAGCTGCATCAGAGACGCGCTTGTCAGACTCAATGCGCTGGTAGAGCGAGTCGAACTGCTTGTTAAGCACAGAGCTCATGTCATCTGAACCAGTGATGGACGAGATGTTGGCCTTGGCGTGTGCTGCCTTGGGAGACACCACCACCTTCTTGGCCGAGTCAGAATCGTCAGCCGCCTTGTCCTTGACGGGAGACTTGGCACGTTGAGCGGCATTTGCGTATGAGTCCGGTGTCATGAGCGGCGGATTGGTTGGGATTTGTGGCAGAGGCTTGGATGGTGGCTCGGGCGAAGCCATGCGTGGGAGACCGTTCGCCGATGGTGCGGGCGAGTCTGTCTTCTCCTTCTTGATCTCAGGCTTCGCAGGAGTCGCCGGCTTTGGCGGATCGGCCTTCTTGGATGGCGCTGGCTTTGGTACAGGCTTTGACGTAGCAGCGGTGTCGGCATTGCTTGATTGCTCGCTGGACGCTGGAAGCTTCTGTGGTTGCACCAGCTCGCTCACTTCGATGATGCCTTCCTTCAAAGCGTCCTTGGGATTTACCATCTTGCTCTGAGCATCCCAACCCAGATCCTCGCGCTTGATGCTGATGCCGATGACGCCCTTCGAGTGCATGACGTAGAGCTCAAACAATGTCTCCTCGGGCGTGTTACGCTCGCTGCCGTTGTCGACTGGTGTCTTGAGCATGTCAACACTCCTAAGCTGACCACCCACCTTCGCAAAAGAGAACTCCCTAAGTCCACTCATGATGGCGGTGCTCTCAGGCTTGGGAAGTGCAGGGTCTCCGCTAGCTAGCATGCCGATGTATCTAGCTTGGTCCATCTGCGGGAGGTTGTACTTTGGAGCACTCAGATGGACGAAGTAGATGCTGTTGCGGGTCGGGTGCCCGATCGCAATGATGCCGGTCTTGGGATGATAGCTGATGCTGCAGATACCATCGCTGTCCTTCTCATGAGGCAAACGAATCTCTTGCACAGCTTTGCCCAGGCCAAGATCCCAAAGCTGAAGGATGTGGTTCTGTCTGAAGCCGACGATCACGTAACGGAGGGCAGCACCCTTGCTGGTGGGGCGATCCTTGTCGAGGAACATGATGGACGACACAGAAGGCTTCTCGTCGGGCTTGCTGCCGGACGTGGCGGCGTTGATAGTCCAGATAGGGTCGCGAAGCTCAACGCCATCGTGCTTGCCTTCAGCCATGTCGCCAGTCCGAGTCGTGAGAGGAGCGATACCCCAGAACTTGCATCGTCCGTTCTTATCGAGACTGGCAATCACAGAGTCATCTTCCGAGAAACAGAAGTCTTTGCCGGCTTTGCCAGTGTTGATCTTGAGGCTGTGGTCTTCGAAGAACTTCTCGCTGTTGACCTTGCGAGTCGTGCCGCTGCAGTATGCCTTTTCCTTGGCCATTTCTGGCGCAACGATGAATATCTGCTTGCCTCTGGCCATGGCGAAGTACTCGGGGTGACGGTTGCTGAGCTTTGCTCTAGTCTTGACCGGAGAACCTGACGTGTTCTCGTCCGGCGTCTGCACTGGAGGCATGATGAAGCCCTGGCCCTCGACATCATC
Source organism: Zasmidium cellare ATCC 36951 (assembly GCF_010093935.1). Lineage (NCBI taxonomy): Eukaryota > Fungi > Ascomycota > Dothideomycetes > Mycosphaerellales > Mycosphaerellaceae > Zasmidium > Zasmidium cellare. Next base: position 350,007 of record NW_022986985.1, on the reverse strand, counting down.
GTCTGCGAAGAGGTCACCGCGGGACTTGGCGAGCGAGGTCCAGAAGACGGATCCATTGACGCCAGTGCCGAGAACGGCCTCAACATCGTGGGTCGAGTTGCAAAGCTGTACACTGAAGATGCGCTCGCCGCTGGAACGGAAGACTTGCTTGTGATCACCACTGTCTTGACGAATGATGCGGAAGCCGCCGTTGTCCTTCTTGGTCGCGACTTGGGCATACACGATATGCGTTTGACTGGCAGTGACCAAGCAGCGGTCGATCTGGTCGAACTCCTTCTTCAGTTGTGCTATAACCATGAAGTGGTCCTGACGGATCGGCCGAGCTGTCTTGGTCTGCTTGATCTGCAGAGAAACGAAAGGCTTCATGGGGAAGTTGTAAACCTCGACCTTGAAATCCTCGGCGGTATCATCTTCAGCGCTCTCCCAGCTTGACTCGACCTCGCTGCCTGCAGGCTCTTTCTTGATCAAAATGTCGTCGTCTGCAGCATCACCTGCACGTGCGCTCAATGTCTCCTTTGGCTCACTCTTGGTGTCGGCAGCTGCAAGTGCCTTCTCGACCTGTTTGTCGACTTGTTCACCAACATCCTCCAGAGCTTCAGAAACACTCTGCTGCGCCTTGCTCTCTGATCCTGGCGTGGGCACGTTGTCTGTAGCCTCCATCTTCCTGCTCTTTGACGCTGGCGCACTTGACTCTCCGTTATTTGAAGCATCTCTGTTGTGCTTGAGAATCTCGATCTTCTTCGGCTGGCCAGCCTGTGCAACAGCGGCCTGGGCTTCGGGATTCGGGGTGCGGTTCAATGGCGAAGAGGACGACAATTGATCGAAAGGGTTGACGTAGTTGAACATTTGCGCTTTCGTGGGCTGTGGGGCTTCGAACGGTGTGCTGTCGCCGGCCGGGCTGCCAAATTGGCGGACTGGAGTAGATTCGCGTGGGATTTGAGGTTGTGCAGGCGAGCCGACTGATGCGTTTGCGAAGTTTCTGACGAGCTCGTTGACATCAGAATTGCGCTTATCACCTTGCTCAGTACCCTGAGGTCCCGACTCGGTGACAGGTTGCACAGGGGGTTGCTGAGACTTGGGTTTGGTGAGTAGGTTGAGGAGAAAGTCTTGCTGGTTCGGCGGCTGGTTGTCTGACTTCTCTGCACCTGCCGCTGCCAGTGGAGATGGACTGGCGCCTGAGCCCGTGCGCTTCAGATTCGACATGAGGTCGGCAGCGGAAAGTGGACGTGAGTGTCCGCTGTCTCTAGACTGAAGCGTAGGCATGTGAACGGTCGAGTGTCGGTTGCCGCCGACGTTTTGTAGGTTGGCCATTGGACTCGCACGACCTTGTTGCTGGTCAGACTGTCCATTGAACTTGAGCAGACTGAGGAGCTGGTTCTGTCCGGCAGACTCGGCGCCTGGAGTGCCCACCGCGGAGGATGGGTTGACGGGACTGAGGATGTTGGCCGAGTGGACCGGATTCGGAGTCTGGACTGGCGGCGAGAAGAGGGGCGAGGACACGGATGGTTGCGGCGGTGCCCACAGTGAGGGTTGCTGGTTCTGCGATTGCTGGCCTGGCGACTGTGCGGGCTGGCTCTTCAGACGAGCGAAGAGCTCCTGCAGGTTGTTGTGCGAGTCGACCATGGTGCGTGAGGGGGCGCGAGGCGCCGGTGTTGGTTATATTACAGTCCTCGGGGCGCCAGTATGGTACAGCAGAGTGATGGAAGCAAAAAGTTGGAGGTGTTTGTTGTATGAGCGAGTGTGATTGGGGTGTGGCGGGTCACCAAAAGCTACGATGGTGACAGCTCGTGCGGCCCGCTTCCGAATCGGGCAAGTGCGACGACGATTTACTCTCACTTTGGTGTGCCATTACTCGTGAAAGTGACTTGATGCCTGACAGGAGCTGCGGAAGTGGTTCATGTTCCATGGGAGTGCATCTCATGAGTCGCATCGTGGTCGTTACTACGTCGATGGCTTTCACAGGGCCAACAATTCATCCTGTTCGATCAGATTGGCGTTGAATCACGAAGGCCGCCATCATCATACAAGTCAATCGCTCGTTTACAGATCGCATTAACTACTTTGGTATCATCTCTCCAGCGTACAGGCAAAGCAATCTCCCCAAACCCACCTGGTATGCCTTCTAACTTTTCCACAACGCCAACTGCTGACTCCTGGCTATGCACCCAAGTCCTGCTCAATGGCGCCAATGTCTCTCGTTGCCGCAGCGCGGCAGCTCGCAAACGCAGCCGACGTTCCAACCACCACAATCGGAAATCATATCTCGGCTGATAGTGTTCTACACTGGGAGGTTGAACTTCTTGCCTTGTAGGACCCTAAACCCAGCTGTTAGCGACTGAGCTTCGAATGGCGAGCATTCGTTGGTCATACTTAGTGTAGTAGATCCAGAAGAAGTCGGAGTAAAGAACAGTCTGAACGATGCCTGCAAGAACGGGAATTGGATCCCAGTAGCCATTCTCGGTGAAGAAGCGGTATATCCAGTTGGGAATGTAGAGAGCTCGGTAGGCACCCAGAGCAAAGAGGTAATGCGTGGTGATAGTCTCTGCCTCGCCTGTCCGTTGGAGCATGAATAGCTGTGGGAGGATCGCAACCGATTCTAGCCAGATGGAGAATGCCCAGAGCATCTACACAAATATGTGAGCTTCATCTATCCCGCGTTGGAAAAACGGTGTCCCTGTCGACATACCTCTGCTGGTGTGTATTTCACGGGAAATAATATCCCCAGAACTGCAGCTCCTCCTACAAGATATTCCACCTTGAATGTGTCTTGGTTCGGATCGTGCGTTGGTTTATAATCGTTGAGCATGAGGTAAACCGTGTAGACCTGTGCGCCAATGAAGACAATCTTGAAAGTGGTGTTCCAGAGCGATTTCGTTGGGTCCGTCCAGAGCAGGTCTGTACCCCTGTCAGCTCCCTTTCCAGCAACATTCCCCTCGTCCTCTTCAGAGAACCTACCAAGGTATCTCGTAACATAAACGACCAGATAGAGAAACTGGCTCTTGAACGATATGCCAGACGCCGACTTGATTCACCCAGTTAGCACGTACTCCTACCATTTTCAACTCCATTGGAAGCGCATACACTCGAGGACTTCATCTTCGCAAGCAATATGAAAATCGACGCCAAATGCGACAAGTCGCCTGTATCCCGTGAGCTCCTATCCGCATCTTCCCACACGTTCCTCGCGGTGTTGTACCTAGCATTCGAAAGATATTCATGGTGGGCGGTGAGGGCCGGAGCCGCGTAGATTCGTCTCGATATCGGTCGCGTCGTTCGCTGCAATCGGTGGATGTCGTGAGAGTGGGGAGAGTGGAGAGACAATGCCTTGTTGTGGTGTTGGTCGAGACGGACAGCTTTCATGTATTTTGTCCCTTGGGAGCTGCTCAGCGGCGCTTGGGCCACGATCTGCACGGAGGTTTTGGACCCCTGCGCGAGAGTCGCCGCACCTTCCTTCTGAAACTCACTTTAGATGAGATTGTCAGGCAAGAATTCAGGCATGAATGTGAGAGACGGTCTCTCCCAACGCTGTAGCTGCATTGTTCCATCTAGACAACATCCGCCACACATTTCGTGAAAATTATCATCCCTGGATTCTGAAAAGCCCTTTCTTCTCCTTCGGCTTGATCAAATGAAACCTCTCCTGCCTCCCATAAACCCACTCCCAACTCTCCTTCTCATCATGCCAATAAACATCCTCCTCCAAGAAGAAGTTCAGTGTTGCATTCTTTTCAGGCACATAATGCTCTGCATACAGTTCCACACTATACCACATGTTCTTCAACAGCGGCAAGTCACCCAGAACAGTAACTCCGTCTTGAAGAAACGCCATCCCAATCAGCGTGCCTGCAGCGTGGCCCCAGTCTCCGATCGGGTGAGAGTAGATCTGGCCTTCGAGACCTTCGGCATGGACATTGTCCAGAATATTCTTGAGGATCTCGTTACCGGACAGGCCGATCTTCATGTTTGCTCTGGTCAGGTCTTGCAGGCGATTGCCGGCCTTTAAGCCATCGATAATGCCTTGAGGGATGTCCTTCTCTTTGTCGCCCGGCGGGAGGACATAGGCCAGATGCTGCGTATCCGTGTTCAGGCCCATAGCAGTAACGCCGAAATCGACGTGAAGCAGGTCACCATAGGCAATTGGCCTCGCTCCAGGAGTATTGGGTGGCCCAATGACAGTCTGCGGTCCGAGAATCGAGACAGCAGGTTGAAACCAAGTGGTATAGTTCAACGCCTGGATCTTGTCACGCATCCACCACTCGACATCCTACAGTAACGCGTCAGCCGTCACGAATCCACCAGAAACAAAGTTGCACAAACCTCCGTCGTCGTCTTCCCCGGCGTAATGACCTTCTCACTAAACCCCTCATCAATGATCGCCCACGCCGTCTCCATAATCTTCCTATACCACCCCAACCTCGACTTTGGCATCGTCCCAATATACTCCACCGGCACAATCGGCTTGTTGACCAACTTATCCGCCCAATAAGGCCCCAATTGCCCAACAATCAAATCTCTCTCACCAGCATGCAATCCTGAAGCGAATGCAATCTGCGGATCAGTATCAACGACAATCGATTTTGGGTTGCATGCTTCAAGGACGTGCTCCAGCTCTGTCCAGACGGCCGGAGTAATGTCGATCCAGGATTGGAAAGTGCAGTTCTTGGATTCGACCAGGTGCTCGGCGAAGAAGATGTATGTGGTTCGACGGCGTGCGGAGAACTGGACGGCTTGTTTCATGGACCAGAATGCTTCGACTTGTTAGCATTGCTCGTTAATGGTCTTTGGAAGTTGGAAGTACCGGTGTCTTCGGCGTACTCTTTCTGAGAAAGCTAGACCGACTTGTAAGAACCATGGACATCACGCCTTGATGAGTCTCCTTACAAGCCAAGCATCTACGCCATGCTTCTCCAACAACGCAGGCACACTATCCAATCTTTCCTGCCGCCAGCTATCTTGTATCTTGGCCTGCTCTCTGAGCGGCGGCAAGTGTTGGTATTCAGGCTTCTTCGTAGACACCACACGCGGCGCGAAGAAAGAAAGTATGGCGATGAACTTTCTGAGAAGCATCTTGACGTTTGCTTGCTCAATGGCAACGCGATGTAGTTTGTGTAACAATCGAAGGAGCGAGCTGAGGTGCCGGTAAATGTAGGTGAAAGATTGGTGCCTGAGGCCGCAAATCCTTCGAGCGTCGAAGTTGAATGCCGGTGCTCGGAGTGACAATGGCGTTGAAAGGATCAGAGATGGACTTGAGTGGTTTGAACTCCGCAGAGTGCTTCGTCGCCCCAAAAACCACAATTAGGTCGATCCCGTCAACGCCGAAGTGAAATGCAGTCGAAGCAACCGTGGGCCTCGCGAGAGTCTGAGTTGATGGCAAACAAGACAACACACTCCTTACCTTCTGCAGAGGGCCACTTTCGTTCAAGGTTCAAGACTGACCGACATTCCAGGATCCTCAAGAAGTGGCATTGTATCTTCATATCACCACTTCAACTAAAACACTCCACAATAGGATATATCCCGCTCGCCAGGTCCAAAGCCCCTGTAACACACTGAATCGTCTCATCCGGACAAGTCATCACTCCGGGCCCCTCCGACGTCCCAGTATACGAACACCCATTAACAGTCGACCCCAAAGACTCATTCGCCTCGACTGTGACATCCGGGAACGGCAAATTGTTCACGTCCGTGACTTCAGGCCCCGCGAAAGATCGTCCGACTGAGAAACTTCCCGTCCATGCATTGCCGGTCTGGTCGATCCAGTACCATATATCAGTGTTGCTGCTGTATGCGATGACAACGTATTTGTCGGCGCCTGAGGGGCTGTCTAGTCCCGAGGTTGGGGCTGGGCTGATGGATGTGCCTCCGGTTATGATCACCTGCCCACCATAGCCGCCAACTCCTAGTGTAGGCGCGAGCTCGCTGTCCGCGTCGGTGTACCATGGTGTATACTCTGCCATGGCCTCGCAGCTCAAAGTCGTCGAAGTGTTCGTCGTGGTGGCTTCTTCGTCGCAGGCTGTGGATTGCGAGCAGGATGTATAGCAGCTCGTCGTCGCAGAGCTAGGTGAGGGCATGGCAGTGACCACGCACGCCACCTCGCAGTCTGTAACGATGGCAGTCGGAGTTGCGCCGTCCTCACATTCCTTTGGTTCACTGTTGTCTTCATCTCCGTCGTTACTCGTACCTGGAGGACAAGCTGACCCAACACAGAGGTACTCGATACCGCCGCAACCAGAGCAGATGCCTCCGCAAGTCAAGCCACAGGAGCGGCAGAAGAGAAGACATCCCAAGCCGCAGCCAGAAGTACAAATAGGGCCTGTAGTACCTTTGGTAAAATGAACTGTCTTTGGATTCTCTTGATCATCGTCTTTAGGATCCGGCTTCGAGGTTACCACGACCGTAATTGGACTTTGAGTTGGTGTAATGCCAGGTGGCGGCTCGAGAGTGACAGGGGTAGAGGGAATAATACTTGGAGCGACTTCGTACGTCGCAGTAGCGTCGGAAATCCATTGGAGAGAACGTAGAGCTCCATTGCTGATGTTTCACAGGAGACTTATTCGAACTCGAACGGAGAAGGCGTGAACCACGATACCGTAGACTAGGTGTTTCGATAAAGAGTCCTGATGGCAATTCAAAGCCACACCGTGACAAATCCAATCAATCCAAACCCGGATCCCAGGAGCCATTACATTATTCCGGAAGGTCCAGCTCTGGATCCCACACTCTTCAACAGAGAAGACGACGATACAAAAGTCTTCATCATGACGCCTCTGGACGGAAGTGTGACAACTGCCTCGAAAATGCCTGCCAAACCCCCGTCAGGACTTGCAATGTACCCCAGCAAGATGAGAACCACTACTGACGCTATTAATGAGCTGATCGGTGGCGTCCTCGATGATGTTGTCCAGTGCGATTACTGGCGACTTAACTACGCCAATCCCGCGTATGAGGCTATAATCGACAAGACTGAGCGAGGACTATGCACGTTCCATTACAATCCCAATGCGTTTGGCTCGGGGAAGAAGGGTTGGAGACTGTTCTATGAGGACAGACATTACGTCTCAAACGAGGGTGACGTCGTAGGAGCGTCGTTCAGCGAAAGTCGAGGATGCAGCGTGTGCACAGATCGTGATTCTGTAACTCGCTCTTCCTCCCTAAGACACAGCGAAAACATGAATAATATCGGTTGATGAACGTCTGGTTGTGGTGATGTCGTTGATGGGACGAAGAATGCAAGAAAAGGGGGAAGGAGCTTGTCATAGCGCCCGGCGGAGGCGGGGCTCAGTCTTGGCAACGACAAGGATGCAGCCTTCCCCAACATTAGCGTGTCGTTCAAGTAACACTACATCGTTATAAGTGTTTCCATCTTCCCTTTCGTCTCTCACCGCTTTCTCTGACTCTCAACAAGCCATTCAATCTTCATCGAGAACTCATGAGCGACCGCCATCCACTTCCCCATAATCATGGCTCTGGATGACCTGCCTCTGGAAATCAGAGAACGAATATGTTCATACGTGGATGTCACCTACCAACCCAGTGTCTACAGCTTTGCCTTGACCAGCAAACAATGTCTTGAAGCCGCGACTGCAAGCCTGTTCAAAACCATCAGGATCTCCGTTTCAGAAGCCGACCACCTCGGTGGTCTTATAGAGCGATGCTATCAATTACTTAAACAACGCCACGCCTTCAAGCATGTGCGGCGCCTCGAGATTGTTGTCATGGACAACGTGAAGCCAGGGATACGCAGCCTCGCTGTCGAAGGCGATACGAAGATTGAATCGACTGTCCAAGGATGGGGCTTCAAGCCGGAGAGATATTCAACGGCCAGGGCTCTCGAAGTCATTGCTACATTGGCGAGTCTCACCAGCCTGGTTGCGCAGCTGTCGGGCCTCACATCATTTCGGCATGTCTGTCCAGCGCCCCTCCCGCATTCGATAATAGAGCAACTGCATAGGCGACAACACTGTGAACTGGAGGTCGATACCGTCTTTCCCCCATATACCGGCTGTTGCAGCAGCATATCCGCCGACAGCAGTAGAGACCAGATCATCGCCGACAATGCTTCGATGATGTCCTCTCCCTACATCCGACGAGTTGCGCTCCTTCTGGCTCACCAATGTGCTCCTTCTGTGGTACACTCAAGCTCCTTACGTCGAACCTTGTCTCTGTTGGCACCAGGAACTGAGTCTATTTCGCTGGTGTGTCCACCCGAAATCTCATCTCTTGGAGATCCATCCCCGCCTTCTATGTCAGAAGTCTCTTCCAAGAGAAAGGTGCGAGATCTTGGGCTGATCTATAGTTTCTATGGGAAGTATGATCTGCCAACTTTGGATCAAGTCCTAGACTTCGGCTGCATTGAGAAACTGCACATAGACATGAGGAGCTTGGAGCGTCACCAGGCCTGGCTTACTTCTGCAAGACCGTTTGCCGCATTGAAGAGCCTTTGCGTTCATTCTGGGCGCCCGGCGGACGATACTGTGGCCACATTCCTCGAATGCCTACCTCCTCTGCGCTGCGCATTCTTACCCTGATAATGAACAATCATGAAAGTCTCGTACTCCGAGCAATCGAACGACATGGTCGCTCCTTGGAGGAATTGCACTTGAAGTGGACATCCCTCGTCTCAGAAGAGGTCACCAGGTCCACTATAGGGAGCCTTCATTTCATACAACGCGAGTACACAGGCTTGATCCGCCTATCAGTCAGCTTACAACGCACTTTGGGTGACGGGGTGAAGCTTCTATCTACCGAGCCTTGGGAATCTGCGCTAGTCTGCAAGACGTCAAAATCACACTACTTGTTGGGGAACACACCCGCCCATATGAAATCCAATTCAAATCCAACATTCCCAACGACAAAAATGACAACAAGTTCCTAAACCAGCCCTGGCGTGGGCATGGAGGTTCATACAACTTGAGCAATCGCGATGTGCATAATCACCTCGTCAACTGCGCGATAGACGCCAGACTTGCAGAGTCGATCTTTCGCTGCATTTCAGATGCGAAACCGCGTGGGGCCAAATATCCTTCTCGCCTGAGGCTTCGTGTCGACGGCGCCGGCGACATGGGTCAGCGCGAAGAGATCCAGAGTGTATCTTTTGTTGCAGAACATCTTGCACGCTCATGGCTGGTAATCCCACATCCCAATATTGATCGAGTGGGCGAGCTCCTTGCGGCTGAGATGGATCCTCCTGAGGATGATCTGCTCAGCAACGTGCATGTCATGAACGCGCACAGGTTGCCGAAGGCGGTGGCGCCCATCTTCCGTCGGACATGGCCCAGAGACGAGAAGATAGGTGACTGGAGAAAGGAGTGGCATATTCTGCCGCTGGCAGCGTCATATGCATGATTCAGACGACAAAAGATCTCATCACGAAGAGCAAAATGCTATTCCGAGTAGAATCAACATCAAAAGCTCTTGTATCTTGGCTCCAAAAATTCTCATGGATCTTCCATCTTTTCTACAGTATTTGGCCACTTTTCACTACGCTCTTCCATTGAAGGCACATTTCCTTCCCGTCTAAAACAACGGCAAAAAGATGGCAAAAAGCAGGCAAAAAGCAAAGACATACGACAGCCGCGATTCCCACGTGGTCACCCACCGAAGTACTAGTCAGCCTCTTGACAGTTTGACGATCGGAGAGCGGACGGGATCCAGTATGTTCTGTCAGATATGGTTGTATGTACTGGTGAAGGGTCCTCTGTAAAATATGTAACTTGTCTCCTTTGTCGAGAGACGCACACTGCCAGGTCAGCTTTGCTACCGACCTTGGGAGTCAGCCGGTCGGATTGCTTTCGTTTTGCTGGACACATACTACTAGTGTATAATTCAAGTACGAGGATACCTTGTGCAAACTCAAAAAGTATTCGAGCCGTATAGCTTTTGTAATTGTAGAAAGGAGTGCGACACCAAGGCTGTGAAGGGGGCGTAAATTGTGGCGTGTGGCGCATTGGGTGGCGCATGGCGCGAAACTCTGCGCAACGTCACCATTGTCTCTCTGCTCGGTGCTGGTGAATGAAAGACAACCTCCCCGATCCAGACTCGTACGTGGCGAGTGCATGCCGGGATGGCGCCCGCAATACCACCTCCGGACGTCTTTCCCTCAACTCGACATCCGGGCCGTAAAATCCTCTACCGACGTCTGACCGGTCCGGACGTCAAGCATACGCTCCTATTCTGCTATGGTGCAGGCTCCCATTCGGCCCTTACAACACTCTTTAAACCCTTTCTGGATCAACATCCGGATCTCGAGATCCTCTGTGTCGATCGCTGGGCACTTCCAGTCCCTACGGTGACATCGTCGTCCTCTGTCTCCCGGTCAGGACTTGGTATCTTTGAGGAACTCACCGATATCACGATCGAATTGCTTCAATCTCTGAACATCTCCGAACTTAGCATGGCCGCTCATTCTGCGGGCGTTTACCAAATGCTTCACCTCGCCCAAAGTTGCCAGGAGATTCCGACTCTGAGGGTCACACATCTGTTCCCATTGTGTACCCATATCCCGGCTTCTTTCTGCGGCTCCCAATTCCTGGATTGGATGCGTGTTATGCCGAGCCCCTTGTTCAAAACTTTGACCAGAGTCGACTCCAGCTTCGGTGAATCCTGGCTTGGGACATGGATGGCAGGAGTGAATACCAAATCCATCGCCACAGCACAGTCGCGCAAGCAGCTCTCCAATTATAAAGCCTCTGCGGACGAGACCCGTGCTCGATCGGAACGTCAAGATCTTGATTATCGCATCATCTATGAACATTTTGAGGGCATTGATCACGGGCAACTGGTCAACATCTACCGCGCCTTGACTATGCTCGCTCCGAAAACTAAAGTCGTTTGGTTCACAAGCGATCGCGACGCTTTCTTTGGTCCTTCGAGTGTATCTCGTCTGCTGCTGGAAATACAAGCCGAATCCGATGTCGAGGTATTTGTTGTGGACGGAGCAACTCACGCCGACATCCACGAGAGTAGGGACGTCTGGGAAAACATTATCCAGAGCCTAGGTCTGGCGAAGAAATGCCTGGATTAGATGCAGAGGCGTACAAATCGGCACGTTGGAGACTTTGAATTGGAGATTCTTCGACCGTCTCGCAGGATGATACGATCTGTGTGAGCGCCAGGTCGTTTTTCGCTCACGATTGAGCACTACTCTACTGTGCTATAGTAGACTTGCCATACCTTGCGTCATGAAACACTGTGTCGTCTGTTTGTTGACCACCGCTTAGCAAGCATCGAATCCGGAGGGGTCTACGCAGCCTGTATTCGTCAATCCTTGATTTGATGCGGTGGCGCTAGAAATGCCAGCAATAAACAGAAGGGGGGCCCGTATGGCTCTTTGGCGCTTGGGATGTTGTCGCTTTGCAAAAACCAAGACGTCTGTCACCGCACAACCGGTGAGTCAGGCGCTTTGTCTTTATCATTGCTCCAGCAAGAACTGCCGGTGCTCCGCATTTCGCGTGACAGCTGCTCGTATTACCTGAAGGCAGCAACGTAGGGCGCGCTGAAGTACCATGTCGTTCTGTCAGCAGACATCGTATTGGTGGGAAATTCATGAAGAAATGAGAGGCCTCCGACAGGACCCGATACCAGTGCAAATGAGAAGCTGAGTCCGCAAGTGCAAGAAATTCTAGTGTTACCCATCGCCTACTGATACTGTACATGCATTATCAAGACCTCTGATGGCTTCTTACTAGCTTGGCAAGACTTACATGTCCGGAGCTCGGTACGCATAATGCCTGTCTTCGAGTGCTTTCGTCTAAGCACTGACACTGCCGCAGTTTGTACATGCAACATCAGCTCACACGCAAAAACTTCCACAACCGCCTCCTGGAGCCCTGTATACCTCCACCCACGTCTTCCTGCCGCGTCGCTGACGTCGCGTGCGGCACGGGAGTCTGGTCTCTCGAACTCTCCGAAGAAGTTGGTCCCGTCGGTATCGAAGGGTTGGACATCTCCTTGAAAGATGTTCCATCTGCAGAGTTCACGCCAGCACACGTGTCCTTCCATCAGTTCGACCTCTTGCAAGAGCTGCCAGCAGAAATGACAGGTCGATTCGACATCGTCAACATACAATTCGTAATGCTCTTCATAAAGGACTCCAATTTCTCCAGCGCCCTGCATCGACTTCTCCAAATGCTCAGTAAGCAGACGAAATGCAAGATTCGAATGATATACTGAGAGCAGCGATATGCAGAGCCCGGCGGTTGGCTACAGTGGACCGACAGCAATAGCGCAAACCTGAAGTGGCCTTCGGGAACCCCAGGGAAAGTCGCTGTGCAGATGCCCAAGCTCTTCTCGCTCACTAAAGAGCTATGGGGTCAGTCGAAAAGCCAGTGGATCGCCGAGATAGGCCACCGCTTCTCGGACGCGGGTTTAGAAGAGGTCAAGGTTCTCAAGCCGAGTCCTCAGCCTTCAACGCTAGTGTCAACGCAACTGCAGTCCCTCTGGGGTCTCGAAGATGGCTTTCAGTATCTCCGGGGCAAGCTTCCTGCGGACGCCATTCGCCGCTGGGACGATCAGTATGCTCTTGCGGTGGCTGAGACTCAAGAGCTAAAGTTGGGCTTTGACATGAGTTTGGTGCGAGCTGTTGGTCGGAAACCCCTTTAAAGCAGGGTCCTCTAGATCAGGCTTCGTTAGCCGAGCTTCATTTTTCGGCATGGTGTTTGCATCGAGAGAGAATTGTTTCCACGAAATAGACCAGAAAGCGGTAGCTACTATCTACACTGTGATGCAATTTTAGACCTTGTCCTAACCCTTCCAAGTTTTCCGTTGTCGGCGACTACTGCTTCCCAAGTGTCGTTTTTGGGGAGCTAATCTCGTCTTGCACAAAACAAGACTCAACAGAGATCTCCTCAATAGACCTCAATGTTGAAGAACTGTGTAATAGCCCTAGTTCTTAGGCTAGGAGAGAAGAAATCGTAGCCAATTACAACGCCGCAATCAGTCGTGTAGACAGTGGTAGGCAATTCACCTCCGTAAAGGATATTCCACTACAGTCTACGTTAGTATTGCGTGATGACTGCTGCTGCACTGAGGCTTTACCGAAGCAACTTTGTCATTGAAGAATGGTCGCTGGACGAGCCCGCTAAAGACTGCTTGAGAATCCAACAGGATCCGAGGCTGGAAAATGGGGAAGCCTGGATCGACATATCCAGTCCACACGCTAGGTCGCGTACTATTGGCTTCGTACGTGATCATCACGTTGCTGACCTGCCCATTTGAGGTCTTGTTCGAGAAATCGAAGGCGGACGAGGCGAGATTGCCTTCGAATGCTTCGAGGGCGCGGACGTATTGGTGTTCAGCAGAGAACTGTATCCAGCCGGAAGTGATGTGAGATAAATTGGCATTCCTACGGCTGAGTTAGCGACCTCTTCACGTCTTGTCGAAGAGGCGAAAGCACCATTTATGTTGCACGAAGCTCGCACTGAACTCCGTATGGACCTTTGGAGGCAGTGGCTCTTGAAAATTGGCCGAGAATTCGTTCATAGAGGAAGGGAAAGGGGCGCATCCTTGGGTTTGAGTAGCGATGCTACTAACGCCTAGCGACAGGAAGACTGAAGAGACGCGTAGCAACATGAGAAATGATAAGAGAACAACGAGTTGAGTAGAATGGCTTGGGCGTAGCTGCTACTTATGCGATGAATGATGTGCAGAGTCCCCGTCTCTTTTGTCTGTCTACGACTGTCAGTTCACTCTCACTTACACCGCTCTCGTATACAACGGTTCAGAGATCGGATCGTACCACCAGCGCAGTAACAAGCAAAATCACGTGTCTGGCAAAGACGCGTAATAAGTACGTGGGCCGATAGTCCACGCAACCTCTGTCCGTATTGTCAAACGAGCGACCAAAGTTGTTGCCTACGCTATTTGTCCTAGTATGTGTCAGCGCCATGCTGCTGCCTTGGTTTACGTGCGGCGTACTTTTATACGGCATGGTACGCTAAGCTGTAGAATCGTGGTGCCTAGTGATCGTTTCGTCAACCGCAGATATAGTACCAATGGGAGAAACTACATTCTGGCTTGCAACGCTCGTACTTCTGCATTGTCTCGTACAGTACAGTATCGCGTCCATTGTTTCTTTACTTCCATGTCCTCTAATTTGCCGCTCTTGGGCTCTGCCCCCACGAGCCTTGATTGAAGTAACACACTCGACGGAGAGTGCCTCTAACAGCGGTATGGCAAGTAGCTACTCGACTTGATAATATTTGCGTCCATGAGCACCTTTATAAAAGATATCGACAATGCGCCGCTGTTATATAGCGCGTCCGTCGCCAATGATGAGCGCTCCTACGTGCCTGGTAAGTTTCTGGTCCTACTCCTTTCGTGGACAAGTTAGGAATTGAACTTTTCAGCTGAGAATAAGAAATTGTGTGTGTGTTTGTTTTTTTGTGATCAGAATGCTTTCCAAAGCTATGTACCAACCGGTTTCCCAAAATTCCCATTCTAATGTTACATCCCAAGAGTGTGTGTAAGCCCCAGCCAAGATTCATCCCGAGAGTCCAACCACTGTCAGCTACAATGCCGACCGTAAGCGTGTGGTTCGCGACAGTTTTCAGGATATCTTTTTCCGGCTCTCCGTATTGGTGGTAGTGCATGCGGTAATGACTGTGGTAGTTACCTTACCGTTCAACGGTTGTAGGTGCACTGGGAGAAAGGGGAAGAGTTTGTTGGGGGGGGGGGGGGTGAACTGTTGTTGGCGTCTTGAATCTAGTTCTTGACCGCGCAGCAGCAGTCGCTGATGTTTTGACCGCAGGTACGGCAGGTTTCCCAACCCATCTTGCCAGTTGGCTTTGGGGTGGATGGAGGTGGGGATGGGCGCTGGTTCTTGACAGCACAGCAGCAGTCGCTGATGTTCTGGCGGCAGATTGGGCAGGTTTCCGACATGCTGGTTGTGGTGGGTTGGCTGTTGGCTGTTGGCTGTTGGCTGTTGGTTGTTGGTTGTTGGTTGTTTTGGTGCTGGAGTTCTGGGAGTTGGTGGTTGGTGTGTGAGTGCTGAGAGCTGATAATCCCTCCAAGGACGGACTAGACGTGTGTTTATATAGGAAATGTGCCCTTGGATGGTCCCATTGTACTGTTATGCGTCGGGAGATGCGAAAGCCATTCTCGTGTGAATGACTGCTGACATAATGGGATTGTCTTGTCAACTGCAACAAAGACAGACCATTGAAGAGGGCGTCGACAAAGAGATAGGACTTCTGCTCGCTGAGGGCACAACAACCTGCAGTATGGCATTGGTCAGCAGTGAATGGTTGGACAAGAGGCTTGCTCGCTGACTGCTCTTTGCAAGAGCGCGGCGAAGTCTGTAACAAAGGACGGTCAATAGCATTGAGCGCCTCTAGTACCAAGGAGTATCATCGACCAACAAAGAACACCTTCGGAGCCATGGGGCGTGCGACAAGGGGCGAATCAAGAGCCAGGAACATCAGAAGCCGCCCAATAGATTCAATAGGAGGATCTTGACCCTCGCGAGCATTTCGATCTTCTCAATCCGATGGTCGAAGCTATAAGAGGCCGACATTTGTATTGTAGTGTATGCTAGCGACCTCAGTGCTCATTATAGCCTTGTTGCACGAGGTGGGTAACTGGCTTGGTAGGTGAACATTGGACCTTAAGCCTTGTGGCCCGCAGATACAGGGTCTAAAGTCCCTTTATCTGCACTGGTCCCATATGATTAAGACCTTGTTCCAACAAGTTTCCCAATGGGGTACTAGAGGACCGTTGGAAAGTTGGCATTTAGAACCCAAGCGACCAGTGCTTTTGCACTGAGGCCGGTGTAGAACTAGTTTTCTCCGTTGCCGTAGGAATGCCTGTTTATTGATCTCTTCCAGTTGCCAAAGACAGAATCGCATTGTTTTGAGCCACTCAAGCACCAAATGCCTCAACGAGGACATCGTAGAAGATCGGAAATGCCTCTGACCCGAGTCCACAAGGCCACAACTACCGGATTCGTTCCACCTGGACGAAAATCCAGTCTACTCTGCTAGATTGCTTGAGATCAGTTTTTGAAGTTCCGGATCCTGTTGTAAGTGCAAAGTCGCGAAAAGTTACCGCATTTCTAGATCTTGCACAGAGGAAGAACGAGCATTGTTACACCCTCCCTGAGTTCCTTCACCAAAGGACGACCGCATCTTCGAAGAAATCCGTACCTATGAATCCGGGCATTTCTGGTCGCTATACAAGACAAGTAACGAACGTAGCAAAAAGTCCACCAGGCACCGGCGGGGATCATCAACAAGCACGACATGCCAACAACATCGGCCTCTCGCGGAAACACTAGGAAGCAGGCCTGTCCATTACCAACGTCCAAAGCGAAAAAGTATACGCTGACTGTACAACCGACCGAACGGGTAGTAGCTAATCCTCGGCGTGTAGATGTCACCAGTCTGACACCGGATCGCAGAGGAGTCCGAAGCCGAGTTGAATCTGAGGACCAATCGGGCGAGCATTTCGGATGACACTCCGTCACACAAAGTGTGTGTATGTGATCGGAACTAATAATCAGGCGGCGTACATGCTTATGGCATTCTTCGAAGCTTTTGCTTGCTTGCTTGCCTTGCCGGGGCCTGAACTAAACCCAATCAAATCTCCAACCCCTTCCGAAGCGAGACCCTTTAAAGTTCCCCCGAATCGCGCGTGGGAACGCAGCTGAAGCGCAGCTCCTGCCTTTTGCTCCAAACCTTAGCGGCTACTTTTACATCCTCTCAGTTCCTACATCCTCCTCCTCGTTCGCATTCGCCTCGAAACGTCTCCTACATAATAATAACAAGCAGCACACGCGATCTCTCTCTGCTTCGAAATCCGCCGTTCTCAATCACTCCCACGAGGCCACCGAGCCTCCTGCACAACCCTTCGAATCCCCACGGGGCGCGACGAACGCATTCACAACCACAATCAAGTAACAACCATGAGCTTCTTCTCCGACTCCACGACCGCCTACGCATTTGGCACCTGCCTCCTCATAATCGTCGCCGCCTTCCTCCTCGTCCAGCCCACCGGCCTGGTCAAATGGCTGCAAAAGAAAAACTACCAATACGAAGTCACCTTCGCCCTGTACATGCTCACGCCCACGGAGAAGTTCATCTTCAGTGCGTCCCTCTCACAATCCTGCAATCCCTCCCGTCCAAACCCTACCATGCTAACAAACTTCCTCCTACCTATAGACTCCATCCTCTTCCTCACCCTCTCGATGTTCCTCCTCGCCTCCATCCTCTACCTCCCCGACCACCTCGTCACCATGACCCGCCGCGCCTACTACTACTGCGCCGGCGACTACAACGGCCCGCGCCACGCCGCCGAATCGCTCTACGGCACCGCGACGCGCGCGGGTGATGCCATGTACGACGCTGCTACGGCGTGGGCGCACAATGCGTATCAGGCGACCCTGAATAAGTCTGCGACCGCGACGGCCGCTGCTGAGGCGGCGAGCCAGGCGGCGGAGACGATTGTGGGGCAGTTGGGCGTGGAGTGATGTATGGATGTAAGTTTTGTTGAAGGTTTAGCGATGGTGTTATGGCGTTCTTGAACGGGGGCAGTCGCAGAAGCTGGAAGTGAGCGAGGAAAGTCTGCTTCAGAGGCGGCATGTGTGGAATATGGGGCACGGCCAACAGAGGGGAGATGCGGCCACTATGCGATACTCCAGAACTGCAAGCACAAAGCCAGCCATCCAGGTTGGTGTGGAAGAGCGAAGCTGTGATCTGGTGGTGATAGTACACACTTTGTTTCTCTTTTCGTAGCAGGATACCCTATCAGCGTCTGAACAAAAGCAATGCATCAGTCGATTGGAAAACAAAAGAGCATATAACATATCATGAAGAAGTGGGCTTTCATTTGATTCCGCTTATACTACGACATCCTGAATACTAACCCCTGAATCACGCATCCGCCTTCGACGGACCTCATAGCTGAGAACCGTATGATCATAATACATCAGCATCAAGCGCCAACGTTTCTGTTCATCAGGCAGGTGCTCGGTGCCCTGCATAGGCCCTGTGGCAATTCCAGCCAAAGGCTCGAACGGCCTGTGACCATCTGCCTCTTGCGATGCAAAGGGCAAGATCCGCTCAATTCGCATCGTGTAAACCGTGTTGGGAGGACACTTGGATTTGCTGTATTTGAGAGCGGGAAAGTCGGAATGCCGTGAGAGTTTGGTCAGGGACATGACCACGACTCTGCCTTTCTGCGATGCCAGCACGACGACGCCGATGGCGGGAATGTATGCGGTCATGTTGAGTCTTTCGATGCTGTTGATCCAGGAGTATTGCGAGGGGATGAGTTGGCGCAGAGCATTGGTGAAGCCGACTGTCGGTGGCGTGATCGCCGATTCGGATATGGCCTTTTCTGAAGCTGGGCAGTGGGGTGGTTGTACGAGGTAGACGCTCCGTACCGAGGAGTGAAGTATCGGGCAAGGGAGGTCATCGCAGATGCTTTTGTTGTTGAATTGGAAGGCTCGAGGTTCGTTGCCGAAGATTCGTCGTCCACCGTACATGGCGTTGAATGAGAAAGAGTCTTCTGTACCTTCATCCTCAGAGTCAATGTCGACGTAATAGGTGTCGTCTTCGCTGAGTTCGTCGTCGTCCTGGTCTGGGTCTGCCATGGTCACATCTTCGTTGGCGGCACTCTCTGACACCTCTTCGTCGGGAGATCCATCAAGTCCAGTGTCTGTGCTACTGCGGGATGTCGACGGCCTGTCGAATCGTGACTGACGTCTCGGCATACCAAATCGTTCAGATGCATCCGGTACATGATCGATAGAGCCTCCAATATCCCACAGATTCTGTTCGCTTTTGACCCCGGAGTCTATTTCGCCCTCCTCGAAGCCTAGAGCTGCACGGAAGTCATCTTCAGGCAGGAAAGATCTCTTGTCCAGGAACATGATTGTCCAGCCGCTGTTGAAGCGATCGTGGTCATGGGCTGAAACGTAGGACTGACCGCCAAAACGAAATGTTTGAGCTGTTGCCATCTCCCACAGGTCAATTGACCGGCAAAAGCCGCCAATGTCGGTGGTGAGTAGCCATCGAGCCTCGGGATCATCACCAGTATTGCAAAAGGCAATGTGTGGGATGTTTGAGGTTCCATTAAGAACTTGCTCGGTTACATCGGTTTTACGATGCCGTTCGGGCTTGGTTCCACTCTCGTCCAGCTCCTCACCTTCTTGCGGCTCATCTTGCCCATCCGCATCTACCAGCCCAAACTTGAAGATGGTGATGCTGTGGGTGTTGGCGCTAGTGGCCAAGATTCGAGCTTCTGAGTGAATAGCCAGGCCCCAGGCGCTCATCCCAACGTTACTTTGGAAGAATGGCTTGACCTCATCCGCGTCTACTCCCACGCTGCTTCCAGGCTCGGCTCTTCTTTCGATTGCGTGGATGATTTGTCGCACAAAGAAAGCGTCGACATCGCCATCATCACGCACCGTAGCGATGATCTCCTCGCTGCCGAGACATTGCACAACGAGATTGTTTATCGCATGCGGACGCCGTGCGTCGATGTACCCCGGCCTCGCAGGCGTCGATGGCTGCGAGGTAACAATCAAGGCAGGCTCCTGGGACAGAGCTTGTGTATGATATCGCGGCCGGTAGACGAAGATCCGGTCTGCATAGGCCACGAAGTACAAGTTGGCGTGTTGCGAGAGGGCCGTCTTGAAGAGTTAGCGGTGTGCCTCACAAGCAGGCGATATGTGAGATGTGGTGACAGACTAGGTTGCATCGCCACGGACAGATGGGCGTACTCAAGTCGTCGCGGTGCCTGGAGTCGCCGCCAAACCGCGCGGCCGATGTTTGTGCGCCAATGGCGACTACAGCGGCCTCGCTGAAACTCTTCCTGGGCATGCTGGTGCTGTGCTACGGCGGCGGTGGAGTAACGATGGAGTCCTCCTGCCGGGGGCAGAGCATGGCGATTGGCGAGCTGTCACGAGGTTGTGGTACGGCAGCACAGCTCTGAAGCAACGCCCGTGTGTGCGAGCAGTGTCAGTGGGTGGTGGTGTTGATGTGGGATGGATGGGGACATGGAAGGATGGAACTGTAGCGCGACTTTACGGCGAAAGGCTGGAGACGTGCGTCGGGCCTGCGGGAAGATCCGAGCGTTTCGAGAGCTGCGCTTTCCCGCTCGCAGGCGGTTGATTCTATTTCAACTTCACGTCCTCAATTCGATGGGAGTGCCGACAGAAAATGGACACGTAACCTGCCAGCACGCCCTTTTGGGAGCCCTGGCCGGGCGATAACCCTGCGGCCCGTGACGCTCCCTCCAGACGCGGCCATGCTCGCAAGTTCGGCGAGACAATGGAGCACAATGGGTGTCGTTCTGTCGACATGACGCGCGAGCTCCCTGTTGTGCGACCGCCAAATTCGCTGCTACTGGACACAGCCCGCGCCACATCAGTCTCGAGGTCCGCTATGCGGCGCACTCGCAGCCCGTCACACGACGACCGGTCGCGTCGCTACGACCTCGTCCCCAGCGCCGATGCCACTCGCCCAGCACGCCAGCGCTCAACCTGTGTCGATCCGCCGTCTGGTGCTGGCCTCTCCTCCTCCTCCCGCTCGCCAACGCGCATTCGCAGCAACTGCCGGACGCAGGATACGACGCCGACTCCCTCACTTGGGTCCTGTCTGTTACGAGGCTGCCTGCCGCAGGGCCGGCGGCGGTCCTGATTCCGTCATCGCCGTCGTTCCCTCCCTCCTAGTGGACTGTGCGACACACAACGCAAGCCGACGGCGTCTGGTAAGAACCGCTTCTCCTCGCTCATTCATGCACATGCTTGCTAGCTCTGCGTGTCTCATCCCGCATGTCCGTCGTCTGTTCCTCGCCAATATAATTGTGCGACAATTCTGCTGTACGACCAACCATATCTTATCATTTTTCCATTGTTAAGCGAACCTCCGAGCCCATCCACTTCATGCCAACTACTGTGCCACGCTCCGAACCCTCGCACTACGGTCACTCCGGCTTACTGCTGCCGCTATCGACATGCACCCACTCCTGCCAGGATCAAGTTGCTGCTACTCTCGTGTAGACATCCTACTGGTCTCCAATGCGGCTCAACACTGGGCAAACCCTCCTCACCACTCGTACCGATCTCTTCTCCAGTTCTGCAGAAAGCCTAAAAAGGCCTTTTTATCACTCTCGTGTCTCACAAACTAGCGCGCATACTGGCGGCTTTTGGTCACAATCGGCCGGTGGACAAGCAGTGCGAAAGACTTGAAGCGTGGGTACCATCCCCTCTTAAGGCCCTCGAGTGCAGGTTTCAAGGAACATCCATTCACACTCTTCACCTTCGTCCACTGAGTATGAAGGATCGTTGTCATCCAGTACCTACAGCAAACACTTCACTAGCACTTCGAATCAAGCTTGACGAAGTACCGTCTACAAGACCATCACCTATCCAATCGACGCTGGCTGCATCCAACAGCGAACCACCCGTCAACGATCTTGAACAGTGCAAAATGGTTCGCTCGTCAGAACGAAGTCTAGCCAGTCTGGCAAGCGCGAGCACGCTACTTCTGTTCACTCCCGCGATTACACCTGCGGGTAAGGCAACCAATAAAAGCGGAGAGAAGAATGTCGACCCCTTCGAAACGCTTGGACGAGCACTGAGCCGCTACCATAAGCGTATCCGCCACGTGCCATACGTACCCAAGATCGGTTTCACAGAAACACACGAGGCATTCCTCGGTCAGGCCGATGCCCTCGTGGTCGTCATCTGCGAACCTGAGCACGCCAAGCACGAGTGTCTTGGCAACCAGGGCGACTTCGCTGGTGCGGCTCACGAGGCCATGGACAACATCTCGTTCAGTGGACATCTACCAATATTCCTCGTCCGCTGCGGCGATTCCAAAGGCAACTTCTGGCCGGACTTGACCAATTTCGACAATGTCATGAAGTGCAGCACCTATGACCCTGAGATGGCCAAACAGGTTGCGCGGAAGCTCTTCGAAGCGAAGTAGTGAACAATGGGAACTCGCCGTCCCTACGACGACTTGACTCCTTACTCAGTATACTGGTAATAACGACCTGCAAATCGGTTTCCAAGAAAGAGGACAGTATTAATCGAGGCAAAGGCGGCACGACGTTCATTCACTTCATTCATTCGGGATTCCGGTGCAAGGATGACCCCTGTTATCTAGCGTTCAGTGCTGTTCCAGCTTCAACTACCTACACCGCATATTTCTGGAAGGACTTTTGAGGCTACTGCATACATACATTCTTGCTTTGGAGGACGTGGAGAGCTTTTTGAGGATACCCTAGGAGTTTGCCTTTTGGCGCTCAGCGTGGCACACGATCGTTTTTGTTAGTTCGTTGGTTGATGCTTGTTGGCTTCGTTGTTTGCGCTGCTTGGGATTCTGATGACGGATTTACGGTATTGGGTCTGTTGTTACGTAGACGATGCTTCACATACTTATAAAGGACCGATTTACAAATCGTTGATGGAGACATGGTGATGACTAGGTATCTTGAACGACACCATGATTTCCTCGCCTATGAAAAGCTGCCTGCTCAAAAGGGGGTATCTCGTGCACTCGATCAATCTCTATCCTCTATCCAGGACTCCACAAAATATCGACTTCTCAGGAGCCCGCAGTACCATTCTACCCCAAACTCACATACGAAACATCCGACTCCCCGCCCTCCACCTTCGGCTCCCTGGCTTCACCAACAAATCCATTCCCACTACTCGAATCAGTCTGCGTCCCGGCTACACGCATGTTAGCCCTCCGCTTCGCATCAAGTTCCTGCTCATGCACGGCGTTACTATAAAGCTTCAACGAGCCAATCACCATGATAATCACAAGGCCCAAAGCCAATATCACCCGCCTCGTCATGACCCATCGCAGGCCTTCGACTTCCGATTTGGCGTCGGCTTGCAGGTCGACGGTGATTTGGTAGTTCAGGCGTTGGATCTTGGATTCCATCTCGCGCTGTTCGTTGCGCACGGCCATCTTGCGGTCGTCGAACATGCCTTTTAGTTCGTCTTTGAGCGCGCCGCTTTCTTGCCCGAGTCTCTGCGAGAGGATCTCGACTTCGTGTTGGAGGTGGGTGCGTTCGGTGCGCATCTTTTCTTGCTCGGATTTCCGTCTGGCGGTTACCTCTGTTTTGAGCTCGGCGCAAGCGGCACGGAAGAGGTATGTTTCGTTTTCAACTTGGGATTTGTTGACGAGGGCTTCCTGCGCCATGTTCATGTTGTCGGAGAGCAGGACCCGCATGCCCTTCATGATGGTGATGGCCTGGGATTCGGTCCAGCCGGAGTCCATGAGGCGTTGGACAAGGCCAAAGGTGTCGAAGTGATGGACGTGGCGGGGGGCGTTGATGTGAGGGGCTTTAACAGGTGGGGTGTGCTCGTCGAAGGATACGTCCGGGTGTGCGTCCTCAGGTGCTTCCTGAGTCTGAGCCTGCTGCTCCTCGCTATGCTGAGCAGGGTCTGGGACCGTATTCAGTAAAGACTCCAGCGGTTTATCTGGCGGCATGTCCGGAGACCCGGGTGGTTTCGCCTCCGGCCTTCCATCTTCCGCGTCCAACATAGGGTCTGTTTGTATCTTCGAAGCCTCCTTCGCTTCGACAGTAGTCGGCTCTATGTTTTCTTCCGTACTCTTCTTCTCCTCCGGCTCTGCCTGCTCAGCTTTGATCTCCGCTTCTCCATCACGTTGTAGCTTCTCCCCGATTTTCGGCAACTTCGTTTGCTCTGGCGTGTCCATTCTCGTCGGTGGCGGCATCCCTTTTCCGCCGCCGAGGTGAGGAGGAGGCTGATTGGCGGTGCCATAGCGAGTCTGTCTCGGGGCTGCCTCTGCTGGTCTCCTTCGTGGTGGACAGGAGTGAAAGGCTCTCATACGGGCAGCAGCCTTCGTCGACCGAACTGCCGGGGTTGCGGCTTCGAAGCCCTTGGCCAGCATAGGCCATAGGAATGGGAGCCGCGGGGCAGCCATGGTGGTGAAATGGGATCACCAAGGGAGTGGACGTGTGCGGTGTTGAGAAAGGTGAGTGGACTTGTTCATCTAAATCGCTCTTCCCAAGATCTAAATCTTGCGCCGATCGCCACGTGAAGACGGGAGTGGCCGCGCTCGGCCCGAGGATCCGAACCTCCCTCTCACTCACATGCAAATGTTTCTTGCATTCTTCAACAATCACTTCTGCTGTGTATTTTCAGACCTGAGAACCCGCCAAACCGAAGATCGACTATCTCGAATATACACACAGACATAGTGGCTCTCCACCAAGGAGTACCATATAGGAGCCACGACTCGTACGCCTCGATAAACATCCAGTCATGCGTACTCCTGTACGCTGGCCGAACCTTTATCTTGTCAAGTATATGCGTTCCATACTTCAATCAGGGCCGATTCATCAGTATTGCCACAATTTGGAAAATACACTCATGCATTTATTTCAATGTCAAGTCCAAGGTGACGGATCGCAAGCGCTTGCCCTAGAGCCGAGAATTGTCCTCGGCTCTGGGGAGCTTTCTCCACGCAGCTGTCGACATCATCCTGCCGAATCGCTACACGCGAGATGAACATTCGCAATACTATTACTGTAGATTGCCCATTGTAAGTCATCTTCTAGTCCTTATCTCTCTACATTCTTACGACACACCATGCCTTACGCCCTCGTCATCGACAAAGCCGAAGGTAAACCTGGCAAGGTCTACCATCCTCTCAAGAACATCGAGCAACCCGAGCCACAGCCCAAGGACAACGAAGTCGTCGTCAAAATCACCGCTGCAGCGCTCAATCATCGCGACTTGTTCATTCGACAAGGCCTATACGGTGCCATCGGTTTCGGCGTCCCTCTCCTCGCAGATGGCTGTGGTGTTGTCGTGAAGACTGGCTCTTCGCCCGAGGCAAAGAGATGGCAGGATAAGCGGGTGGTGCTCAACCCAGGTCATGGGTGGAAAGACGATCCAGACGGACCTGAATCTTCAAAGGGATATGCCATTCTTGGCGGCACGAAGCTCAATCCGTTGGGCACGGCCGTCGAGTATCTCAGCATTGATCCAGCGGAGCTTGAGGAGGCGCCGAAGCACTTGACGAGTGCTGAGGCTGCTGCTCTGCCCTTGGCTGGATTGACCGCATGGAGGGCGACGATATCCAAGAGCCAGAATGCAAAGCCTGGAAGGAACATTTTGGTGACGGGCATTGGAGGCGGTGTTGCCGTCATGTCGCTGTTGTTCGCAGTCGCGGCTGGCGCGAACGTCTACGTGAGCAGTGGAAGTCAGGCCAAGATCGATAAGGCCATCTTGCTCGGTGCGAAGGGTGGAGTGAACTACAAAGAGCAAGGCTGGGAGAAGAAGCTGCAGGCTTTGCTGCCTAAGGACAGGAAGAAATTGGATGCGATCATCGATGGTGCGGGCGGCGACGTTGCTGAGAAGGGTGCAAAGCTGCTGCGGGTGAGTCGACACTATCTCATTCATGCTACAATAACGCGACTGACTATTCTCTAGGACGGCGGCATCATCTCACAATACGGCATGACAGTAGGACCAAAGATGTCTTGGATCATGCCCGACGTGCTCAAGAACATCGAACTTCGCGGCAGCACAATGGGCTCACGGAAAGAGTTCGCAGAAATGGCAAAGTTCGTCAACGACAAAGGACTCAAGCCACTCGTTAGTAGGACCGTCCAAGGCATCACGAATCTCAAGGACATCGACAGCTTGTTTGACGATATGAACAAGGGCACGCAGCTGGGAAAATTGGTGATTGAGATCTCGCCGGATTCGAGCAAGAGCAAGTTGTAAATTATGAAGATTGTAACGAATATCTAGTATTATTGAATGGTTTGACACCGATCGTCTCCTCGCTTTTGACTCGGCAATGTTGTTGACATGGAGACAGAATGGCCGCTGCTGGTGGTATGAATCACATAATCACATTTCGCTCTACAAGACCACCAAAGCGGACTCTGGTACCTAAACCTCTCAAACTTCGCCGACTCTCCATGTTCGAATGTTATTGGCTGCTCGAGCAGTAAAAGCGACATAGCGACCAATGGTAAACAATCACGAAATCGCAAACAAGCTGAAGTTCGGTCAGGCTGCCGTTGAGAACCACAAATTGCCCAAAACGGGTATTGCGAGGTACCAGTGGTATAGACGGTCGCCCAGTGAGGTTGCTACGCAAGACTTGAAGACAGAACAACGACGCTGAAGGTATGCAAAGGCTCATATACGAGGTGTTGGTAGCCGTGCGCGATGGAGAGTCTTTGCCTGCTTTATCTACTCGATCGTACACTTTGACCATATACAGTCTCGACGAAATGATCTCACTACGAGTACGTACACTCAAGACGAAGAATCAAAGTTATCGTACTGACGTATCATTCAGCTCGCCATCCTCGCGCAACTCGCCTGTGTAGCAGATCTAGCTCTAGGCCTACACGAAGCCGTAGGCAGCTATCTAGAAGAATCAGCGACAGCATCGCCGACAGTTGCTGCTACTACTGAGGCTCCTGTTGCTACCATCGCCTCTGATGCTACCCCCACAGCTACCTCAGCATCAGAGTCGGCAGAATCATCACAACCGTCCTCAACCCAAGCCTACGAAAACGGCGCCCACAACCGCTACCTCAACTCCTTCCTCACGCCCATGACAGGCGACGTCTCCTACGAAGCCTACAAAGGCGACGGCTCCGTCTCAGCCGGCTGGCCGGACCAAACCGACTGGATCGACTTCCGCAACATGTGGTTCATCAATCAAAACACCCTCATCAACAAACTCTGCGACAACACCCCCGCCGAAACCACAAACCTCTACAAGGCCATTCTCCAAGTCTCCACCTCCACCTCCGTCGACCCGCGCTTCATCCTCGCCGTCATCATGGAGGAATCGCACGGCTGCGTCCGCGTGCAGTCGACCTCCTTGTCCGTGACCAACCCAGGCCTGATGCAGTCCTACCAGGGCAAAGGCTCCTGTGCGTCCCCGACGCTGCTGAACCCGTGTCCGTGGAGCGAGATCGTGCAGATGATTAATGATGGCACGGCGCCGAATGCCGCCGGCGTGGATTTGAAGGATTTGTTGGGGGAGAGTAATAAGACGGATGTGAGTATGTATTATATTGCCAGTCGGATGTATAATAGTGGCAAGTTGAGTGTGGGCGCGGATGGGGAGTTGAGTGTTGGTGGGGCGAATGCTTGGTGAGTTTGAGTCGATGTTTGGCTTGGATGGTGCTGACGATGACGATAGTTATGCAGCGGATATTGCGAATCGGTTGAGGGGATATGTCGGTGGTAGCTGTGGTGACTCGACGGGATAAGTGAAAGTAGGGCTGGAAGGGTAGAGGAATAATGATGTGTCGAAATCTTTCATGAAGACTATAGCCCTGGTGGCTCGACGTAGTAATGGGTATGTAGGTCGAAGACTCGTATCGTAGATATCGTAATAACATGCAATCATGCAAAAAGGGGTATCTCCTTACAGAACCATTCATCCAAACAGCCAATAGTTCTCAGCATCTATGTCTTCGCATTTATCCTCGAACGGCCTGCAAAGAGGCTCGCAGACCGTCCCTGGAGGAGGAAGCTTGCCTTCCACCATGTATTTCTTCACGTGCTGCCACATACATTCTGACGCCGGCCAAAGAGCTCCGTGGCCAGCACTGTTCTGCTCCAAGAATACACTGCCATTAAAGCTGGCTGCCATCTTCTTCGCATTCTTGGCTGGAGTTGCTGGATCCAGCCTGTTGTTGACGAAAAGAATTGGCACTGATGAGTTGAAGGGTCCGTCGTATCGCCACTTCGTTCGTAACGAAGCAGGCCATGTCCAGCAAGAAATCTTGTAGTCAGCTTGGATGGCACCGCCCCATCCAAATCTTTCAGTCAAATTGGTGAGGTAGGTCTTGAACCCTTCAAGTTGCTCGTCGTACAGATAAGGTCCATCACTACAATGAACAGCAGGGCCGACTTCGCCTCCCATGTACCTGTTGATGAGAAGTTCATCGTTGAAGGACTCCTGAGTAGGTATAGGAAGCTGCCAAAAAGGCGGACCAGGGTTGACGTCGGTCATCAAATCGTTTAGGTACTTGGCAATCTTCTTGAAGAAGAACAGGGGTTGGTAGGTAGCGATAAAGAAGCCGTGTCGAACATCGTCCAAAGTAATTGGGGTAGCTCGTCCTTTTCCAGTCACATACGTAGGCGCACGTTGAAGTGCTTCGCTTGAGCTCTCCCATCGCGCTCTGATATCGTCTGAGCTCTTGTCGTATTCACGATAGAATGCACACTTCGACCCAGCAGCGAAGCAGGTTTCGAAGAAGATTTCTCGAATCTGAGCATGATCGTCAATACTGGCCTCGTACCGATTTTGCCAGTTGTCAGGATCCAAATTGGCGTCCAGTAGCATGCGTCCGACGTGTTCTGGATACATCGCAGCAAATGTCTGTCCCAAGAATGTGCCGTAAGACGTGCCTACGTACTGAAGCTTCGGGGTAGACTTAGAAAAGTCCGCTTTCACAGGAAATTGGTTGTCACGGCGGAAGATCGCAGTCCTACGCTGATCAACTTTCTTGACAATCTCCAGCATATCACGCGCTACGTAAGCGGTCGATACATGCTGGCGAATGTTCTCGCCGTCTTCAAACCTGCCGTTCTCGGTATTCGCGCAAAGCTGGCCACGTGCTTGCTCTGCAGCCCAGTTGTACTTCAGTGGATACTCCCCATCGGCCAGGCCACCAGCCGCTCGCTTCTGCTCATACCAGATCTCGCTCTCAACCGCCGAGTCGAAGCAATATGCGTTCGGCTTGCTGTGGAAAATGCCCCTAGGATCGAAAGATAGAATCTCATAGTGCTTGGGGCCATCCAGAAGATTCTGAAGGCGCTGTGAGATCTGAAGAGCCTGTTGAACTCCCGACCCGCCAGGACCTCCTGGGTTCGTGATGATGGTGCCGCCGTGGTCAGGGTGGGATTCTGGGACTTTTGCCGGTAACCGCACGATCGCCAGGGAAATGTTGTGCGGACTTGAGGAGTTGTTCCAGTCCAAAGGAACGGTTAAACGACTACAATCGAATTTTTCGTAGCATTTCTCGTAGTTGAGGTCGTTGGCTGAAGATATCGTGGTCCAATCAAATGTGGAGAATTCTTCAGCAGTCGGCGTCAACGGCGGCAATATTTCACGGGGCAGAAGTGCGGCGGCGAGGGGAATGCATAGTGATGCTGCTGCTGGAAGTAAGGTCTTCATTGTCGCATCGACTAGTTGGTCGTGGGCGTGATCCAAGAGTGAGGTGGAGGGGACAGAAGATTGCTGGATAGGTGATCTTTGAAGGTCACGGCGGCCGAAGCCAAGCGACTTCTGCCGATGTGTGGGATGCCTGCTTTGCTTTTGCTGCCATCTCTGCGACTGACCACTTCTTCATCCATGTCGGCGACAGACTTGACAAAATTGATGGCATGTGTCTCCAAGAGCACAGCCTGATGGAAGAAGTAAAGTTAAGACAGGGGCCCGACTCACGCAATGATGTTGACGTCGTGGACATGATTCGGACCGGCCGAGTGGTTAAATTTGCGGTGGCTGGGAGCTCAACGGGAAAGCCACCTCATGTCAACAACGACGATTACCTACAGAGTGTAACTGCGACTTCAATCTTGACCCGATGTCGATAGAAGCAACGCAAGTATTGGAACTGCGACAAGAAGGCATGACGCTTGAACTGGCATACCTTCTGTCACTCGAAGCCGCGACCAGAGCCATAGTCATCATCTTCAAGGCCAGAAAGAGTGTTGAGTACCCAAGACAATCGACTAGAGAGAATGACTCTGAGGAAAGTCCCATTTCGTGGACGCCTCCTTCCATTATCACAATTTCTAGATGTCCGTTTTCTTCATCTCGGCCCTAGCAACCCTCCACGCTCCCAAAATCTGCCTGAACAATGATCCGTCCAGCAGAACAGCTACTTCATCAAGTCTCACCTTGCGTCAACCACGCGAAAAGGCGACGGTCTCGCTGGGCATGCTTACTGCTCCTCCCAGACCCACATCAGGACAGATTGACCAGATCTAGAAGCTCCAAGAAGCTCTCCGCAAGTTTCCTGATAAACCATCACGATCGAGCGGAGTGAGATAGCGCAGTACGACATGGAGAACGAATGCGGTGCTGTCGAGGACATGCATACGAGTGTCATGGGCTGGCTTCGTTATGACACTAGAGCCCAAGAGTACATCGACATTCTACCGGCTTCATATTGGACGCTTGAACGAACATACTCAGAGAAGAATATCAAACGATCAATATGGCCAACTCTCTTCCACGAACCCTCCCAGCGTCCTGGTACTGCAGTAAACCGCTCTACTCCCTCGAGCAACGTGCCGTCTTTCTCAAGTCCTGGTATCTCCTGGGCCCTGTAACCAAGTTCAAAGAGAACGAGCCTGTGGTCTACGAATATGCCGGTGTAACTCTCACAGCAACTCGAGCAACGCCAGACGACTCTTCCATCGCGGTTGTTGATGACAAGGGCAACCGCCCCAAGACTCACCTCACACCTACCGGCCTGCTATTCAGTACAATCTCAGAAGCAGCGCCTTCGTTCCATGACTTCTTCCCAGGCCTGGAAGACGTCCTATCAACAGTCGACTTCCGTGTCCGGCCATACCGCCGTTCGATCTCATATCATGGCGACTTCAACTGGAAGACCATGGTCGATGGATACCAAGAGTGCCTCCACTGCGCATACACGCACCCTTCATTCAGCGTGTTGTACCCACCAACCTCCTACGCCGTGATCAATCACCACAACTGGTGCCGCCACATTGCCGATCCGGAGAAGCCAGACGATGGAGTTTTCCTGTATCTTTTCCCTATCGGCACTTTGAACGTCTACGGCGGAGGTATTTCTCAGTTCAGAGTGTGTCCGACCGAGGAGCCGGGAGGCACGAGGATGGAATTCGACTATTACAACGTGGAGGAAGGGGAGAAATTCGAGGAGTACTACAAGTTCGTCAGGCAGGTCGCCATTGAGGACTACGGATTGTGCGAGAAGGCGCAGAGCAATCTCGAGAGAGGAATCTACGCAGAAGGGATCTTGAACCCCGTGAAGGAGACAGGCGTTGCCTGTAAGTCTTCCCATCCCATCGACCAACAACCACAACACTACTGACATGACCACGCAGACTACCAACAACGCGTCCTCGAAATGGTCCTCTCCCAACACCACGAAGACAAGCAGAACAAGAAGAACCTCCAACACCGCCCAGCTGACGGAGCGTCGACCGATGCGACTGCAAGCTCCCAATCCGAGCTGGATAGCAGCTCCTATTCAGGTAATTTTAACTTCACGACACGCGCGGGTGCAGGGATTGCGGTCTCAACGTAGATATCGCTGCTTGGTGGGTTTGATGCAGAGCTGATGTGGAGATGGCTTGGGGTGCTACTGCGTATGTGGTTGTTGTAGCATGATTCTGTTGTCAGTTGGATGCGGAGTGGATGGGGCAATGATGCTATTGCAAGCTGGTGCTGATGATAAATGTTTCTAATCTTACGTTGTTCACGAGGAATAAGGAGCTGTTTTTCTGATTGTTTCGATCTTTCCCCGTTGCAACACTCCATCATCGCCTTCCATTACTGTCCCAAGCACCATGGTCACTCACTCCCTCCACGAAACAATGGACGCAGCCTCGCCCTACCTCACCGCGGCGGCATCCCTCCTCCTCGCCACCCTCCTAACCCTCTACCTCCCCTCCCTCCTCACCACCATCCCCGCCAAACTCCTCTCCCTCAAAACCTCCCTCCTCACCAAACCAACCACCAAACCAACACCCCCTCCCTCCCCACCCCTCGCCGTAACAAAAGAACCCGACTTCCCACCCAACTGGTACACATCCCCAGCCCTCTACGGTAATTCCCAACTCCACAAACCTCCCTCAGAGCCACAGCTGATCAATGCCTTTTCGAAATCACAGCCCTCGAACAACGCTCCATCCTCTCCAAAACCTGGCTCCACATCTGCCACACCTCGCTCTTCACCCACCCAGGCGACTACCGCACCTTCACGCTCGCGAACTTCAGCTTCATCCTCATCCTGGGCAAAGACCACAAACTGCGCGCCTTCCACAACGTCTGTCGGCATCGGGCGTATACAGTCTGCACGAGGCCCGAAGGGCGGAGCACGTTGTTGCGGTGCAAGTATCATGGCTGGACGTACGATTCGATGGGGAGGTTGGTCAAGGCGCCCAAGTTTGATGATATTGAAGGTGAAGTGGAGGGGTTTAGGAAGGATGAGAATGGGTTGTTTGAGATTAGGAGTTGGGTGGATAGTAGTGGTTTCCTCTATGTGAACTTCGACGTGCTCGGTAGTGATGGATTAACTATAAGGGTGGGTGTTCCGATGAGGGCGAGTTTGAGTTTGGTGCATAGTTGGGTGGTGGAGAGTGGGTTCAATTGGAAGATCGCGATTCCCTCTGGATCGTTTCGCGTCAAGGCGTTGGCGACGAAGAGCAGGATGCCTGAGTTGCTCGGGCGTGTGGCGAACAGTCTTGGATCATGGAAGTGGCCGGCCGAATTTGAGCTCGCTCCATTGACCAGGCTGTTGCGGTCCGCTAAAGGAGATGTCTTCCTGACGGTATCGATCATTCCGACTGGAAGCCAATCTTGCAATCTCGCATGCCATCTGTACTCTGCGAGGGCTGATGCAAAGATCGAGACTCCGGTACCCATCATCAAGCAGGAGATTGCGGCGCGTGTCGACAAGTTGCAGAACATCTTCGATGAAGTCAAGGAGACCGGAGAGATTCCAGACGCACAGTCTCAGGAAGCTCTGCTCGCCGAGATCAAAGCACATTCGAGGCTCGAACGCTTGATGGGCGAAGAGGTGTTTCCGGCTAGTCGGTTGCGAGAAAGCAGTCAGGCCTGCAAGGTTGCCGACGACTTGTGCAGACAACTGGAAGCCGAAGCCGCGACCGAATCCGCTGTCAAGAATAAGGGCGGTGATGCTCTAGCTTGGTGAAAACAAAGGTCGACCGTTTTCACTTAATCACTCCCTGATCATCCTGATAAGCCGATGCAAAGTCCATCCCCGCAAGCTGGCTCTGTATCTGATCGATCTCCTTCGACAAGTCCTCGACATTTTGCGACAGGGCGGACACTTCATCAAACTTCCGGCGTTTGTTGGCGTCTGCGATCATCTCGGACACGAAGAACTTCTGCTCTTCCAACACGATCAAGCGCTCTTTCAAGCTCTTCTCTTCTGCCTCCAGGGCAGTGACTGCGGCGGAGCTTTCGCTGCTGGTTCGGCTACTGCTTGGTCTCGGTCCATGTCCGTTGACTATCGAGTTGTATCGAATGGAAGACAGCGCACTCTGCGGCTTGCCATTGCTAGCAAGTGGTGGGCTGCGCATGCCATTTGGTGTTGCATGTTTCATAATCTTCGGTAACGATTTCAAGGGCAACATATGAATATGGAGAAAGCTTAGAGCCTTCTGGTAGATGGCCCTCTGCAGTTGCTCCTGCGCGGGATTGTTCGTTGGCATGTCTCGTATCCGTCTGGAGGCCACATCATACTGAGTGAACGCATCCATGAGCCGCTTTCGTACTTTCGAGGCTTCTGCTAGCTGTGCGGGTGTAGGTGGATTGTCAGGATCCTGCAGTGGGGCCAGTAGCCGTTGGAACTTGGGTAGGAGTAGTCGAATGCCATGTTCGAATTGAACAAGATTTTGATACGCGCGCTGATCCGGTGTTTGCTTGTTGAGCTCCCTCGCAAAGTCGGCTTTGCTGAAGATAGTTCGTTGGCAGTCTTTGCACATGCGAACATCGACAGCTACCTTGGCGCCATTCTTCTCTGAAAGCAAGTCAGCAGCTGGTCGATATTAGTGTTTGACAAGATGGGGACATGATCCGACTTACGAGCATCGACATCAAGTCCAATCTCGTTCGAACAACCGGTGTTTGGGTCGCCGCATACGACTCGCCCGCAAATGCGACAATGATGCCGGCGCAGGCTGTACTGCGAAAAGGGTTGCTGGCAGAAAGGACATTCAGCCACAGTGGCATCGTCTTGCCAAGGAACGACAGTCTGCTCAAGAGCTCTGATTTGAGGCTTGTTGCCCGATATCGACGACCACAGCAAGCTTCCCGTACTTTGCTCCTGTTCTAGCGGTGGAGGATTGGCAAGTAGTTGGGTCAGTCTCGTAAGTCTAGTCTCGAGTCGGGTGGTTTCAAGGTTTCGCTTGTCGACTGTCTTCCGCCGCACACTCTTGAAGAAGTCGGTATGATTGCGCTCGAGCCCAGTGTGGTCATTGTAGCCCTCTCGACTCTTGTAGCACGTCTCACAGACTCGGCACCATAGCCCACGAGCAGGTTCATGCTTGGCAGATCTTGATAGCTTCATCTGGTACATAGTATGCTCATCGCAGAAGAGCTTGCCACAGTGTCGACAGTTGACCTGTCCATTTGCAGTTCCCAACTTCTTTCCACACAGCGGATCTGAACAGTCGTCATATCCTCGAGGACGCTGCCAATGCGCTCGTGTAACGACCTCATCCGGATCTGGAGTCGCAGGCTCTTTGGGTGCAGGAGCTGGAGAAGAGTCCCGACCAACTGTAGCCGCAACCGCCTGAATCGCCTGGACCGGAGCCGGCGCATCATTATTCGACTCAAACACCTCCAATCCCCTCAGTTTCTGGTTGATGAGTGCCAGCGGCTGGAACTTCTTTGCCTTTGTCATCTGTTGTTTGAACCAAGTCTTCGCCTCGTCCTGTTCGATCTCCTCCAAGTTGGCGTGGTTATCGTCGATATGTCTATGCCAGTCAGGGATGCTCTGCCGCCAACGACGGTACATATGGTATGCATACCTACCTGTTCAGCTGAAGAAGCGTCAACTGCTTCCGTTAGCTATGCTTGCTTTATCCTTCTATTGCAGGTATTGTATCCTACCATCTCTTCATTGCATATCGGACAGACCAGCCGGGAGCTGGCGGCGGCTGCCGCTTGGGCAGAGCCATGCTCGTCAAGAGCCACCCGGGAGGTGAGATCCTCATTCTCGGTGGAGATGGGCGTGCTCGAAGTCTGCGAACTCAACGAGACGGAGCTCTCGGAGGGTGATAGGAGGCCGATCTGTCTGGGCTGGGGTGGTTGCGCTGGAGGAGGCGCTGCGAGGCCCTTCCCGTTGCCGAGTACTCGTCCGCCCCCGAGGCTTCTGCGGGCAGCCATAGCAGTCGATTATTATTTCCCAGTTCTCCAGCTTCGATCGGGTTCCATGTTGCGCTGGGTGCGGCACGGCGGCGACGTCAGCTACTGCTTGCTGGACGTGCACTGCAGCTCGAGTGAAGTCGCGAAGGATCCCCAAGCCTCAGGCACGACATTGCGGGGCCGCTTTGACTTTCACATGCCAATGAAGCATGATATCTTTGTCTTTTCTCCGCAACCCGTCACACACCTGCATCGACAACCACCACAATGGCAGAATCATTTCCTGAAGTCCAAGGCGGAGGGTCATTGATCCTTGCCTGGCAGGTCAAGAACAAGAAAGTCCTAGTCGTCGGCGGCGGAGAGGTACGCTCACTATCAAAACCTTGATACTTAGCAGAGTATTGACATTAACACTCACAGCACAGGTCGCCGCCGGCCGCATCCTCAACCTCCTCAACGCCGATGCCTCCGTAACCGTAATCTCACCAACCTCAGGCCTAAACCCGGAAGTCGCCCATCGAGTCCAAAACAACCAAGTCACGCATCTAGATAAGAAATTCGAACCCTCCGATCTCGACGACCCAGACATCACAATGGTCCTGACGGCCATCGACGACCCAGAAGCATCGTCCCAGATCTGGAAACTGTGCAAAGAGAAGCGTTTACCCGCGAATATCGCAGACGTGCCTCCGGAATGCGACTTTTACTTTGGAAGTGTACATCGCGATGGACCGTTGCAGATTATGGTGTCGACGAATGGGAATGGACCGAAGATGGCCAATATCGTGCGGAGAAGGATCGCGAGCAATCTACCGCCGAACATGGGTGATGCGATCAAGAAGGTGGGGAAATTGAGGAAGAAGTTGAGAGAGGTTGCGCCGCAGCCTGAGGAGGGACCCAAGAGGATGCAGTGGATGAGCAAGGTGTGCGTGCAGTGGAGTTTGGAGGATCTCTGTGATATGAGTGAGGAGGATATGGAGATGTTACTGCAGTCTTATGCCCCGGATCAGGTGCCTAGCCTGGTGGATGTACGAGGGCCGTGGGAGTTTGATGGGAGCTTTGGGTGGGCTTGTGTGGTTTGAAGTGAAAACCGAGAGATACCACTGTACGATGTGCGATGAGAGAGTATGGCGTTGGAAACGGCTGGCCATGTGAGATGATTGAACGTTTTCGCCCTTTTTGTCCGTATCTATACAAGCGGTACAAGAAGGAACGCTGTACATTGAGCAGAGAGTGAGAGCTCTTCATTCTTACCCGACCTCGAGACCGATCCAGTTGCCCAGACGCCAGGGTATCGGGTACATCATAACTTACATCAACATCGCGACCGTCTGTCGACCAGCCTTATCGAACCACCGTTTGGCCTCTCTTCACACAAAGCCAACGCCGGTTCGTCTTCCCTCCGTTTGCCGTTGAACCTCCCCAGCAACCAATCCGTCACAGACACCACTCTCGTCATCCGGTCATAGTGTCCTCCCTCCTCAGTATGCTCGATCGTATGCTTGACCACCCTCCCCTTATCATCAAACTCAAAGATGAAAATCCCCTGGAACTCCTCCGCATCTTTCCCTCCATTCGACTCTTCATCTTTCGTCCCCGCAATAAACCCCCTAATCTTCTCGACAGGGTCCTTCGCAACCGCAAGTCCCATCCCACGATAGATGCCTCCCGTTCCATCGCGATGTGTGGTTTTCCCGCAGGTTTTCCATTTTACGATTAACTTCTCTTCTCGGTTTTCGAGGGCTACTGCGCTCCCGCCATTGCGCACCATCCGCTCGGAGAGAATCACAAGGTGGACGTTCCCAACCAGTGGCATTCGGCCCCAGGCTACTGGAGCTGTCCATAGCGCTGCGATGTACGCGAGCCGGCCAGAGACGGTAGGGAGGTGTGGATGCGTGGAGGGGAAGAGATGCAGAGTGATATTCGGCGACAGGATCTCCGAAGGTAGAGGCTCTTTCAACAGCGTAGGCAATCTCTCATGCAAGACCCTCACAGTCTTTCCCAGCTTGATCGTTCGCTCGTCGGGCGGTTTGTGGTCACTGCCAACCCCCTGCTGTTGACGAGAGGCCGCAGCGCTGAACCAGAAGTCACGGTCGATGTCGTTGACTTGTGCGAAACATCGGCAGTTCTGAAGACATGATCGTGGATCGCTGCAAGGTCGGACGGAGGCCGCGAGTCTGGTCGTTTTGGTCACGGCATTGTTGGTTGTTGTTATCGCGCGGAGGCGTGCTGGCAGAAGCGTTCGCATCAGCCGGCCGGTTGGCGTCATCTGATGTCGAGCTGGGGGTGTTGTTCCATTGCAGAGTTGGAGAGTATTTTGATGCCGGTCGTTGCGAGTTCGTTCGTTGTTTGTGGAGAGAAATCTGGAGCTTTGGAGAATTTGCGCACGGGCCAGTTTCGAGTGAATGACGTAGATATCCAATGAAACGGCACTTGAAGATCATAGACAAGGTATATCAATTCCATCGCTGCCAAGATGGATTCTGCGTTTGAGCTGCTCTCTCAGACGAGGGTAGAGCTATCTTCGAGTTGCAGACACTTTATACCGCCATAACCGACACGACACTACTTGAGAAACTACGACGATGTCGTCAGGAGGCAAGAGGATCGTATTTACTGGCGGCTCAGGGAAGGCTGGCCGCCATGCCATTCCAGAACTGTTGAAGAAGGGTCACAAGGTAGTCTGTGAGATCGTAAGCTTTATGGCTGGAGACTGACTTCCTCAGGTCCTCAATCTGGATCTCGTCGACTTCCCAGACCCCAATGCCGGAGTATTCACTCTCAAATGCGATTTGACAGATGAAGGTCAGGTCTTCAATGCCCTAACAACTCACTATAATATGGGCGAAGGATACGAGCAAGGTCCGAAGACCCTCACCGAGATGCTTAAGTGTCCATGTTTTGACATTGCGTTGCAGGCTATCCAGAGCCGCCTCCGGATGCAGTCATCCACTTCGGTGCCTATGCTCGCAACATGATTGTTCCGGATAATGAGTGCTTCAAGGCGAATGTCACCTCGACATACAACGTGATCGAAGCGGCGTGTAAATTGGGGGTCAAGAAAATAGTCATTGCCAGCTCAGAGACGACCTACGGCGTTTGCTTCTCTGAAGGCGATTCTGACTATCACTCGTTCCCGCTCGAAGAAGACTACGACTGTGACCCAGCTGATTCGTATGCCCTGTCGAAGCTTTGCGGTGAGCAGACCGCAAGGACCTTTGCGCGCCGTTTCAAGAACGATATCTACGCTTTAGTATTACCTTCCCACGATCGAATATTATTCTCAAGTGCTAACATCTGCCAGAAAATTGGCAACGTAATCGAGCCCCACGAGTATTCCAACTTCGAAAAATACGTCAACGAGCCCATGACGAGAAAACGCAATGCCTGGTCATACATCGACGCGAGAGATCTTGGGCAAATTTGCAACCTCTGCATCGAGAAGTCCGGTCTGGGCTTCCAGCTCTTCAATGCCACCAACACAACGATCACGACCAAGATCCCTACCGAGCAGTTCTTGAAAGAGAACTGCCCGAATGTTCCCATTACCAGGAAGATGGACGAATGGGAGGCGCCTCTTAGCAACCGTAAGATCCGGGAGGTCTTGGGGTTTGTTGAAGAGCACAATTGGAGGAAGTACTATCAGCCTTCGTAGGGCTTCACCAGGCATCACAAACAATCAATGCATCGGGCTTCAGCCAAAACCTTTGCTGTGTGATCTCAGCTACATCATCTGTGCATTCATCCATCGACCTCCGCCATGCCGGATGTTGCGGGCTTGGGGAACATGCTCGAGAGCAGCGAATGCCAACATTAACGTGCGATGAGTATCCAGCCACGATGAAATCATGAGGGAAAATCATTCTATTTGTCAATTCGACTTTTACCAACAACATGCCGAGAGCCTGCCCCTTGTTATTAGTCGAAGTTCAGACTGTGAGGTCATACTCACTTGATTCTCAGTAGGGCAAGCAGCTTGCATATCAAGGATGAACGACATTCTGGAGCACGACACACAGGCCTCACAGCTCTCGGGCAGCCCTTGCAGAGCCTAGGCTGCACGTCGATCTCAAGACGAGGGCCACCACGTGGTGCCGTGCCTCTCAGCAACATCTCACCGCCGAAGATGTCATTGACAGCGCCGAGATCTTGTGCAGCTCTTCTATACCACTGAA
Source organism: Zasmidium cellare ATCC 36951 (assembly GCF_010093935.1). Taxonomy (NCBI): domain Eukaryota; kingdom Fungi; phylum Ascomycota; class Dothideomycetes; order Mycosphaerellales; family Mycosphaerellaceae; genus Zasmidium; species Zasmidium cellare. The sequence continues at coordinate 310,751 of NW_022986985.1, read as the reverse complement.
ACAGCGTCGATCATGCAAGGATAAGCTCCTGTCAAAGGCAAGTCCCTGTCTGAAACTTCCAAAACCGTTCCCTGGCCCCCTGCTAGGTGTGCATCCCCAGTCAATGGCAACTCTATTGCTAACCTTAAGTACACTGCCATACTCTTGGACGAACCATTCAAGTCAGTGTCTTGATTGACAGCTCAAGCCATTGGCGCCAAACGGCCAAGATGGTGAAGCAGGTTGTATACCACAGATTTCAGCCTTTTCCTTGAGCTCATCATTCCGCCGAATCCGAATGATGGACGTCAATGTCGACTACGAAAAGATATATAAAGCGATAGGTGATGCTGTCTTCCTCCATCATCAAGCAGAGCATCAACACTCTTCAGATCACCTCGACAACCACCTCATAGAACTTCTGCGACTCTTCTTGGAGCTCCAAAGCCAACAGCCAACACCAACATGCAATTCAAGTACATCGCCGCCTTCATCGCTTCCCTTGCCGTCAACGGCGCTCTGGCTATTCCAGTGTCTGATGCTGAGGTTAGTCTAAGCACCGTGATACAGCTCTATTGTCTGCTTCCACTGACGCCCCACAGGCCATGAATGCAGCTCTTGAGGACGCTGCCTTGCAGGCCCGCGCCGAGCAGATCGAACAAGCCGATCAATTTTGGGACGACGACTTCTTGGATTGGGTGAGCCCAGCCGATGACAAGTTTCAACGACACCATGCTGATGCCTACGCTAGGATAAAGCCAAGGTCATGAGACGTGCTGAGCAGATCGAACAAGCTGGTCAATTCTGGGACGATGACTTCGTAAGCTGAGTTCATCATCAAGTTCAGTGACTATTGCTGATGCCTCCGGCAGGATAAGGCCAAGGTCATGAAGCGTGCCGAGCAGGCTCAACAGGCTCAGCAGGCCCGGCAAGGCAAGTCTCCTACTCCATCGAACCATTATAACAGCAATGATTGACATTTCCTATAGGAAACCAATGGTTCGGTTGGCCGAATGTCGGCTTCCGAGCCGGGTTCAACTTCAACAACCGGTTCTTGTTCCAGCAGCAGAACCCATGGCTCTGGCAGAACCAACTCTGGGGCAGGCGAGGCTGGTGGGGATGGTAAATGCTGAGTTTACGGGTAGGTGGCGATAGATAACTCGACTTCTTGGACACCCAGCTGACACCGAACAGCATCGAAGTTGAACACGATTGTCACGAGTATGAACTGATGAAGGCGTAACAGCGGTGGATCGGTCGCTTTAGTCAATGGTTAGTTGGCAATTGTCAGACAGTGCTTAATGAATGATTGATCGATTGCTTCCCTATCATAACCCATACCACTCTCTTCTCACCTAAAAGCATTCCACACGTGCGAAAGACGTCGCAGACCGAGGCTGAAGGATTTGGAACAAAGACAACGGTCTGGCTCGAAGTCTGTCTCGCGGTTGCCACGCGGCATTCCTTCTTGATCCTACTGCGTGCGCCGATCTTGCTTCATCAGGCTGCGACAGACACCGATATCTCACGCTACGATTTTGGGTCCGGGTTCAAGCTACACCGGCGCGAGGACAAACCCTGAATCGTTAGAGGGACGAAGTTCATCCCAAGAGATTTCGAATGGCTTTTGGAGTTCGAATCTTTCTTCGTCAGCCTACTGCATCCTCTGTACACAATTGCACATCACAACTGACTCTCCTACCATCCCTCCCAAACCTTGTCAACAACCAAACACAACCCGCCCCCCAACGCCACCGAAATCGAATCCCACATCCACTCCATCGTCACCGACCTCTGCGCCGCCGTTAACGTCCGCAACTTCTCCGCCACCGCCTCACCCTGGAACATCATGTCCGCCTCCTTCTCTGGCCTCGCCGCCGTCAGCGGCGACCCCCTCGGCAAACCCTCCGGCGCCATGAACCTCTCCGAATACCTCGACGGCCTCTCGCGGCTCTGCGAGTTCTTCCCGGATTTCCGCGTCATGCCTGTCAGCATCAATCCGGAGGCTACGTCGAGGAAGCGGGCGAGCTGTTTGTTGAGTATGGAGTATAGTGGGATGGGGGAGGGGATTGTGAGACCTTGTGTTGCAACGTTGGACTTTCGACTCGTGGAGGGGGAGGGCTGGGTTTGTACGAAGATGGTTAGTTTTGAGGGGTTGTTGGGGGATGGATTTGAGTTTCGTGAGTATGGTCTTGGAGTTGGGTGGGTGTTTTGGTTGCTGACTTTTCTTTTGCAGCTGGTATGGCGTGAGGCCGTGAGGGAGGGCACGAGGTTATTTCACGTATGTTCACCAACAAGGAGGGGTCTCTGCATCGAAGTCGACGCGGGAAGACAGCAAGGCTCCTACGATAGGCCACGGATCGGAGACAACAGAAACGAGAACATCGGCCTCCATGTCAACAGGCTCCTCATTACATGTCCTTACCATCGGGTTGGAGGATCAGACACGATGGCACCAGAGCCGATCAGCGGACAGAAGACAGGAAACAGTTCGACGAGGAGTCGATGAGCAAGCACGTACAACTAAGGTGTCACGAAAGATCCTGGATAGAGGACATGATGATCCGGAAGATTTCACGACAACCTATTCTGTCTTCATAGCGACAACCTCCGCCTCAAGCTCCTTCTCCACGACCGGAACATCGAGCACTACTTTGCCACGACGCACAGCCTCAACATCTGGTACATCAGAGTGCTTGTGGCCCACAAAGATGGCATCAATCTCTTCGAGCGTTTTGCCTTTCGTCTCGACCCAGAAAACGGCGATGAGCACGAGGGTGATAATGTCCCAGCCTCCGTTGACCATGTACATCTTCCAGCCAATGTTGTTCAGACCGATTGGCATGACGAAGACGAGGACAATGCTGCGGGGCCGTCAGTATTCGAAAGTTCCACATGCACACGAAGGGACTTACGCAGCTGCATTCAACATGAACGAAGAGAACGCCAACCCGTTTGCTCGGATCGAATAATTCATGACCTCCGGCGGGTACAGATAGAGTAGCGGTGTCCAGGCAACCGAATAGAACCCCTGGAAGAGGAACATGACAGCCACATTGCCATAAATCAGGCTGCTGGAGGCTCCATCGGGGTTGTCAGCGTACAATTTCGAGAGACCTCCTATTATAAACAGGCAGGCGATCAGCAGACTCTGCGAGACGAGTGCGGTCGACTTTCGTCCCCAGACGGCGCAGCCAAACGTCCCGACGAGACAGCATGCCAGCGACCAAACGTTGAGTACGACGTTCGCTTTCAGTTGGTCGGTGCTGTTGGTGATTCCTGCGGTGTCGAGTTCGGCGCCGAGATAGTAGGAAGCAATGATGTTGCCTGTAGCACAGAATTAGATCAACAGTAGTTCATATGCATATGAAAAATTACCGCGCCTTACCTGCAATAGCACTAAATGGCCCAGCCGACATCCCAATGAGCAAGCGCTTTCTGGCGATTGGGTCTTTCGCAATCTGAATGGGAGTCATAGTTCGCTGCTCTTCCTTCTCCCACTTCAATGTGTCGACAATCTCCTTGTAGACAGTCAAGACGACCTGATCGTTCAAATCACCGTTCGCGTTCGTCTGGGCGACAGCGAGACGGGCAGCCTCGAAATGACCTTGATTGACCAGCCACCTTGGACTCTCAGGGATGAACGGCAAGATGAGGATACATAGTACACTGAAAATGGCCTGGAACAAGGTGGGTGCTCTCCACGCCCAGGTAGATTGCCACTCTCCCGTTCCGAGCGTGATGCCAGCGGCGATCAGAGCGCCGATGTAATAGAAATCGTTAAGCAGACCAACACCCCACGCACGCCATCGACTGGCGAACGTCTCGGAGAGGTACACTCCGCCAGCAATTCCGCTGACGGCGGAGCCGAAACCCAGGACAATGCGAGCGACGACGAACATGGCGATGTTTTGAGCTGCGGTTTGGAGAACAATGCCGACGATCGTGATGAGGGAGCCCCAGAAGATTGCAGGTCGTCGGCCTAGCTTGTCTGCCATGATGCCGGAGAAGATGGGTCCTAGGAATCCTCCGATGAAGACGGATGCGGTGTTGAGGCCTGTCGTGGCGGAGTTCAGCTTGAAGTAGTCTGTGTAGGAAGGCAAGATGTTGAGGCCGTTGAGCATGGAGCCATCGTAGCCGCCGGTCTATGAGACTGATCAGTGAATGCCGGTGAACGGCACATGCCTGGACTCACTGTCGACTGCACGATCGAGCAGATGATGAGGAGGAAAGATAGCGTGAAGGACGACTCTGGCACCCAGGCAGGTAGCCAAGTGCCGGTTGGCGTCTTGTGCATCTTGGGCCGATCAGCGACACGACACTCACACAGGCAGAGGTGAGTTCAGAACAAGAAGAGCGGCACAAGGTCAAGGTTCACCAAGTTCATCATGTAGTTCCCATTTCCCTCTGGCACCGGACCCTGGCATGTCGATCACCCTCGTGGCCACCACCCCGCGTCTCCAATCGACGCAGTCGCTATCAAACGATGTGTAGATAGAGTTGCCCGTGGTTCGGAAAAACCTCATCAGTAAGCATTGAGATAGCGTGCCGTTAACCGCCCTCCGTGTGGCGTAGAAGGTAAGCAGCGTGTTCAGAATCAGAGAGAGATAGTGTGGTGGCACCGAGGTGGAAGTGCTACGTCTTACTTTGGGAGGAATACGACCTCAACGTGGTACGCCGGCAGGCAGGACGCCTTTGGACAGATAGGCCAAAAGATATACGTGTATGGCCGCGTGCATGTTGTTGCACGCTGGGGTTGTCCAAGGTTTGCGGATAAATGGACGTGGTTGGTAAGGAGTGCCGTGGTGTATCGGCTCAATGTTGCATCGCCCAAGTTTCTTGAGAGCTTCTCCACTTTCACACGTGACCTTTACTCAATTAAGTAGGAGTTGAGAGATGTGCAGAAACAGCTTTTGAGTCGTCGACCTCAGCTCTTCGCGACGACATGCGCACTCAAAGACAAGCCCGACATCGACCGACATCGACCTATAATCTCGCAATTTCTTTGCCGCCCAGCCAGTCCAAACCCCAATAGATCATGATCATGAACTTACGTCTCCAGCTCCTCGTCCACAAGAGATTCTTGCTCCTCCAAGCCGCCCAAGCTCTTGGACCGGACCAGTCAGGCCTTCCATGAACAACACCATCGTGGCCGCCAATGTAAGCGACGAGAGGCTTTTGGGAGTACTCGAAGAGCTTCTGGCCGTCTGTCCCCTTATTGAGGGTGTCCGCGAGGTATTCGGCCTTTTGCACGGCTACTTCAGCCGTCGTAGGCAAGAAGTACTTCTTGATGTCTGCGGCGTCGCCCAGAGCGTAGATGTTCCTCAAGGGTTCCTTGTTCTTGTTGAGGACATGCAGATACTGATCCGTCACGATGCGAGGCAACTTGTCCGTGTTGCACACATCCAATTGATCGACCAGGGCGCACTGCTTGTTTCCAGCGGTCCACAAAACCATCCCGCAGCCAATGCGGCCCTCGGCTTCGGTCGTAATGCTGTCGGCCTCGACTTTCTTGATCTTAGAGTCTGTGTACACCGTGACCCCCCGTTTGGAGAAGCTCCGGATAGAATGTTGGCGAAGAGCATCTTCGAAAGCTCCCAAGATGAACGGCGCGGCGTCGTGGATGGAAATGGACATTTTCCCCTTGAGGTGAGGATACAGCTTCGTCATGTCTTCGTTCAAGAGGTCTGACATTTCGGCAGAGATCTTGACGCCGGTCGGACCGCCGCCAACCACAACGATGTGCAACAGCTCGCGCTGGTGTTCTTCGCTGACTCCAGGAAGAGACGCCATTTCCAGGAGCTGTTTAAGCCGATACTGAACCCTCTTCGCGTCATTGACATTTCGAACAAAGAACGCATGTTCGCCAGCTCCTGGCGTGTGGAATGTATTCGTGATGCAGCTGGAAGAGTGTCAGAACATCTGGCGAAGTACGCATGGAGACTCACCTATCCAGGGGCGAGTATCAAGCGATCGTAGGGAACATCAAACTCCTTGTTCTCGGTAACCCCATCCGTATCGCAAGTTGAATGACATTTGCACACACTCAGGTTGAAGTCAATTCGCTCGACCAGCCCTTTGTAATACGTGATCCGTTTGCTCTTATGTCGAATTGGCTCCTCAGCGAGCGAGAAGTCGAAAAGCCCGCATGCTGCGCTTGCCTGTGGTCGATGTGTTAGCGTATCTGGAGAAAGATGCGTAGAGTTGATCATACCAGCAGAGGCGTGTATGGACTCGTGTCTTCCGGACTAATGACCGTAATGTTGAACTTCTTGTCGTCCAACTTTTGGGAGACGTTGTAGCCTGCCCATCCCGTCCCTATGATCACTATGCGCTCACGTCCATCTGGCGAGCTGGCTTTCGTAGTTCTGTTCTGAGTCGTCATGATTCTGGAGCGTTTTTGATACGAAGAGACTGAATGAGAGAGGTGAGGTTGGTATTTGTGCGACCCCGCGACCGTGAGCTGGGCAGCCTCTCAAACATGGACTGGGTTGGTGAACTCTTTTGTACCAGGTTCTTGGTTCGCGCTTTGACGCGTTCATGTTGCAGAGAGGCTTTTGTTCATTACGTACGCATTGCATTGCGGCCACATCGCGGACGAATATGGCCTTTTGTGGTTTCTCATAAGAGCATTAACCGCACGAGTATGGGCTTTCTCGGTAGATGCAGGAAGATGCCACTTGCTTTTCGCGCGAGATCAGGGCTGACCTTGCCTAGTCGAGGACTGACGGGCGACAACCTTCGCACTTACATAATGCGTGCTCATGTTGAATGCCGAAGGGTTCCGACGAAGACAACATCATAGCATGGACAGGTATATGAAGAAGACGATGGGCGTGCCTGCGGTACCATCACGGTTCGAACTTGGCAGTTGGCGGCATCGGCGATTCGTCAACGTCCGTCATCATCTGCACGTCGTCATGTGCCTGCCGCGATACAGCTCATCACTTTCCTTTATCTTATCTCACTATTGCCCCCTATTGCCGGCGCGTTCGATTTACCGACACACGAGACCCAGACTCGTACATCACCGTGATGTCCTGCTCCCTCCATTCCTAGTTGCTGTCTTCTTCTCACTCTGTACATACTCAACTCCTCGGCCGGCCTTGCTTCAACAGCAACCATGCCTACAACGAAGGCGGCCCTCTTGACGATTCCTTGCGAACTTCGAAATGCTATCTACATGTATATCTTCGACCCTGACCTATCAGAGCAACCGCGAATCGTCCCAACTCGTCCGAACGAGCTCGCAGCCGCGTTGAAGCTCCACGATGCCAGCTTCTACCTCAATGAACGCGATAAGCTTCCTGCGCGGAAGCTCGCGGTGCTCCAGACATGCAAACAGATCCATAATGAAGCCAATCTCCTCGCGCTCTCGATGACGCCCTTCATCGTCGAAGGCGAATGCTCATACCCCGACGTTTTCGACCTCCGCTCGCGCCCTCTCTCCCTCACGAAGTTGGGGGCCATCCGACACATCGTTCTATCTGCTCGAATCAGCAACCTACGCGCGTTGAATGAGGCCTGGTGCGGCCTCCCGTTCGGCCACCCAAGCCTTCAACTGGATACATTGACCGTTATCCCAAGTCGTCCTGAATGTCACTCAAGAGCATTCGCTGAGATTGCGGATCTCTCGCAGACCCATACTCTCGCCTATGTCTTTTGCGAGACCCTCAAGACACTACGGAAGGTCAAGTGTGTCGAGATCAGAAACAATGGCTGCTTCAATGAGGTGGTATGGCGGCTGTTCTATCGCAGCTTGGTATACAGGCTGTGGAGATGGGGAGGCAGCATTTGTGGAATCAAGTTTGAAAGTGGAGAGCTGCAGCCTGGTGGCAGTGCCGTGAAACAGAATCAGTGGTTCAAGGCATACCTGTCTGATAGTGAGAGCAGGGGCACGGAATGCGGCGAGGAGGTGTGCCGTCTGGTCGGCCAGACTGGTGAATATCCAGACCAAACAACAGCAGGCGTCGGCCCATGAGAGGGATAGACACAGCCCAACAGGACAGACCGATAGACAGATTGAAGACTTTGAGGCCTCGCTGCCAACATCATAGGTAGCCTGTGGTGGCCTGGCCGTTTGCACTTTTGTCGAAGTTACACAGCATTGAATACACAAGCACATATCTTACGGTCTGTCAATATTAGCACAATTTTATGTTCACTGACCCATGGTTTCAGATCTTAGTGCTCAAATACATGTACGGTTGGACATTGACCAAGCAAGTAACGAACGTGAATGACACGACTCAGGTGCGGATAGACGACCCTGCCAATGTCTTCGCCTTCCGTGGAATGTACTCATGCTGCAATACAAGATAAGACGTAACAAGATTTCAAGAAGCCAGACGATCCATGATGCCAGGAAGCAAGACATAAGAGCTCTCTTGGTACCAATCGATCCACAAAGCAATGTTCATGAGAGAGAGTGTCGGGCAGTATGTACTATCCATCGAGAATTGGCAAGCTCACAAAGTTCTAGACCCGATGGACCACAGCACTGCCCAGCTGGGGTGGGAACATTCAATTCAGCACTGCTTGTTCTCATTCGCCGATCTCACTACACCACGTATGGGGCCGGCGGATTTTCCGTCAGCGTTAAGTGCAAAGAAGAACTTGCTACTACGTACTGCTCTCCCTACGTGGGAGCGGAAGCTTCCAAGCTGCATCACAGGCCAAGCTGAAGCCCGCCGGAACACGCACCCTGATGAGATAGGTGGCTGAGACGGCCTCGACAGAGACCGTACCATGGCGTTGTGGCAAGTACCCTCGGAAATCCCAATGGCAGAGGACTACTTGTTGGCGTTTGGCTGGTCAACGTCGATTAAGCTTATCTTCGACTGACTTGCAGTCCAGCGTTACTCAATGGAGAAGGTCTAGCACGGCGAGAAACTGTCACTTTCGCTGCGGCGTCTCCGTGCTCACACGGATCTTTCTGCAGAACCCATCAAGCTACTATGGAGGCCCAAAATTAAGCACGACAGGCCAGGCTTCAAATCTTTGAAGAGAGAGGTTGAAGAAGAACCAGTTTGCTCCGGGAAGAACAAGGACTCCGAGCCAACCTCTTCTCTAACCCTTCCACTTTATTTTAACCTAATGAATAAAACAAAGCAGAATTACCACAACGCCATGGTCGAACTCATCCTGGAACAAGAACGCCGTGAGAAGCCCTCAAAATCGGAACATGAAGCGGACCCCAAGAAGGAGAAGCCCAAGAACCAACCCACGGCTAGAGACGATACGATAGCTCCCAAGAGATCCTCGAAGACCTTTCAACTCTTTATCGCGCATACGCAAACCAAGACGAAACCGCCGCTACGTGTTCAGCTTCTGAGACGCCTTTATAAACGGCGGAAGAGATCGGAGTCGAGTGTGTTCAAGACGGCTCGCATGCGTCCATCGAGGGTGTGGAGTGTTGTTTGAGACACGCAATCGACCATTTCGATTGACCCACGCTTCTACATGGATTACGTTGAAATCAGACTCGAACACGAAGTCGTTCAATCGATAGCGAATCATGGCGAAACATGAGGACCGATCAACGAATGTTCATCTCCACATCGCGAAAGATGGCTCGCGATGCTGACCGAGCGCCTGCGATGGAAGTTCAAATCTCGTGCATGACATCGATCAAAGCTCCTTCTTCCAGAGACCGGCAATTTTGTTCAAAGCCTGATGGATGATGGGCGGATTGCCCGCAACCCAAGACTCGACCGGACCCTCCTTGATCGTGGCCTTATAGATATGCTTCTTGCCCGTCAGGAGCCAGAACCCTTTACCGCGAGCAGGTTCGAGGTTGAAGATGATATCGTCTGGAGTATTGATTCTGCCCACCAACGCCCCCGTGTTGGGGTCAACGCAATCGGCGCCTCCAGCAATTGCGATGACCAACAGTCCACTCACCGTCACTCTCAGTCCATCTGGCCAGCCTGATTCGACTTGGTAAATTAGCCTCGGGCTATCCAGCAGACCGCCTTGCCGGATGTCGAAGGCAAAGACAGCTCGTTGGCTAGAGAGCTCTAGGCTGGACGAGTTGGAGTCAGCGACGTAGAGAGTTTTCTCGTCGGCGGATAAGGCGAGCCCATTCGGCATCATAACCGCAGAGTTGGAAAGAGCTTGCAATGCTTTCGTGTGAGGGTGGAATCGATAGATGGCATTGGGAAGCTCAGGGGCTTGCACGCCGGGCCAGTTCTGCGCCAGGCCATATGTCGGGTCCGTGAAATACATATTCGACCTTGAATCGAAGATCAAATCGTTTGGACTGTTGAGATGTCGGCCGCGGTAGTTGTTGACGATGGCTTCTGTACGACCGGTCGTTACGTTGAGTTCGAAAACCCCTCGCACCGTGCCCCCATTCGTGGCGACGTAGACCTTTCCTCTGTGATATGTTCCTCCATTAACGTTTTGCAATGGTGGGTCCGAAGGAACCTGTCGGACCTCATGAGTATCAATGTTAATGGCATACAGAAGCCCTGCTAGGGAAGTATCGGAATAGAGCAGCTCGTTGCTCTCGGGCAGGTAGACGGGCGCTTCGTTAACGTGCCACTGATCAGGGGAAAACGATTCTATACGCTCGAGCTTTGCCCCTGGTCCCAGCACGTCCAAGAAGGCGTCGTCGAAAGCAATGAAGTCGGAGTTCTTGATCTCAGCAAATGCCGCTGCTACGCAAGGTTCTGTTGGGGTGACATCGTAGAAAGAGGAAGCTGTTAGGCCCTTAGCCCATTGTCTGTATCATTTCGCCATGTCCAAACACTCACTTATATCTCCACTTTGCCAATCGCCAGGAATCACTGCGAGATTTTGGTTGACGGAGACTGCGTTCAATCCTGAATGGGAAGCTGGTAGGGCATTGAGAATGGCACCGTGGGACTCGAGACAAGTGCTGGCAGGTTGAAGACTCGGTTGGAACGAGCCGGGAAACAAGTTCGCGATAAACTCCATTTCTGGCTACCCGGACAGATGTCAAGCTGGGGATGTTTGTCTTTGTAATAACATATAGAAGAGAGATTTCCTCACCAGAGTGTTCAAATGCCGAAGCTGATGCTTTCAGGCGTGCAACCGGCCACCGGCTGTTTCCGAAATATAGCCAGTTTTCTTCAAACAAGACCACTAAAACTACTATTTAGTCGCTAGAGAGTCTCGGTCAGAGCAGACCGAGTGTATGTCTGTAATTTTACGTCTTTTCTAAGCAACAATAGTCGAAGTTGCACTATTGAGAGAGAATCTGATTTTAAATCACTTGCTGTTTTGCGTGGTCGAGGTGGGGTCTTGCTCGACTCCACCGATGTCGTCCCTCTCGCCGGGGAAGGAAGATCTTTCTACCTCTGAATATATCTCCAAGATCAACCTGTCTCCCAACTCACTCGAATTCGCATACCGAACTTCCAAACGGTGGCAAACATGACCGTCTACCACATCGGTAAGACTTGGCTCTCTGAAATGAATTGCGTACTCACTCAGGCAACATAGTGCTGTTCAAGCTCAAGAAAGGCACACCAGACGAGACCATTTCTCAGCTGAAGGAGGCTGCAACAGCGATGGTCGGCCAGGTTCCAGGTATGGATTCTGCTAGCCATGAAGACGGATGATAGTAACGACTTTTCCAGGTCTCCAGAAGATCGATTTGGGTCCACCTGTTCCCGCAACTGCAGCCCGGGCCAAAGGCTTCGATTATGGATTGGTTGCAATCCTAGACAAAGCCGAGAACCTAAAGGGCTATGCTGAACATCCAGCTCATCTTAAGTATGTTCCTCAGCCTTCGCAGCGGCTGTCGCATTGCTTACAAGCCCAGGGTGCAAGACATTCGCTTGCCTATCTGTGAAGATACTTTGGCGTACGACTTTGAGTTTTGAGGAATCGGAGGCACAGAAGTGATATTGATTCTTCCATGGCAAGAGCCAGGGGTATTGCGTCCTCGTATAGATCAGTCTCAGGAGTTAGCCATCTCGATGAATGGAAGCCGTCATTGAAATCCTGACACCAGAATGCTGCCAGCACCAAAGGATCGATGCTTCTTCAGAACGGCCAGCTGCGATGTCTTTGCAGAGCTGTACAGCTTGGAGCAATCACGCGATGTCGGCGCGATCCACCGGCTCCCCTCCTGTACCTATCACGAATCGGTGACGCACTTTTTGCTTTGTGCGTACAGTATCGTTCTTCATGATCCATCAAGGTTGTCAAGTCCAATCCGAGTTTCCAAAATGGCCGAAGAGAAGTCAGCATCGGCCCCAGAAGTCCAGTTCAAAGGAAGCTGTGCATGCGGAAGAGTCACATACACATGCACTAGTCCTCCCAGAGAGGGATTCACGACAGCATGCCACTGCGTTACGTGCAGGAAAATATCCGGCGGTCCATTCCAGGCTTTTGCCCACGTGTTTGCGGCGAATCTGACTAACTTCGACAAGGAAAAGAACTCCCGCCATGAAGGACTGCCGAAGGACGACACGGGCGGCATCGTCTTTCGTCGCCTCTCGCCAGTCGGTGAGAGGGCATTCTGCGGATCTTGCAGCACGTCTTTGGCAATGCGATACAAGCACGAGCCTGACAATATTGGGGTCACACTGGGAACGATTGATGAAGACTCAATCGGAAGTCCAAAAGTCAAGGAGCTGTTGCAGCCCAATCAGCACATTTTCATGAGCCAGAGTGTATCATGGCTCCACATCGATAATGACGGTGTGCCCAAATATGCTCGGTTTACTTCCGGGGACTTTGAAGAGAACATGGCGTCTTGGATCAGCCACAACAAGGGCAAGGAATGAGGGAGCCGATCTGACAGCAATCTCGCACATCGGGATTTGATCCTTGATCCTGTTCGATATGCTGGCGAAGTAGATTCGCGGTGTGTCGTGGATACCATGAATACATTCGATTGTGGTCGGGACCGACGATGAGGCTTTCGATACCGTGCTGAAAGCTGGAGTCGTGTAGCGGTGTGAGTGGATGGCGAAGTCAAATTGTCCGAAGGAGTGACATGTGCATGCAGTGTCGAAGGCAATTACTGTAGTGTGTTAGCTCTAGATACAGCGGTAAGGCTACAAGCCGATTTTCTGAATGCTTGTGACTGTCCGACAGCTTGCAGAAATCGGTACCGAGAGCTGACTGCACCGAATAGCTCACAACCATCACCAGGTTCGTACGGTAACGATGTGCTGCTGTCAGAGTGAGCATTCGGCGCATGAGGTGAGGTTCCGTCAGCCGTTCGGTGTCACTTTGGCACGGTGCGCTCGTTGCCCAGCCGGAAAGGACGTTTGCATCGGCGAGCTTTCGAGGAGTCTTCGTTGCTGTGCCATGCCCAGACACAGCGGTCGACGGATCGACACATGGTGAGAGGGATCAGGAATGCGCTCCTGCACCCTTTTGCGCCCTTGAAGACGCATGAAGGACTGCTCCTCGTCAGGTACCTTTTGGCGAGATCTCAACAAATGCGAAAAGTGAGCAGAGGAGAGTCTGTTGTCAGTGGTTTCACGGATCGACCCCTGCCAGCCTTTCTCCAGATCCGTCGGCTGCAGATCCTGGCGGAACGATGGAGCTTTCGGGGGGCCGCATCGCAGTCCCTCCCCTCTTCCTGCGTCGTTCGCAAGTCCACCTGCGGCACACAACCACCTGGCCACCTGCATAACCGCTGCTGAGCCGCTGGTGTTGGTTGACCTGAGGTAAGCCATGAGCCGAGTGCATGGCGGATGATCTGCAATATGGTATGCGGGTTTTTTGTGTGCGCCGCACACCGCTGCAGCTGTACTTTCGAAATACGTCCTTGTCCTCGCTCAAGATTGCCGCGAAGTCAGCCTATCCTGGTGCGAGTCGAGGACTTCAAGCTGTGACCGAGCGGTTCTGATCAAGCATTTCCCCAACGTGTCGCGCAAAGCTTCGAGCAGTTCACGCGGACAGACGCATTGAAAATATTTTGACTCTGGTAGCAGACGCCGTGACTGTCGATCAGCGCGCTATCCACCGACCGGCTTGCATATCAGGGGCTGCCGTAAGCACTTCTACGGCTATGTTTCACAGCAGACCACCTGGAACTGGACCCTGCTCCTCGCGCGGATCAGAGCACGTCCTGGAGCTTTTTCCATCACGGCAAACTTGACAACACTTTGGAACGCCATCACCGTTGTATCCTGCGTCATGCCGGTTCAGCTCCTCGATCATTGGAAACGTTTCTTCCCTGTGAGCAGCGAGGGACGAAGATGGCATGGTTTGCTGACGGACTGTGCATTCAGCATTTGCCCTGAAGCTGTCGTATGGATCTTGGGGGGATTCAATGGCTTTCACATCAATCCTCAAACCAATCCTACGCGCCACGGTCGACGTCGTCTGAGTCGAATCCGCGACGGACTTTCAGGGGTGTTCGCCGGTTGTGGCAGATCAACCTCCAGATAGTGCCAAAGTCTAGAGCCTCGTGGGAGTGATGAGCACTGATGAACCTTCTTGGTGATGAGGTAGGCTCGTCTATATCTAGGCCGAGGGCACACCTGTTTGTCGGCATCCATCTGCACCTCTCCTGCAGTCAGGTACGGTACATATATCCTCGTACCCTTTACCGCCAGACAGTTTCCGTTGCTGGGACCGAACACTTATTTCTATCCCTCGTTGTCCTCTCGACCTACCACTCCTCCTCTCTACCTCCTCCATACCGTTATCGTCACACCTGGGACCTCACACAAACACCATGTCTACCGACGCAGTGGAATCGTCCGAGCAGAGGGCGGCAGAACAGCTCGACGTCGAGATCCTTCCCGGCACTGAGGTGATGAAAGATGTTGGCGATGTTCACTTTGCACATGCCAATGGCGCCGACAGAGGATCAGTGTAAGCATTGCAACGCGGACGATATGTTTCCTTGCTGATCAACTGCAGCCTCGTACCTCAGCCATCGAACAACCCCAATGATCCTCTGAACTGGAGCACGCCGTGGAAGCTCGTGGTAGCATTTTCGCAGCTGCTCTATGTCTGGGTCCTCGTGTGCTCAGCGCTATCGCTCGCGCCTCTATTCCCGTTCTTGGGAATGGAATTCCACTTGAATCAGCAGCAGTTGTCGCTTCTCACTGGCCTGAATGTCATCACTCTTGGATTCGCCAACATCTTCATCGTGCCAATCTCGAACATCTTCGGCCGTCGCCCAACCTCGATCTTCTTCGGCGTCTTGGTTATTTTGACCAACGTATGGCAAGCACTGGCGTCCAGCCATGAGAGTTTGCTCGCTGCTCGTGCCTGCAACGGCATCGTTGCTGCAACCAGCGAAACGATCATGGTGCAGACCATTGCCGACATGTTCTTCTTGCACGAGCGTGGCACGTGGATGGCGATGTACTTCACCTTCTACTTCTCAGGTGCCTTCCTGGGCCCGATCATGGCTGGTAGCGTTGGCAGCCGTCACGGATGGCGCAGCTTCTTCTGGCTGTCAACCGCATTGGCTGGATTTGTCACTATTCTCCTCATCTTCTGCTACCCAGAGACGAAGTTCCACCGCGACTCTACCAACCACGCTGGGACCAAATCGAACAGCAAGAACCACAGTGAGGTGCAAGAGAAGACCGTGGACAGCGAGGCAAACAGCAACAGCGATGCTGTTGACGGACAATGGGTGCGCAAGGGTCGTCCAAGCAAGGCTCAGTACGCTCCAATGATGAAGCCAGACCGCCGATGGATGAGCTTCGTCATTCGCGATCTCACCACTCCGATTATCGTCTTCTTCAACCCAATTGTGTTCTGGTCTGCGCTCATGCTTGCTGGTCCCGCTGATTTGCTACTGCTCTTCAACTTGACCGAGTCTGGTCTGCTCAGCTCTCCTGCATACGGCTGGTCTCCACAGGCTGTTGGATACTCCAACTTCGCCTTCTTCGTCGGTGGCATCTTTGGCGTCCTGACTGCTGGTCCCCTCTCCGACTGGTGGGCTCGCCGCAAGACCATCCAAAACAACGGCATTCGCGAGGCCGAGATGCGTCTCCCGGCTCTCCTCCCCTACGTTTGCTTCTTCATCGTCTCCCACGTGGTTGGTGCCGTCGGCTACCAGCGATTGTGGCCATGGCAGGCGATCATTGTCTGCGGTTTCGGTTTCTCTGGTCTCGCGGTCACTTCCATCCCAGCCATCTCCATCGCCTACGCCATCGACTGCTACAAGCCCATCTCTGGCGAGATCATGATCATCGGCACTGTCCTCAAGAACGTGCTCGGGTTCTGTCTCAGCTACTGGGTCTTCGACATTATGGCTCGCGACGGTTGGGTCACCGTCTATATGATCCAGTTCGCCGTCTCGATGTTCCCCGTCGTCCTTACCATCCCACTCTACTTCTACGGAAAGAATTTGCGACGATGGACGAAGAATTCTGACCTCCATCGCATGGAGGCTATGATCTAGATTGATCAATAAGGAAATAAGAAAAAAAGAGGAATACAACATACTCGGCAGGAACTTGGGAGGGCTTGTCAAGAGGTGTTTTCACGATGCATATGATTTTAAGATACCACGCTTTGCAAAGGTTTCGGCTTGGGCTCATGTACGGAATAGAAGACGTGTATATGAGTAGAAAATGCAATGCGATGACGGTCGCTTCTGATGATAATGTCCCTCAGCCTCGTTGCAACCATCTCAGTTAGTCAAGACTTCGTTCAGGAATTGATGCCGTGAGGTCACTAACACGCCAGCATCGACGGCGCTCGGTTGTTTGTTCGATTGTCGAGGCCGACGGATGTGTGCAGATGGAACATGCTGGCAGCCGGCAGGCACGCCAGCGACCCGTTCAACCTCACCTCCTCACGACTTATTATTCCTATGAACAACACACTCCATTCCCTGATGATGCTGTACAAATGTCTTGCCGTCTTTTCGATGGCCTGGAAGTAGTCACCGCATCGGCGATAATTTTCCGAATTCATCACCGAAAAATTTCGTTTGTTCCTCTGCACTCCAGACCTCCAGATGTTCCACAGACAATCTCTCTGGATCTTGAAACGTTTTTCTTCGCTTGCAATAGGTTTTCGTCCGTCGTCGAACCATCTCCAACGTCTGCGGGGTTGGTAATTGCAGTGGATTTGCCTGTTTCGGCTTCGACGACCATTCCTCGGTACAGGACATGACACTACTCCATCAATTTTGCACGTCTTTATATGCTAATCGTTTCTATCGTCGGACTAGGTGTTGGACATGAGAGATATCGATTATTCTGACTCGTTGTGGGGCCCGTTCTCCAACTTTGGTCGTCGAAACTCGACGAAAGCCAAAACGTTCCAACAGACCAAAAGATATTGTTTCTGCGGACAAAGTACAATGCGTATGCTACCAAATACGCTTCCTGTTCCAATCTCAATCTTACGGTGGTCCGACTGCTGCCTGCTACCGTCTGGAACCGGAAAAACTTGGTACTTCGTCCAAACGCCACAGTATGGGATTTATCTAAGAGACGACCTACGCATGCTCGCAAAAGTCAATTCTGGGGATTGAACTGGCTCTAGGCAAAAGATAGGAGCTGGTTTGGGTGTGTTATATCGGTCTTATGGTCACAACGCGAGTTGGAGCCCCCGATGTGAACCTCCAAGCCACCCCCAAGCCTTCCCATCGATGGCTATTGTTTAAAGCAGTTTAAAGAGCAAAACGTTCGTGCCGCCACCCAGAATTGAACTAGGGATCTTCGCATGACAGTAATTGTACAAGTGCGACGCGTCTTTTTCAGGTGTCAGCGTTGCATTGTTGTCGTTTGGTTAAGACATATCTTACTACCACTGCGCCATAGCGGCTTCGGTATAGCTGAGCTACACAATGGGTTGACACCAAACTGTGATTGGCTGAGATGTTTAATCTAAATAAGTATGCTAACATGGATTGCAAGGGCAAAGTCGCTAATACATCCAATCAATAGTGCTCCAATTAGCTGGGTCGAAGCCAGGTCGAAATTTGGGCCCACTGTCTACGAGCTTCGCTCAACCCGCCAACCCGCGAACGAACGACATTTCCAGACCGCTCCTAACACACAGCATGCCCTGAAAATAGTTCACGCAGTGCTGCGTTGACAATCCCACATTCTCATCGATCAGGTCAAGACGCTCAGCTGGCTAGCGCGAGGCTTGGCACTCCACAAGGCTGTCGCTCAACACGCAACAATACAAACCATTGTATTTATGATAGTACTGCATCGATATGACCTTTTGATGTTACAGAGTCGTGGTATTTGTGCTGCCTTCAAAACGCTGAAAATCTTCGCACGCCAAGAAAGATCGTTCAGTGCTTGGTCGGGACAACGCCTTTGATCAATGAGACCTTTCAAACACTTTGACCATGCTACTGGGACTTTCGTATGTCAGATAATGGTTGTCTCCCACCCCAAACTTGTCAATTCTGGCGACTGATTCCTCACACGAAACTTCATGTTCATCTCACCGCCCAGGAACAACTCTCCCAAAAGCGGGGCTGTTCTGAGCCACTCGAACCTTAAAAGGGGGCTCTTTGCGAGGCCACCTTCCTCTGAACCAAAAACTCCTCATCCACAGCCAAAATCGGCTTATCACATTGTAGATCAATCCAAGCCATCGTGCTCGCCTGTTCAGGAGACTCGAAGCATTGCTCGCGGGATGCTGGAAATTGGAAGACTTCAAAGCGAACCATGAAGTATTTGCATTGGCCTCAGTTAGCGACAATGAAAACGATGGCCAAGCCCAAAGTTACCTTCCTTCTGCTGCGAAATTATGCACCTGTGACTCTCGCGGGTAGCTGCAGTAGCCAACCCATACAAAGAAACGCCGCACTCCTCTTGCATATGAAGGAGTCGTGAGCTCGCGGCTCTGGCGGGCTCATTTGCGTTGCCTGCATCCGGGTGTCAGCCGCAGAAGTGCACAGCACGAGACCATTCTAGCGTGACTGTATTCGCAATCAGAGAACAGGAAACGGACTTCAGACCTGGCACTTTCGACTTACGAGACTTGACCAGGCCTATTGTGCCAGCAGCGGCCCTGCGGGTCAATGGCGGCGAAGTTTGGCCTCAATCCGGGCGAAAAGCAAAGGCTCAGAGACACAGTCATAACCACAAACTTCAAGCCACCAGGCAGGCTGGGAGACCCGAATCTGAAGTTCTTCCAGGAACCGAGAGCCCATCCCAAGATCGTGGAAACGTTCACGGCGTTTGGCATCGATGGCAGCCAACCGAATCCGTTCGCCGGCATGAGATGGGACGACCTCTCCTCTACCAGGCAAATGGCCCAGAACCATGCTACAATGGCGAAGCTATACGACATGCTACCGAATGATTTACCAGAGGACTCCTTTGAGCCGGAGGTGCGGGAGATCACAACGACGTTCAAAAGCTTCGACGGCACAGAACGAACACTGTACATCTTTCGACGCAAAGATCTCAATAGAGAGATGCCGGCTGTTATGTATACCCATGGTGGTATGACCATTCTTGACGCTGGCAACAAAGTCCACTCCCGCTGGTGTCGCTCCCTGGCTGTTCAAGGCGTTGTCGCTGTCGCGATTGACTTCAGAAATGCGTGGACACCTCAAGGAAACAACCCCTTTCCCATTGGACTGAAAGACTGCACTTCGGCCTTCCAGTACATCGTTCAACATAAGGCTGAGCTAGGAATTGACAAGATCATCCTCCACGGCGATAACGGCGGAGCTAATCTGGCACTCGCCACGGCCTTGAAAGCAAAGAAGGAAGGTTGGGTGAGCCAGATAGCTGGAGTATACGGCCTAGTGCCCTACATCAGCAATGCGTACGGCTGGGGTGAGGCTCGAAAGCTGAAAGAACTGCCCAGCCTTTACGAGTGTGAAGGATATTGGCTCTACACGGCGATGCTAGCTGGCATGGGTTACTATTACAGCGGAGACGAGGCCGAGCACCCGTTGGCATGGCCATATTTCGCGACCGTCGAGGATTGTAGAGGTCTACCGCCCCACGTTTTATCCATGGATGAATTAGATCCTTTGCGAGACGAGGGACTGGCATACTACCGGACGCTTCTTGCAGCTGGTGTGGAAGTCACGGCGCAAGTGAACTTGGGTGTTGTGCATGGTTCGGCTGTACTGTTTCGAAAGCTGTTACCGGAAGTGCATAACAAGGCTATCAAGGATGTGGCTGCGTTCGCGAGGAGTCTCTGAGGTTGTTGTAATGCCGCTTGGGCATGCTACTAGGCTTGCGACTAGGAACTTCATGGATCAATGAAAACGGCGCATCTTGGGTATTGGCGGAATGTAATTGAACTTTTTCAGATGACCGCGACGTGCGGCATCTTTAGCTGAGATTGCAAAATGATATTGTAGTTACATCATCGTCTTAAATCATACATCTTACAGATTGTGAACACTCGAGTTTTGGTCGGGACTTTTAGGGCGTCTAGGAAATCTGTCAGGGTCTCCTTTACCAACTCGTATCGCTCAGGAGCATGTCAGAACGCCGTTCTCGAAGCTGCAAGGACCTGCTTGGATGGCGATCTACAAACAATCATCAGCATCGGCTGCCACATCAGAGACATCTTATAACATTGCACTTACGTTGATGGGCAGGTTGTCAACGGTCAGGGTGAGATTTGCTGGGCCGCCGAGGAAGAAGCAGTCGTAGCTAACATTCATCAGTACAGCTCACATCACACGTAGAATGGACGGATCAAGCTTACTCTTGCTTCTTGGCACCATCAGATAGCTCCACCGTGGAAAGCTCACGTTGGTGGGATTCATCGTCGAGTTCGAAGCCACCGTGCAAAGCGCAGACAGCGGCCTCCTCAGGGGCAGGGTCGAGCTCCTTCATGCCGTCAACGATGTATTGAGCAACATCTCCACGGGCCTGCTTGCTGGTCAGCATGAATTGAAGGGTTAAGAAAAAGGTCATGGGTAACGAACGGCCCAGGCTGCGGCGCTTCTCTTTCCAAAAGTGTTGATGATGGTCTGAGCAACTGTGCCTCCTACAAGACCGCTGACGACCTTGGGGGCCAGAGCTGCAATAATAGCCCCCCATTGACGCTTCTCCATGACCTGAACATCCCTCTCCTGCGCGGGAGCTGCAGGGGCCGCGGCGGCAAAGCCAGCAAGGACAACGGTGACGAGAGCGAGCTTCATGGTCGTGGAAGACGGGCTGGAAGTGTGGGGAGGAAAGGCGTTGTAGCTTGGTGACTTGCTGCGGTTGGTGAAGACTCCAATGTATCTGTTCCTACAACGTTACATACTTATACTGCAGGACCGGCATATTCTGCTTCAACTCTGCCTGATCGAAGTCGACCACGTGCTCAACCTCGAATGTCACGTCGTGTTCATATTGGACTGAGCGCAAGCAGCAGCGTGACCACATCGTCGCTTCAAGTCTATAACGTGCTTCTGTTAATGCCAACCATTCGTCAAGCTCGTCTCGGCGTTTCTTCATACATGTTCTCGCAATCGGGAAATCAGTTCGCCAAGCGGGCTGGACGAGACTTGGCTCGACGGTTTCGGCGTTTTGCTCTTCTTTCAAGAGTCTTCACCCAGTCGGCGAGACAAATTGGCATACTTTTAGCAAACTGATTGAATTGGAACCCACGTGCGCGTTGGCGAGGCAAACACATGTTTGGAAGATGTCTCAGACTGAACGCAATCCCAGGATGGTTCCATGTCGTTTGGAACTTCTCAGTTGACGTGAGCGTGGTCCAGAAGCGTAGACGCAGAAAGCGGGCACTTCTAGGCCTTCTTTTCCATCTCCATGTTCTATCCTCTTTCTTGCCACATCTTTCTCGGGGTCAATACGACTTTGCGGGCATGCTCTACTTGCGTCACAACAGCATAGCGTCCTGCTGGGAAAGGCCAAGCAGACTCGGATCCGTATGCTGCGAACATGTCATCAGACCGCGCATACTTTTCACCCTGCGAGGAATCGAATTGGATTTGGTCTTTGCTGTTGATGTTGGAGAGGAGAAGAAGTCTGAGTCTGACAGATGCTTCGAAGCTTCCAAAACATGCAGCTCGTTTGCGCTAGATTCTTTCGGGTATCCTTTTCCAGCCCCCTGATATCCTTCTTGGCTCTCCCACTTGCTTCCTTACACCTTCATCAACACTTTCGGTCTCATACGTCCGGCTACGTTCCACAGCGTCAGACTGCAAACGACAGATGCGTCACTTCGAAGGAGATAGGACTTCTAATCACCGTGGACGGTAGGTTTGACGCTGGCTATAAAAAGCCTGCTCGAGGCACCCCGATCTTGCGAGCACGTCAATCCCCTATCTTTGAAAATCTGCAGCATTAAACAGAAGAGAACTTCGTGACCATGACAGCACCAGCCGCATTGCCACCAAAGAGCTTGCTCGGACGGCACCGCATCCTTGCCCCGACTGCTGGAGTCCACGTATCACCAATATGCCTTGGAGGCATGTCGTTCGGTGACGCTTGGTACGTTGTTGCTTAGCTGTCTCACAAATCATGTCTGACTTCAATGTAGGAAGGAATTCATGGGCGAATGCAGTAAAGAAACGACCTTCGAGATCTTGGACTTCTTCTACGAGATGGGAGGCAACTTTATCGACACGGCCAACGCCTACCAAAACGGAGAGTCTGAAGAATGGATCGGTGAGTGGATGGCAAGTAGGGATCGACGCAACGAGATCGTTCTTGCGACCAAGTACACGAATGCTTGGAACTCGCACTTGAAGGATGGTATACAGCAGAGCAACTTTGGCGGCAATTCGAGGAAGAGCCTTCACGTCAGCATTGAAGCAAGTCTGAAAAAGTTGCAGACGGACTATATCGACTTGGTTAGTACGGCATGGTTCAAGTAGACGGCTACGCTGACGACGTACAGCTTTATGTACACTATTTCGATTTTGCGACTGGAATTCCGGAGGTGAGAGAGCCACACACTTCTTGTCATCGGAACTGACAATTTTGGGAAGATGATGCAGTCACTCAATCATTTGGTGGCTCAGAACAAAGTGCTGTATCTTGGGATCAGCGACACGCCCGCGTACGCATATTATCGAGTTCGCGACCAGCCCTTCGCTGACCTCGCCTTGTAGATGGATCGTGGCAAAGGCCAATTGCTATGCTCGTGAACACGGGCTCACTCAATTCTCTGTCTATCAAGGACGGTGGAGCGCTGCCGAGCGCGACTTTGAACGAGAGATAATACCAATGTGTAAAGACGAAGGCATGGCACTACTGCCTTGGGGCGCGCTTGGCGGAGGTTTGTTCCCCAATGCACAAGCGCTACTTTGTACTAACTTATGGCTTGCAAAGGATATTTCAAATCGCCTGAACAAGGCGAAAAGGAGGAGGGGCGATCACTCAATGTCAGGACTGGTAAAGAGGCCGAAGTCTCGATTGTGCTCGACCGTATTGCGAAAGAGAAAGGCACTCTCATAACCAGTGTTGCGCTTGCATACGTCCTACACAAGTGTAAGTCCACTGACAACTTTTCCGAGTACCTTGCTCACAGAGCAAGCGCCCTATGTCTTTCCCATCCTGGGCGGTCGAAAAGTCTCACATCTAAAGAGCAATATCGAAGCCTTGAGCTTGCGCCTCTCGCCAGAAGACATTGACGCGATTGAATCTGCATACGATTTCCAGATCGGCTTCCCTCACAACTTTACGGCAGGAGAGAATAAAGCGCCCCAAGGCCCACAAGACATCGTCTTCAGGAAGCGCCTTGGTCATTTCGACTATGTCCAGCCGGCGCGAGCGATTATGCCACACGAAGGGCAACCTGGCGACGAGGATGATAAGCTGCTGTGAAAATTACGACTTAATTGCTGCAACACCTCTCATTGAACTCGAAAGTCCGATTCAACCTGTTCATGCCAAACGTCAAACCGCTGAAGGTGCTCAAGACGTACAAGGTTGATGAGGACCATGTACTTACTATCGCCCAAATCAACTACGTACCCGTTGTGAAGCAAGACAGCAGGCTGCCCTACGCGAGAAAATTTCACCTCCTGCGACCATTTAGCAATGAGAACATGATGCTGGGTGTGGTCGACATCTCTAGATCATAGCGCGCTTTTCATGGATCCTTTCAAGCGTACTGATTTAACACGACCAGAATCTCACTGACCCTACAGGCTACCATGCTCAAGGTCGATGCATCCCGCATCTGGCACGCCAGTCCTCGATCGAGATGAGTCTTCCTTTTTACATTGCGGAGAACTTTCACCTGACACCTCGCCGCCGCGCTCTATCGGGCCTTGCGCGAGCAGGCAAGGAGTGTAAAAGGCCAACGCGGAAATAGTGGAAAAGAGTCGGTCATCCCCAAGAAAATCAGACCGATCAAGCCATGGAAAGACATCATCGAACATCGTTATCTTCTTTAATGCGCGCGACACTGTGCTGATGCGAACACTACTGGCATCAATCATCACGTCCTCAGGTTCATGCCTCGACACACATCGGAAGATGCTGACTTGTGGAACCGGCTGCTGAGCTTCCCGATCCCCTTCTCCGATCTTGAGCTGAAGCAGTATCGGACCTCAAGCGATCAGACAGCTACAAAGCAGCACCCCTGAATTGCGAGACGATTTACTACCTTCGCACCTTCACCACGACGATCACACCGCTTCACGAACTCAAGACGGAGCTTCAAGATGTCGGGCACACCTCGAAGCCGCGACGCTGGCTTGCAATGTCAGAGTACGTGGCCAACATGGGCGAGAACTTGCATATACCGGTACGTAGGCACATCAAGCAGTGTGTCAGCGAGGTTGGCCCGTCAATCGTCACAAACTGCACTATCCACAAAATCAAGAGAGAAAAAGCGAAGCCTCTTAGTCGATCCCACGCTGTTCGAACCGATGTCACGTACACCGATGTGAGAGAGTGTGCCCTCATTGCTCTTTTTGGGCGCGATACATTCCTGAATCGGCGGGAAGGCGGAAACTTCACGTCCTACCGCCCACGTCGAGAGGACGAGACGGTATTCCACAAATCCAAGACCAGCGCCCTTGAGGCCTTCACTCTGAGAAGTTTCCCTGTAGCCTACACTCACGGTGGTGCCTCTCTCTGGAAACTTGCAAACGACTAAACCGCGGACTGCTAGGCGACTCGAGTAGTCCGTGAGGTGATCACGGGGATACTCGTTCAACTTCCGCCGAGAGAAAAATTCGTTCTGACTCTGGACTTCACTCGTTCTCGCCCCAAACCTCTATCCTATGCATTCGGGCCCGGATTCACTCCAGACCTCACTTCTAGCTTCTTCTTTCATTCCATTTCCCAGCTGCAGTTCAAGTATCTTTTCCCGTGATGCAATCGTGCAGAAACATCCTACATAGTAACGCGCAGTGCAAGCGCTATAAGCGCAACCCGTCCACTTGGAGTGATACCAGCCTCGTGGAGAAGTGACCAGAACAGACTGCAACTAATGCAATGTTACAATCTCCAGATCTCGGGAACGAATTGATAGTAAGAACATCAAAAGCATTTTCGCCATCATTGGCAGAGACCCCCAAGACCCCCACAAGGAATCCCATCTCTTGGACGCCAAGACTTTGGCCCATCTCAACACTCCACCCGCCGATTGCGCCATACACCTTTGTGAGAAAGAAAAATGCGGGCTTCTTTTTGGCCACCTCGACGCGCTAATGCATATATTCTCATGCTTCCATCAGTGGCAATCTTTCCTCGTGCTATATTCTTGCTTCTACCTTGCCAAAGTCTAATCTGAAAAGGCCAGTCGTCATGTTCGGCTTCAAGCAGCCCGACAAGACGACAGCCTACGATGGCGGCTTCGAATCGCATGAAGTCGAGCCTGGTGTCGACGACAATGTCAGGCAGGAAATCGATCCGGACAGCGGTGTGAAACGCGGACTGAAGAATCGACATTTGTCGATGATGGCGTTGGCCGGGATTATTGGACCTGGTCTTCTTGTGGGATCTGGAGGCGCGTTGGAGAACGGCGGGCCAGCTTCTTTGCTCATCGGATTCGGTGTCATTGGCATCATTGCATTCAGCATAATGCAATCCTTGGGCGAGGTCACAACGTTGTATCCTGGAGGCGGCGCTTTCGTGTCGTTGGCCGAGAGATTCGTTGACAAGGGATTTGCTGTTGCTGTTGGATGGGTAAGAGGAATGTGAAGTTCAAAGAGACGCCGAACTAACTTTTGAAGAATTATTTTATCATTTGGGCAGCAGTCTTGTCCAACGAGTACAACGTCATCACGAGCATCTTTGTCTTCTGGAGCGACAAAGTGCCGCTTTGGGGCTACTTCCTAATCTTCTGGTCCGCGTTCATGGCCTTCCAACTCATCGGCGTGGAAGCGTTCGGTGAGGCAGAGTTCTGGTTGGCCTTGATCAAGTTGCTAGGCCTGACTGCTTACTTCATATTCGCCATCATCTACGCCTCCGGGGGCCTGATCGGACAACAACACGCAATTGGCTTCCAATACTGGCACAACCCGGGACCGTGGAATGGCAATGGCTTCAGAGGTGTTGCTGCTGTGTTCGTGTTCTGCTCAACGTTCTATGCTGGCGTTGAGTCTGTGGCGGTCGCAGCGACAGAGACCAGGAATCCTGGAGTGGCAGTACCCCAAGCCATTCGACAGGTCTTCTGGCGCATCATTGTAAGTAACCCTGTCAAGGCATCTCGAAGACCAGACAAGACTGACCAAACGATAGTTCATATACATGGGGTCAGCCTTCTTCTTTGGCCTCACATGTCCTGCCAATGCTCCTCAGCTCGTGGATGGTGCGAGTCGTTCGCTGCAAAGTCCAATGACAGTGGCCATTCAGAACGCAGGCTGGGAGGGCGGCGTCCATCTGGTAAGGCATCATACTACGGAAATTGATTGTTCGACTGACATGAGCAGATCAACGCTTTCATCTTCGTGACTTGCCTCAGCGCCGTCAACTCCTCTATCTACATTGGATCTCGAACACTGCTCTACATGGCCCACCGTGGTCTCGCACCCCGGTTCCTCAGCTGGACGAACGGCCGAGGAGTTCCAGTCTTTGCTCTTGTTCTGACCAACGCAGTCGGCGCCATATCAATGATGAACGTCAGCACCGGTGCTAGCAAAGCCTATCAGTACATCGTCAACCTCAGTGGTGTCTCTACGTTCCTGGTCTGGGGCTCGATCTCGTTCATCCACATACGTTTCCGGTCAGCCTGGAAAGTCCAGGGACGCTCGCCTGACGAGTTGCCATACAAGTCTTTGCTCTACCCTTGGAATGCGTACTTCGGGCTTGGTGCCAATCTTTTCCTCGCTCTTGTGCAGGGCTGGACGACACTGTCGCCATTCAAAGCTGGCAATTTTGTGGACGCATACATCTTACTCCCGTTGTTCCCAATCATCTGGATCGTGTTCAAACTCTTCAATCGGACCAATTTCTGGAGATCTTGGGAGGTTGATTTGGACCAAGGGAGGAGAGTCGATCTGGATAGAGCGAAGGCAGAGACTGCACTGGCCACAGGGGCGAAGCAGAAATGGTGGCAGAAAGTTACCAAAGCGTTTTTATAATTTGAAGACATTTGTTCTTGACAAGGCATTGATATCGATCGGCCGCATGTCTCGCTGAAGAGAACATCCCGGCATTGCTCCTATACAGTAAGTTCAGATCATTGAGACCTGGATGAAAAAGTTGGCAGAGGTGAGACTTGGTGTTGATCCAAGTCTCATTGTCTCGCTGATGTTGTGGGCGAAATACTAGCGGAAGGACTAAGCAACCAGAGTAAATGGCGCCACGACGGAGGATCCTTGGGAGACTCAACATTGCCAAGGGACAAAACGCCGTCTGCAATAGCGTCCTGGATCAGGGGAGAAAAAAAGTTGAAGTCCGTCCCGTCTCCAAAGTCGAAAGTAACAAATATCAATCTGACATCGCCTGACTTCTTCCACCAGCTCGCCCAAGACTCGATCGATATGCATCAATCCATCATCGCCATCACCGCGATCCTCGCCGCTGCCTTTGCGCTGGACGACTGCGAGGTCACCTACAACCAATGCGTCACTTCCGGCCAGGCTGAGGTCAAATGCTCCTGCGACCGCACTGCTTGCTATGGGGAAGATGCGGCTCGGATACGAGAATGGTGTGCCAGTGCAATCGCCAACCTGACCACCTCAACAACAACCACTCCAACATCGACCTCCACAACCTCCCAGATCATCATCATCACTGGCACCCCAGGAAGCCAACCCCAAGGCCAGCCACCCATCACCGCAGCAGAAGGCTCTCTCCTACTCGGCGAAACCTGCTCTGACGACCGCCAATGTGCCAATGGAGTCGAATGCTGGGGAAGCCACTCGGGTATCATCAGACGGTGTGGAAACTTCAACGCTGGCTGTTCCAACAATACGCAGTGTGCCTACAATACCTGCAACAATGGGCTTTGCAATGGGTTTCTGGAGTCTTCTGCTATGCCGGCCTTGACGCAGTCTCAGACCTTGTCAAACGCTACTTGGACGAGCTATCCAAGCGCGTCGATCTCTCAGAGTGCCAATGGGACATTGCCAGTGCTGCCTACGAGCTCCTAGGTTGGAGGTACGTCCAGTCGGGACAAGACTGTGCTCAAGGCCTCTAATGGTTGGGCTGAATGCTGCCCAAGGCGCTAGCAATGAAGTGGGTG
This sequence comes from Zasmidium cellare ATCC 36951, assembly GCF_010093935.1. NCBI lineage: Eukaryota > Fungi > Ascomycota > Dothideomycetes > Mycosphaerellales > Mycosphaerellaceae > Zasmidium > Zasmidium cellare. Next base: position 282,269 of record NW_022986985.1, on the reverse strand, counting down.
GCCAAATCGTTCCCACCATGGCTCTCAAGCCCATTGCGGAGGCATATGGGAGATATGTATGGCTGCTCCCTCTCTCTGAAGGCCAGCACGAAGCGTCACTAGAAGTTCAGACAATAGTGAAAGTCGGATTTTGCGTCAGAACATGCACATTGCACTCACCAGCACTCGTTTCTCTTCGTCATGAATAGCCAAGCCGAGAATTATGGCGTCAGTCGATGCTAGAACTTATTTGAGGCATTCATTTGGGCCATGCCACGGTTTTTAAGGCTCTGATGATCCCGAAGAAGACGCTGAAGAGACAATGATGACGAAGAAAGCTCAGCCATCAAGACCGTCGATCTTGGAGTCGAGTGCTATCCAGGTTCTCGACTCCGGCTCCATAAAACCCCAGTGCTAATCCATGCCGTCCACGAGTTCTGCGGCTTCCGGCACCAGGATCCCCAGTCTCCGGCACCGAGTAATTTCGGTGGACGAGAGATTGGATTCTGGGCCGGAAGTCAACGGAGTTTGGCAACGTCGTGATGGTGCTCGATTTATTATATACTTTCGTACCTTTGGTTGTTCGCTCGTTGAAGACAGACAGATCCACTGTTTTCGTATCTCACGCTCGTTTTAATTTCAGTATTCAGTCACTCCTTTACAAAATCGATCCACACGGCCTTACCTTGCAACCGAATCCACGACAGTCGACCCATCATGTTTTCTCAAATCATCGGCGTCCTCGCCCTCGCAGGTGCATCCACCGCAGCTAGCCTCCAGCGCCATGACTTCCCAGCCAGCAACGTTACCGTGCTCTCCCTGGACAAGAACTACAACTCGACCGGCGGCGAAGGCCATGTGGCAATCGGAGGAGTTCTGAGCCCCTTTGGCAGCATTGGCGCTGGATGCGGTGTGAACTGGGATAATGGAGTTGCATACGGCGGTAAGAGATATTGATCAGGGGACAGAGAGAGGTATGTACTGACGATGATGTTTTTGAGGTGGTCTCCAAGCAGGTTCAGACGCCTTTGGTCTCGGCGGCGGTTTCAAGATCACTCCTACGACCTTGGAAGTTGGTACTGGATTCGGCATCAACCCATCCAACTCGAGTGCAGACGTCACCTTCACCGGCCATACGAATGGAACGTTCCAGTTGAGATTCTCTTCCTCTAGCCCCTTTGCCTGCGTGCCGTCGAATGAGGAGGGAAGTAACGTTGTTGTGTGCACCACGTCCTAGTTGAGGGTGATGTTGGATGGAAGTCAGTGAAGCATGCATGTATTGGGCGGGATAGAGGTAATTGACTGTACAGCGACATTGTGGCGGAAGAATGATCTGGAAGCACGATTCCCAGGTTTACAACAAATGTAGCTCCAAGACCAGCGGAAAATCGGTCATAACTCAATACAGTTCAAAGAATTTGCCGATACTGGCTGAATAGTCAGTCACCATGCCGCATGTATGATCGAATATCTCATCTCTTACTCCACTAATCGTCCCGTCCACCTACTGACGAGTAGGCACAAACGAAATGGGCACAAATATACCGCCCCAATGTCCAGGTGGACATCCATCGTACTTGACCAGGAGACGATTGTCATCCTGCACTGGTGAAGTCCTATAACATACAGATCAGCTCCAATACATCGTCTGGAAAACATGTGACGCACCAGATCTCAACTTTGCCCGGCTTTTGGCCCGCCGAGAAGCTCCCTGGAATCGGGTCTGTCTTGACAAGCCATTCTCGAATCTCCTTGATCATTTGATCTTTCTGCGAGTGGTTCTTCAGTCCGAAGACCAGATCGATCTGAGTGGTTGCCATTTTGTCGGAGGAATCGAGTGAGCCGCTGAGCTTTCGCGGATGGTTGCTGAGTGCGGTGAATCAAATTGGGACATGGGCGGCCGTGGTCATACTTATGTCGTTCTCTCCAGCTCTTTTGCAGACGTTTCTGGGTGTTCCTCCATGTCTAGGCCCCAGCCACGCGGGCAATCCGATTCTTGAGGGGAGCGTACGGACAGGGGCTTGCAGAAGCGTCTTTGGTAGCGAACCAAATGCTTGTCAACGCGCTTCCAACGCTCTGGCTGAAGTAGGGCGATCTTGCTCTAGACGGGGTCATAATATCGAACTCTTCAGCTCAAAGACATTCACGGAGGGAGCGAGAGGCGAGCAGGCGTGTCGGATGGGACGAGTCATTGCAAGTCTTGCCTCTTGCTAGCCGTTAGTAGGAGTCTCTTGAGAAAGTAAATCCGCGTCCAAAGTATCATCATACGTCTCTTCAGTCTGCTCCATCGTGCATCCGAATCTTTTGAGGGCTCTCAATAGCATCGAGGTCCAGATGCACCTGCCTCTCAAAGCTGCCGAAACTCTGGGCGTCAGCCTCGCTGTTCACCCTGGCCAAAAACTCTTCTCCATCCGTATTGGCAGTGCTCTCAACATGTACGACAGTCTCAGCCTTGATTCTGCCGCCCACGCTGAATAATCGTTCGACGCTGTCGTTCTTGATGTGCACTGTCTCCGGGTTCCTGACCCCGTCGACACCACTTGGCCCCGCTTCAATCGTCGTGACCGTACGACATCGATGGTCTGCACGTCCACGTGTACGATTCCAAGTTGAGAAGGTTTCCAGTCCATGAACTTCACCACTCGGCATCGCTGGTCCAAAGATGAGGGATTTGCGGGTGATCGAGTAGACCAGAACGTCGAGCCATCCATTGGAACAGAGCATCACGCCAATGACGCTGAACTCTGTAAAGCCGACCTTCTCGCCGGCGATGATCCTCAGTCGTCCAATGACAGCTGGAAGTGTGCATACAACGTAGATGAGTGGGTAGGCGATGACACTTCGAGCCGCCGACTCTGCCCTGATCTGTGTTATGTCTGAGTCCGCGTAGAAGAAGCCCCGTACTCTCCGCCAGAGTACCACGAACATGAGGGAGTAGAGCAAGAGTGTCGCGAACTCGACTGCAAGAATCCAGAGATAGTGAAACCATATCCTCTCGTCCATGTACTTCTCCTGAATCCAGCACCACGGTCCTGCTCGCATGTAGAAATCGCCGGGATGTAGAATGATACCGATTGTGGCCAGGAAGTAGTTGAAGATCCAAAGAACAACTATGCTGATCAAGAAAGGGGTGTGTCCCAGTCGCCAGTCGAAGACGATGTCAGCGAACAGGTGTACCGCCATGGCGAACGTGAACACGGCACCGCCAACATCTCCCGCGTTGAGGAACCAGCCTTGTGTCCAGCACGTGGGAGTCAGTACTGTGATGCTGTCGTTCCTGACCCACTCCACATTGAGCGAGAATCCAATGGCTTGTTGTAGGTCAGCCAACACCAGGTTCAAAAGTAGTGCCACGTATTGATTGATCCGGGCGTGTCCTCGATGTTTCCAGGTGATGAATCGCCATGACAGGTGTGCGAACAAGACCGCGGTGGTGACGAGGGAGAGGAAAGCCAGGACAGTGACGGCTGTCAATCCACGGTATAGCTCTGTAGGCAAAGGCGAAAGGGTACCAGCGGAGTCGGCCGGCTGTATTGAACGCTTCATTGACGTGTGTCGACCAATAAGATCGATCATTGTCGGTTTTCGAGTTGAAGGGCAGATCTCACAGGAGGCTGGACAAACCAGACATCTGAGGGCAACAACGCTCCATGAAGGCGTGCTCGCATTCGGAATGGAGGTGGCGGATGGTGTCCTCGGCGTGCTCAGGTCACAAGACGCTCAGGTAGTAACACCACTCGCTTCGCCAAAGGCTCAACCCCAGAGCAGCATGTTGACCCAGAAAGGTTTCTTCACAGCGACTGAACTTCAATAAAAGTCGCAGCAGATTCCGAGTTTGGGAGTTCTGCCAATTCCAAGCAGTCCTTTGAATTGTAGGGAGGCAGCGTCTCGCAGGGATTTGCTAGATCCAGCGAAGTAAGATCGAAGTCAAAAGGATTAGTCGAAGATCTACCGACGTTCTTCGAAGGCACGATGATCAACCTTGCTCACCCTTGTTAGGTCTCACTTGTCTGCGGGACTGTCGGAGTTCCGCGAGAGAAAGGGCGTGCTGAAGTGCATGTGGTAGTTGTTACTCGAGATGGAACGATTGACCCGATCTGAGAGCCAGCGAAGAAGTTGTTGTCGACCATGTTCTACACTCTCATGATTATCGCTGATCAAGAATTCGGGCGTTGTCAGATGCAGGTAGGGCTTCTCTCAGAGTTGACAAGGAACCGATAACAGCACCCTGAATGTTTCGAAGCCTGCTCGTTGTGTCCTGGTATGCGTGGCATGGTCCAGCGCTGGTTCCATTTGCGCAATTTCTCTTATGCAAAGAGCGATAATGGAGATTGTGCGTACATGCGTCCTTGAATAATGAGCCGTTGAAAGACTTTCGCTGCCAATTTCAGAGGCTATTTAGCCAGTGTGAATGGCCCCCTCCTCACCGATGAATGAGACGCCCCAAGCCTGGATAGAAGAGGGCGGACAAGTGCGTGTACTCCCATTCGATTGTGCATCTCGGATCCGGCAGGCTGTTCATCAGATCCAGGATTCGAGATGGTACCGAGAGATTCGGTCTGCAAAGAGAAGCAATGTCTTTGTTTCTAGAACGGGTCTACTGTCAAAGCATGCCCCATCAGGGAGCAAGATGCCCTAGATGCGGACCATTCCCTGGTCGCGAGAAGTGAGAGTTTATTTGCAGCCTCATGTAACTTGGAAGTCTCGCTTCTGCACGTGGTCTGGTGAGCAAAGGGCTGGCCAACAGTAAGTCACCAACTCCGCGGTCGTCATGTTCTAGAAGCGACCGTGCGTGGATGTCGTTCCGGCAGGAGATAGTCGTCGCGTTCCTCATTGAGGCTCCCAAATTCTTGGCTATCGTTGAAGATGCGGTACGCAACCACGTATTCGATGAAAAAAGGCCATGTTTCGATGGAAGTCGATGAGAAGTGCAAGCACACAAATCTTTTGCGGAGCATTCACTTACCTCCGGGTACACCCGTCGACAAGCGTCGCACAGACCATCGGAACGACATCTGTCACACGAGTAAACTCTGTTTACAATTGCCTGCTAAGCCTGCATTCAATACGTTTGTTGAGTTACAGATGCTACACGGATGAGAATGGTAGGTCTAAGCATCAGTCGTGAAAGGGGCTTTCGGACGGTTGCAAAGGCCCAGCTGGACCAAGACTAACCGTGCTCGAGTGCCCCATTCCATCCTTCCGAAAATTTGGAAGATATCGTCGGACTTTCCAGCGTATATGACAGAAGTGATTGAATGGGAGCTATGTAATCTGCGGACAGGAAGTCATCAAAACGTCTAACGTAGACTCACGAAGAGATCACTTAAGCACATTTCTCTCGCGCCATGGTTATGATATCCATGGACCGACAATATTTGAAACGACCATGTTGTCGAGCCCACTAGATTCCCTCCCTAACCCCAAACTTCGACCTCCCTTAACAGAACCCATTCGAATCGCACTCACAGCTCGTGGCATAAAGCGTAATCTCCGGAATGAACCAATTCGTCCCATCATCCGTACTCGCAAAACTGTTCGGGCTCGAGTTGTCAGCATTCAAAGACGTATTGAAGCTCAGATTCGGCGAGCTCAATTGAATCCTCGTGTTGGTGTAGGTATGCTGCGGGACATTGTCGATCGCTGCGTGGCACTCGATAGAGTCGACGAGAGAGACCCCGGGGCCGCAGCCAAAGGTGTAGTTCAGGAGGGTCTGGCCGGTCTGGCCGAGGACGGTGGTTTGTTGCATAGTGCCCACGTATGGGTTGTATTGGTAGGTGATTTCGAGCTGGTCGCCTTCTTTCACGAGGGTCGCGGGTCCGACGCCGTTGTCTTTGGAGCCGCTGTATTGATAGGCTTGGACGCACCAGCCGTTGGCGCCCCCGGTGTCGCAGCCGCCGCTAGGGATTGTCAGAGGAATGGGTCGAGTTTTGTTCACGTGGTCGATTCTTACTTTAGATATTGTCCGTCGTTGGTGAGGATCGTCTGGACAAGCCAGTCTCCCTCCGCGTATAGGCCAGGCCACAAGAACAAGCCCTTGGAGCTCTGTTAGCGCTATGTGTTGATTATCGAAGAGATTTTTCCGACACCCACCTGCTGAGAAGGAAGCGCAGGAACCGTCAAAGTCGTCTGTAGATTCTGGATCGTCGAGGCTGAGTTGTCAGGGGTGGATGTATCCCAAACAGTGGCAGACTATGAGTTCATTGGCGTCAGGCCTTGTCCATGCATGAATGCAAGCAATCTGGTACACACAAATGCATCTGGCCTAGGTGGTCTGACTCTTGCATAGGCCGAACTTGCGGCCACGATCAGGGCGAGGATGTACTTCATCGTGTAAGAGCTGCAATGCTTTGAGAAGGTGCAAATGCTTGATGCCCAAGTCAAGCAGTCTGAAAAGACTCCTTACCAATTCTTATACATTATTGAGAGAGGTGTCGGGGGGCCGTTGGTCCTGCTGGACCGGATGTGCTCCTCGAATGCAACCGCCCTGATGCTGTCGACTGGTCCACATACCGTCTTGTAACTTTCTTGAACTCTTTCTGCCGGCACGGACACGACTGCATCCATTCCGCCCCGACTGACTGCAGTGCAGAAACTCAAGCGACCATGTCCAATGAATCGGCCGTCTACACTCAATGGTCGTGAGCCGCGGCAGCTCGGGCAGCGAACACATGGTTGGAGCCGTAGTACCAGGCTGCGGCTTGTCGATCATGTCCTGTAGCATTTTACTGGCTTCCCTTATTGGAAGGAAGCTCCTGAGAACTGGCAACAAGTCTGCAACTACGCAAGGCACAGCTGATACCAGCGCCAAACTATAGTCCTGTGTAGGCAAATCTCGTTTCTGTAATGTCCTGATGCACTCGAGCTCTTGTGGCCAGCTGGGAGTGTGGAGCGGACCACGGGATGAGGAATGCAGTCGCAAATCCTTTCAGAAACAGGTAATCTTTTGCATCTCATGTGAGATACTTTGACTTGCAGCAGGACGTCGAGTGCATCGTGCCTTTTGTCCGCCTTGACTGATCATCCTAAGGGTGCCGCTTCGGTGGATGAAGGCCAGCAAGCCCAGCGACTACTGGTATTGATGTCTTCTGCGGAACTTCATGTTGGTAGCTGAGAAACAAGGTTCGAAGTGCAGAACCGATGGATCGAGCTCCTGCAAAGAAACAGGTGAAGTCGAGCACACCTGCCAAGCTCCTGCCTAAGCTCACAGTAGCGCGAACCGAAAGCTCGCACGTGTGAACCATTTCAGCTAGATGACCGCTTTGCGTGGTTCTAACTTGGGTTCATCGAAGATGATTTTGTTCTTTGTGAGCGTCGATTTGAGGTTGAGAAAGTAGCAGGTGAGGCTAGAGAATGTGGCAGCCTCATACGGTGGGAGAAAGACAAGGAAACACTTACGTGACCGTAGGGACAATGCAAAATCTGATGTAGTCTTCTCCAGTGTATGGAGGAAAGGTGTTCTCGATCGTGGAGTGTCGTCGGAACATTCACATGACATTCTGCGCTAAGTGGGTCTTGGCCCGCAAAGGCAAAGACTATTGACGGACTCGCAAATACCAATCTTGTTGTCGAGGGATGGTATCGATTTCACCTCCTTCGACGTTTGGAGGCTTGATCAGACGGCTCTGCAGCATTTTGGGAGACATCGCCGTGTTAATCAACGCTTCCGAGACACATCGCACTTACTTGTTCACCCCTTAACAACATCCGTACAATCCACCAACGCCCCCTTTGCCTCCTCCGGCACCCCAAGCAAACTCATCTTCTCCATCGCCCTCACAAAAGCCTCATCCCATGACCCCTTATTTGCCGCGAACTGTTCAAAGTACCCCTTCGTCTCATTGCCCCTCGCAAGATTCACATCACTATCGAACTGAAACGCCCTCGGCCGCGCCCCCTTTCCCGCGACAGCCTCCTGATAGAATACGACATCCCACTTCGTCGGGGTCGTGTCCTGCTGTCCGCCCACGGGGATGTGGTTCGCTTGCTGCGCGAAGGATTGCGAGACGGTGTGGGCGCCGACCAGCGCGGAGAGGTCTTGAGGAGAGAAGCCTTTGTCCGCGAAGAGGGAGAGGAGGACGTCTGCGTCCGCGCCAGGGCCAAATGCAGAGGGGAGGAGGTTCGGCGGCGCGGCGGCGGCGCTATCTTTCCTCCCCACGACGGTCTTGATCAGAGGTCCCCCAGAGCAGGCATATATGCCCAGACTCCCCGCGAACTGAACGAGGTCCGCGGCGCCGATGTGTGGTTTGTAGGCGTCGTAGATGGCGGAGAGGTTGGAGCGGAAAGCTTGGAGGGGGTTGTTCTCTGAGCGGGCGGATTCTTCATCGGAGAGGAGCAGGCTACCGTCGGCGCCCCCGGACGCTGGGGCGTAATAGGGAGTTTGGAGGGAGGTAGTGGCGGCGTCGTGGAAGGCGAAGCGGATGGCGAAGGAGGCGCCGCGGGTGCAGCCCTGGAAGCGAGTCCAGAGTTCGGAGCGGATGTCTTTCCAGACTGAGGGGCAGACTCCGTCGATGTTCTGAGTGTTGTTGGGTTGGTCGAATGAGACTTGAAGTACCGACGTCGTGGGCGATGTCTCGAGGTTGAGCGATGTAGGTTGAGTTGGCTAAGGCGAGAAGCTGTAGGCCGGCTAGGAGCAGAGAAGAGCACCGTCTCGCCATGTTTGATGTCAGTCCTGCCGATGGAAAGTAAGGACGGATATTGGTAAGTAGAGGCTCAGCGGAGATCGAATCGTATTGTACAGCGCGAAGCAACGTTATGATTCTTACACTTATCCACGGTGGCTTTGTCTGATTTTAAGTAGGCCTTGCGAATCGATGTAGCGGCTGATCTCAAAGCCATAATACTACCGACCCCTGAAAACAGGCTCGCATGCTTCAAATCAGATCGCGACATTTGTGTGTTAGTCTCTTGATGAGTTCATCTATGTGTGCTTGCAGCTGAGACGAGCGTAAGGCCCTCCTACCGCGGGGCCCTATATCTCCGTCATGTCGTACATGACTGTGCTCGGGAGACCTTGTCGTTCTATTAGAGTCGCCAGAGCAGAGCACGCAGTTCTGCGGTTGTCTGCTACTGTAGCTCTGGTCATGAAGTCGCAAAGTTCCTTCCTCAGATCGCCCTCCTGGGGCAAGTAGGCGTCCAACTGCAGCACCAGAGGTCCCATGCCACACCAGTATTAAGGCCTTAGGTATATCGACTTGAAGTAAGGTCCTATTCTGGTAGTCTTGCTGATTTTCCCTCTTCGTGATTGGTCAGATGTCGAACAGAGCCGCAGCAGGAGTACATGTGGTAAGGCCTGAAGGATAGACCCCTGTTGATGGTGTGTATAGATGAGGTGAGGGTCGGTGGTACGGTGAAGTTGAGATCCAACCAGATCTGTTGGCTATATATGTCTTTCGTCCGTTGACAGCAGCTTTCGATGTTGTGTGGACGTCTCACTTCCAGTCATGGGTAAAGTCATGAGAGGGGGCTAGTTCGAAAAGGTCTTTTTCTTCAAGCTGTACAGAGTAGGTAGGAGATTTGTCTATACGTACATGTCTGCGCTTTCTGATCTCAGCGCAATCCCTGTCAAGTCTTAGCCAAGACTGCTGATGGCCGCCAACCCAAGCCTCGGCAGTAATCGATAGAACGCCTTGCAATGCAACACCCAGCCCACCGCCCTCATGACCACCCTCGCAGGCCATCTTCCTCGTCTATCTTCACAAGTGGATTTGCGTCGAAGAACCGCAGGAGCTTTTGATAAACCACCAGCATTGTCCCACTTTGCACGCTCGTCCAGACTGCTCGGGGGCCTACACCCCTGAACCACCCGGCAAAGCCTTCTGTACGGTAGATGATGCGTAATGCCTTGACAACAGACTCCGTGTCGAGCGAGACTTGGCCGTGATGCTTGAGTGCTGTGCCTGATCCAGATGTTGAGATTGATCGTGATGATGGTGTTGATGTTGGAGCCGGAGAAGGTCGATGCGTCGTTTGTGAAGTCGGCGCAGTGGCAGTGGCTGTGGCTGTCGACTTGGATGTCCCTTTTCTCGCGGCAGCGACCACGTCTGGATCGAGCTCGGTCTGGATGCGTGTCTTTACCACGTCCATCGGACAGGTCAGAACACCCGCCATACCTCCGGCACTCGCTCCTGTGAGTATCTCCAGCGGCAAACCAATCTCTTTACCCGGGCCAACCCATTCCTTTGCGATCTTCTGCTCTTGCTCGTAGAACGCGAACTGTAATGCCGAGAAAGGCAAGTCTCTGAACAGCGTCGCCTTGTAGCCCGAGAACAGCTCTCCAAAACCTTCCACTCGATATATCGTCCGTAGTGCGTGCATGGTCGAGCGGTAGTTGTACCCTGATGTGAAGAACGGGTTGTTGAATCTTCCTTGCAGTTGTAACCTCGTCTTCAGCACTTCTGTCGGCACATACAGCGGACTTGCGGCCAGATCGGCCACAAAGCCAGATGTAAGGTACGCCAACCCAGGTGTGACACCATTATCAATCATCATCCTCTTGCTGCTTTCATAGCACCCAAAGAAAATCACCGTCCCAACAAAAGAACCCACAAACGCTGGCGTGACTCCTCCATACAACCCCCTCGCGAAACCCTCCTGCCTGAAAATGGTGTAATACGTATTGCCCATGCTGGTGTATTTCGGCGGCATATGCGGATCACCCTGCTGTCTCGTCTTGACCGTATCCAGACTATGCATCAGCATGTCGCCCATCGTTCCTCCCAGCCCACCCGCCAGCATGGCATGGAGATACGGCGGCCGGTAGGATTCATGGTCGACGTCTACGGCTTTGGCTGAGGAGACGCGGGCGGAGGTATTCTGGCCAGATCCTTCTGCCTTCCGTCTCGTATCCGGCACTGAGGCCCCATTGTCGATGTAGTTGAGCGGGGGCGGGTGTTGGGATTGTTGGTTTCCTAGAAGGTATTCGGCCACGCGGGCTAATACCATGAAGGGTGGGTGTGCGCTCCTGGTAGCGGCAGCATGCGAGGGGAATTGAAAGCGTCGATGCAGTGTGTGGAGAGGCGGGCTGGCAGTAGTGTAGATGTCGTAGTTGAGCGGATGGAGGCGTGGTTGAGATTAAGGAGCTTCTTCTTCCTCAAAGCACTCTCTCTCACTCGGGCTTGCAAAAGGGAATGCCCGATGTCCGACCTGTGCCATGACGTCGCGGGAGGGACAACAACCACGCCTGTTTACACCACCACGACCACCACTAATTCAGTCAATCAACAACTAGTCAAATCCGAATCAATCCAGTACAATCCTCAGCCAGTCTCTACAAAACCTGGCCGCAACAGCGACGTCCCAGCTGCCTCGCAGAACGTGAAAGGCTGCGCCAAGCATCAGCAGCGAATCAGGCTTCGAGCTCTCTATTTACATCCGACCGCTCGTTTGTTGTTGTGGCCCTCCCTCCACGCCCACCACCCACGCGACATTCACATCAACATTCCCCAACGCGCCGCTGCATATGCTCGTTATGGTCGCATAGCTTCCACGACTACAATCATCCCATTTTGACCCCGCAACACCCATCCCTCGCCGACTTATCCACCATGTCGCATTCGTGGCTCCAACGCCAGCGCAAGCAGGCCCTGCTCGATCTTTGCGGCGAGGCTGGTCTGCCCCAGTATGCAGCGCGTTCTGTATGGTATGCGCGCATGGCTGACGTGGTTGCAGGAACGACGAACTGCTCAAGGACGACCTCGTCGCGTTGCTGGAAACCACCCTCACTCAGAACCCGGACCGTTTGTCGCGCGTGCCCGCGTTTGAAGACTACTACGGCAAACGCGCGCGTACTCCAGGACGACCACCAAAGGAAAGAGAGTCGGTGTTTGTCCCCAGTGGTGAGGACGAGATTGATGTCAAGAGTGCTGTGAAGCCCAAAGCACGTCGTGCGACAAAGGTTAAGCAGGAGCAAGAGTGAGTACAACAACGATCTATACATTGCGCGCGTGTGTTGATGCATTGAAAAGGGAACCGGATCCGATCTCGTCCCCCATCGCAGCGGCTTCATCCTCTGCGCGCAAAGCGATTGCTACAGTCTCATCTACCGTCTCTTCAGCCCTCTCCCCCTCAGGCCAACTCGTCTCGCGCACCCCAGCACCGCGACCCAGCACGCGTCGTCGATCGGAACTCCCAGGCCCACCATCCCCATCCGACGTCGCTGATGTTGTTGAATACGAATCCACCAAGTTTGCCTCTGGTGTTCGCGACCTGTACGCCAGATCTGGCATCACGGAGAACATCGAAAACCTCCGCGAGTTGCTCTCCTCGGTAAACGCCATCCAGCTGTCTTTCCTCCTGCTCGAAGCGTTCGCCTTGCAACGACGTGTCCTGCCATGGAGGTACATGTTCGACATTCCCGCAACTGGACTCACCCCATCGATCGCCGTCTTCCTGCCGGATTTGTTCGTCCTCCTGACAGGCTTCTACTGGAGCACGACCCTCCTCTGGTCGGCGACATCAATCTTCGTCCCAGTCCTGTTCGCCTACTTCTACAACCTGACCTTCCGCGATGTGAAGCGTGGCAACGCCCGCGTCACAGTCGCGAGGTACGCCGCTGACCCGTTCACGTACAACATCGTCAAAGCCCTGGCCACGTGGCTGGTATATGTCAAGGGCGTCAACTTCGGCTTCATCGATCCCGAGGTCGCTGATCGGGTTGATCTTGCTGTTTATGGTGGCTCTACTGCTAGTAAGTCTCCCAATAACATCTATCCCAACTTCACAGACTCTAACATCTGCATAGTGCTCGTTGGCTCAGCCGTCGGCGCCCTAGCAGCACTCTACGAAGCAGCGCAGAAGAAGACCGTCGCTGCATAAGCAACTCCGCCCAGAGAGGAACGATGCTAACGGGGATTACTGGCGCAACTTGGCGCACTGGGAGTTTCAAATAGTCGGGTTTGGCGGAGATGGGTCAGGTTGATGTGGTTGAGTTTTACCGTGTACACTCTTGAACGACGAATTGATGAAGAACAAGAACAAGGGAAAGGGGAAGAGAAGGGTTAGGCTCTGTGGGCTTTCACATGCTGCTTGCTTGTGTCGACTGTTTGGGTCGTTATTTTTTCTTGTTTTCAGCAGCCGGATACCTCGAGATGCTATTGTTGATCGTTTTGTTGTTTTCTCTGAATGAAATGTTAATGTCAGAACGAATCGCTCCCCCCACCGTTCCACCTTTTCTACTCTTGGTAATGCGTGAAGAAGATGGAATTTGAAGTAGAGTTCGGTGTCATTCACTCCTCTGCTCTGCGACCCATACATAAAACTTATTGGGTTGATTTGGTTGTATTTGTACATAATGAACAACGAACATTTCGTCTTGTTCAACGCGTTTCTCCTTTCACCCATGCAAATGCCCACTTCTTTCCTTTTCCCGTCCGCTCATGCAGTACTAGCAATACAGGTGTTTCGCGAAAGTCGCCTCTTTGATCATCTTACCTCAGGTGACGATCTCCCCCATGTCAATCAGTTGCGGCTTCCACTTCTTGTTCGTCTCCCCCTCGACATCACTCGGCACGATGATATCCTCTTCTCGTGGGCTGTACAAGTACCAGCTCCTCAATGCCGCCGCGGCAGCTCGGACTCTCGCCTCGTTCAGGGATACACCCGCTCCCTCGCCGAGTTTGTCATCTCCGCTGAACACACCCACGACGAACACAGGCGTCCCTGAAAGTCGACCCGTCTCGCTGATCAGTCGGGCGACTGGTGGCTCAAAACCTTCTCGTGCACAGAGACGGGAGAGATCGCGAGTAGGGTGGGTGAAGTGGAATAGTTCGTGCAGTTGGAGGTGTCGGCTGAGGATGTGTGCTCGGTGGAAGGCTTTGGCGGCGGACGTGCCTGCGTGGAGATAAATGGCTCCTGTCAGAGCGCGGACGAAACCTGCGCTGGCGGCTTCGACGGTGGTGGGGTCGGTGTCCATCGTTACGGGGTGGTCTTGTGGAGTGAAGGGTGGCAGTTCTTCGCCGCCTTCCGATGCTTCTGCTTGCGGCGCGCCGGCGTATGGAGGTAACTCGTCGAGCGTCTTGAGGCCTGAGTGTAGGTCTCCGAACTGATCATCATAGACTACCCGGCTACTGAAGCCTCGTCGATAGTTATATTGATCATTTCTCCTCCCACTTCCCAGCTTCCTCGCGAGAGGCAAGTCTTTCACGAGCTGTGTCCCATCTTCTGCCATTGCGTTGCCGGCCTCCATCCTCTTCAGTTGTAAAAGTCCAGGATCAACTTCTGGACCTGGAGCGGCCACGTGCTCTACTCCCCATTCTAATCGCATCGCCGCAAGTGTTGGAGGTCCCACGTATGCGTATTGTGCGGCGAATAGCACTGGCATCGGTAGCCGTGGATAATGACATATGATATGTTCTGAGGTATAGTATCCCAACAGCTCCTGGCCCAGTATTGCCAATGGCGCGTTGCTGTACCCCGGCCGGGGATCTACTGACGGATCGATCAGACATCGCGCCAATGTCTGTAAGGGAAGTTTTGTCGGCAGCGACAATCTCGCGTGTAATGCTGATAGCTTCGCCGAACCGGTCGCACGTTTGTGGGTAGGAAAGTTGGGTCGTGTCTGCGAGGGCGATTCTCGATATTCCACATCATCTTCTGGAACCTGTGCTGCCGCAGCGCTCGACGCCTGCCTCCGACTGGTGATATCTCGTCTCGGCGGCTGCCATTGGGTCTGTATGTGATGCTGTCGCCGCTGCAACTCGCCTCGCTTCGGTGCGGCCGACTCGCGTGTGGAAAAGGGACACCTCTGGGAGAGCAGATATAACCGCGGGTTGCGAGGAGGCTGTAACTGCGATGCCCAGCGGTCCAGGCGTAGGGTCTTCATGTGTCAGAGCATCAATGCGCGATGGGTGCGGTGAAGGAAAGTCGGTCGTGGTTGATGTCGTGTGCCTCTCCCTTGAAACTTTTCCGCGTTGTCGATGAGGGCTTGGCTTGAGCGCAATCGACTTGGGCTGGCCGCTGCTCTCTCCCGAGCTCCGCAGCGACCGCACCTCAAATCTCGACGTTGACCTCGATACATCCCTCACCACCGCACACAATGAGGGTAACGCAAATACTACGAAGCGGAGGCGGCAAGATCCCGTATGGCGATATCACTGTCCCTTTTGCGCGACTTCAATGGCTGATCTGAGCGTCCTACAGCTACCCAAAACACGTCTGGTCGCCAGCCGGAGGCTGGTACTCCCAACCCGACAACTGGAAGACCAACACCGCCATCATGGGTGCCGTGATGACTGGGATTGTCGCCATGGCTTGGAGCTACAGCGCAGAGAACGAGTTCAGGAATGAGATGCCAAGAGTACGTATAGCAGAAGAGGAAGGAGGGACAGAAGTTGACCACGTAATAGTCCGACCGGTTCTTCCCTTCGAGATGGTGGAGCAAGCAGATCATCGAGCACGAGCGAGCACAGAAGGCCAATGCTTTGAGGGAGTCATGAGATGGGAGATGGGATACCGGCGTTTTGAAGGGAGGCTCAAATGGAGAAAGAGCTGTGTATATATTCAAGACAAGACAATGCATTTCCTGATGTCACTGAGCCCCAGCTCTGGCACGAGCGACTGGTACTGTCGACCATATTCACTCACATGTGCAATGGTGCTTAAGCCTTACGTGTGACTAATGCGGCAGCGCTCATTGGTTGTTTCGCAAGAAGTAGGTACCGCGGCGAGGCTTTCCAGTCTGGTATCCAGCCAAAGCTTCCGCGCTTCTGAAGATCTTCAACGCAGTCGGACTCACTTGCGAAGTGCGTTGTTCTACAATTCGAGCGCAGAGCTGGCATTGTTATCGGTTGCGAACCCTTGCGAGCATCGCAGCTCCACAACAACCCCTTCGAAGCGATCCACTTCTCACGGCGACAACCACTCAGACTTATATCAGCTGCCATTACTTTCGCGTTCACATGCACCCTGCCACCGTGCACAACAGCGACACCCCAGACGAATTTCTTTCCATGACCCACTCGTTGGCAACAGCACCATCATCTCATACTCAACCAACGTCACTGATTACGAACGACATGCATTCAGAAGGCGTCGACGTGTACATTACCGGTCCGGATGGCAATGCTATCACAGAGCACGAGAACAAGTTCCTCAAGGACAATGCTGCCTACAGTGGACGTGTATTCAGCAAACTCATTTGTGAAGAGCCTGCGAGAGAGACTGTCATTCATCTCAAATTTGACTGCAACTTCCAGCTTTATGAGGCCGACGGGGTCGCCATTCAAATTTGTGCAAACGACATCTATCCCGATAAGTCAAAATGGGACTTCAAACAGCTATTCTGGATTGACAAAGCCGATATCGGGCTCATTTTCGTCTTCGACCAAGTCAAGCTCTTCCACAGGACGAGTATCACTCGATGGGAAATTCAGATGCCAGCGGAGACGAGTAGGGAGACCTAAATGTGACAAGGCGATCTGCGATACTGACCGTTGACAGACCCACACAATGCGCGCACTGCGGAGACTGCGTGGATTGAAGACATTGACACAAACTCTGGATGCATCACAGTCTTCGTTCGCCGTGGCACATTCTCGAATCGAACGGGGTTTATGCAAGCACGAGAGGACAGCGAACCAACCTGGGAGCAGTATGTTGAACGACCCCCTGAAACTACATCGCACCCTTGTCTTACTAAGTCAATTGGCAGATATCAGAACATGGATAAACCCAAAGTGATCCGCAACGCTTGGTTCACGCCCTTGGAAGGCGAGCGAGGGGAGCACACAGCGTTCCAATTCAAGAACATGAGTAAGCATGCACTTCTATCCTTGAACGGAGAACATTCTCAGATACATGATCTGGGCAACGAAACGCAGTCATTGACAGTCTCCAGGAGTCGAAGACATCGGTCCGTCTCTTGCCAGGTCTACAAATCCCACGGCCTCGGATTCGAGACTGATGAGCACTTCTTCCCACAACCGCTTAGCAGCTACGCACGCATCGAAGCGGCTCTCGCGAGGGTCCCCGAAGAGGAGCATCAAGCGATCATGCCCGGGGTCGTCGAAAGATCGAAATATCGGGCACTCGGCAAGAGACGTGATCTTCAAAGCCAAGGAGAAGATCGGATGGCCAATCGACGACGACGACGAGGACGATGAAGAGGTACATCTTCCAGCCCCTATCCAAGACGTGGAAGCAGCGATCAAACAAGAAGAAGATGCCATCACCACATGTGCAGCGCCGAGCGCGCCACTTCGGGACCGCGAGTCACCAGGAACCCTAGAACGGCGAGCACAGTACATAGAGCAGTTGTTTAGGCGTCCAAGCAGCGAGACCGACGGCATGAGCACACCAGCTCCTGCTGCGTTGGGTGTCGAGGCGGATGACGAACTGCTCCGCCTGCGTCTTGAGGAGAACCTCATCAGACAGCAGCTGAGGAAGAATGAGCTGCAGCGTGCCGCGAAGAAATGAGATCCGTCGAAACTCGCTGAGACTCAAGCCGACATGGGCATGCAACAAGGCGGAGGGAGACTGGACAGGCGATTTCGACTGGCATATTTCCAACTCAAGGAACAGTCGGACAGGCATTCGTGGGACATAGCAGGGTCAGCTCAATGGCCTTTGAGGTTGCATGTAGTGAATAACACCATTTCTTTTGCTTCAGTTGTGCGCCATACCGATGCATCCCACCACACGTCACCGCTATGCGCTAAAAGTTCCAGAGATACCCACCACTCCCTCAACTCCATGTCTTGTGCCTACCCAGTCACATCAATGCGGATTATCCTCACTCTGATCAAAGTGCTCCCTATAAGGTAAGTCAGCCAAAAGCCCCTTCAAGAAGCCAGTTTACTGAAGAACAAGATAGAACATACCTCGCCCAAGGACTCCTCAACCGCAGCCTCTCCCCCCTCCAAAACCACCAAATCGGCAACGGCACAAACAACAAACTCAAACACGCCACAAACGTCCCCGCCCACTCATACCCCATAGCATTGTACATCTGATCCGTAAAAAGCGGAAACACCGCGCCGAGTGCGTTCCGTACAACGTTCGCCCCGGCTAACGCACTGGCGCTGTAGGTCTGGTAACTGTCAACGAGGTAGTTCAGCATAGCCAGCGTAACGATGAAGATTCCCGCGCCCCAGAACGCGGAGGCGATGATAGGGACGATCCAAGGGACGGATTTAAATGATGTCCAAGCAAACCAGAAGAGGCTAGATTATCACATGGTTAGCCTGGACCAGCCATCCGTTGCTTATAAGCTAGGACCGACTCACCTAATGGGCATGAAAAAGGCTCCAACGCAAGCAGTCCACATCCTCGCCTCCGGGACGCCTTTGCCGTCGTTTTGGGCGACTCGTTTCCGATAGTAGTGTTCTTGCAGAGGGTGGCAGCAGGCCGCGAGGACGGCACCCACGACGACGCCGAGGAAGGAGAGCCCGCTCTCGCCTGTGTTGAAATTGTGGTTGTTGCCGAAGACGAGGGAGAAGGATTCGTTGAACATGAACAGCATCGCGTAGATGAAGCCCAGATACGCTGCGGCCCCGATGGTGATGGGCTCTGTGAAGAGGAACTTGAACGGCCGGGTTAGGTTCCTGGCAAACAGCCTGTGGAGACTGCGTTTCCGTCCGTGGTTATGGGCGTCCGAGATCTGTTCTAGGACCGCTGCATCGCCGAAGCCTTCTTTCGCCAGCATCTTTCGTACGCGTCTGGCTTTCCTCTCCAGCACGCTGCTGTGTCTCGTCTCGGGCATGTAGATGAGTGTGATCAACCAGGACACACCAAAGACGATCATCTGCCACCAGAACACCCAGCGCCACCCTAGATCTTGTGAGATGTATCCCGTCATGGCCAGCGAGAGCGGCTGAGACGCCACGGAAAACAATGCGTAGTACATCATGGCGTATCCATTCTCATCCCTCGTCCAGATATCCGAAATCGACCCGCCGGCGTTCGTTAACGCCACAGAGCCGCCGATGCCTCCCAGCAATCTGCATATCAGGATGGTGCCGATGTTAGGCGCCAGGGCGATGGGGAGCTGGAAGATGAAGAGCACGAACAGCGATACGACGTAGATCGGTCGTCGGCCGTAGTACTCGCTCAAGGGCGCCAGCAGCAGCGGTCCCAGAGCGAATCCAAACACGAACATCGACATTCCCAGGGTCGACACCTCCCTACTGACATGATATGTCTGCGAGATCCCCGCCGAAGCATTCGTATACCCCGACGCACCCGTCGAAGCCAGGAAATTGTAGTAGCTGACCAAGGCGGTGATGTACCATTTCTTCCAACGAGGGAAGTTTCGGGGGTTGTCTCGATCGTCGACGCTGAAGGTGATCCAGATGGGGTTCGAGGAGTCGGGCTGGGCTCTTGCTCGGGCGAGGGCTTCTTCTTCGTTGACGAGCTCGCTTTGGCAGTCTTCTTTCTTCTCCTCTAGACGGGTGGGTGTCTCATCCCGGGAGGCAGGGAAGGACGAATCATCCTTCTTCTCGTCGCTGGGGGACGGTGGGTGTAGTTGAGCGGACATGATTGCTGTTGGCTTGGTCAGTTGCAGCAAACGAAAGGATATCGGGGTCAGAAAGTCGATTTACTGTCGCTAGAGGCCTCTGTCTCATTCATCTACTTCACGCAAGACGTCCAATCCGTTTCTTCCTCTCCCCTCACAGACGAAAGGGAAGGAGAAAGTTGTTTTATTGCGAGAATAACGGTAAACCGGCACCCTGGGGTAAGGAAAGCAGTGGATGCATCCGCGTCCGTCGTCTCCACGTCTGATGCGCAGGCCCGCACCAAGGCTCTGACGAAGCCTCTCCGACTCTATGCTTATCTCACATTCTGGTCGCAGTCCCTGTGATGCTTGGTAAGGTTTTGACGGCTTGTGCGAAACGTTTGTATCACGTGGCCAAAAATGCCACAGGCGCAACGCAAGCCCCGAAGAAGCTGTTCGCATGCTCGAAGAGATCCATGTTCTTCTTCATCATCTTGTCTTTGCTTGCCGCGTGCGGTATTTGGATCGAATCCCTATGGAGACGACACGCCATACCACACGATCCTCCTTGGGTCGGGTTGCCGGATCCGGGCTTTCGTGTTCTCGGTCGTACTCTTTCCACGGAGCATCACCGAAAGGCGTGTCCAGTCCAGTGATGATGGCATGTCTGTGGCAATGAGAACACGACGCTTCAGATCCCTTCATCATCCAGAGAGTCGCTGACTTTTCTTCACCGCAATCCGATATGTCCCGTTCCGTGGATGTTGACGGGCCGTTTGCGCGTCGGGAAATTCGAACGAGAGAGGTTGGCCGTCAAGGTTTGGAGATCGGCAAATGGGGAGAGATTGGAGTCTGGAGAGGCTCAAGATAAAGTCTCCTTGCTTTGACCAGCTGCGAATGCTTTCTCGTCTTGTCTCGAGAGCACGCAGCCCGCTGAGGAACGAACGAGGATGGCGGAAGCTCAGCCTGCTGGTAGTCATCGACAGCGTTCAGTGGCTGGGTTTAACCGAGCTACGAAGACCCTCTTTTCGCTCAAACTAGAACATCTAAAAATCCCGGTCGTTAGCAGACCGTCTAGGGAGCTGGAGCGGCACCGAAACGGTTGATCTCTTCTGAACATCGAGAGAGAACGGCTGTGCGACTTTGAGCGTGAAGACGAGATCACACAAGATGCCTTATGTAAACGTGAGCTCAAGCATGCCGGTTGGTCAAGAAGAGGTGTGAGATTGGAAGTCACATACCTTCGGCACGGAAGGAGGAGCTGATATTATACCATCGTCGTCTCGCTCAAAGTGGAGCCCATGGCATTGCCATTCCCCTGGTTTTTGCAGCAACCAAGCTTCTAATCGTGTGTCAGAATGCTTGGACAGTTCGAGAGTGTTGGGGATAAAAGTTCCACTTCGTGCGTAATAAGGAGGGCCACACCTTCTTGCCGGCCGTAAAGACACTGCGACTCTCACGCATCAGCCCTCGGAGAAGACATGCACATAAGATAGGACAGAATATGCTGGAGCAATTCGAAGATCCCAAAGACACGCTCTGCGGCCGGCAACTTTTCGTCTTCCTGGTCAGGGCGGGTTGGTAGAGCCATCGAGGTTGGACGGCTATCGACACTGCCGGGATCTGAATACCTGGAGCCATCGGCGGCGTGAGTCTTGGCAGTGTGCTGTTTCATTGGTGCAGGCAACGAGGATGCGACTGCAGTTGGTGTGATGGTGGGCGACATGTTCAGCCGATGACGCTTGATAGGTCGCTCTGCGTTTTGTAGCGAGGGCACTACTTGAAGTGAATGGACCCATTTATCATGTGATTGCCAAGCTGGGCACTATAAGAGACTGGCTGCTTCTACTCCTTAGACAACACACAATGAATAACTCTTTGACTTGACTTACCTTCAACTGCACTATTGCCACATGACGCCGCCTTGTCATCAGTGTGACTCCTCCACACGACGCATCAACAATAATCATGGATCTCTGTTGGGTGCTGAGAACCGACGCTGTACCAGTGACAGTATCTTTTTCAGACGAGCAGATCGTAGACTACTAAGCGGTCTCCCAAAGAGAGCATCTGCTTGACTACTATGCGATGTTCGCAACTCGGAAGCTTGATAAGTGGTCGGATCTGGTTGCGTGTTCCTCGAATGCTCCGCGATCTCGTTCATGGGATTCCTGCGTTTCGCGTTAGTGTGAAGCAAGGGGCTTGTATACATAACGATTGTGTATACCGTCCACTGCTGTTGCGATATTGACGCATGGCGTAGACAGCTCGCCGTCCAATGTCGCCCTGGTCAGGAGGCAGCATCGTCAATATCAAAGTCGAATGGCAGTTGCACATGCGTCCGGTCCACTCACATAAAAGATTGCGGTGACCGCATTAGGTCCATAGGCTCGTACATTGAAAGACGCAAGACCGTAGCTCACTCCAGCGTGTGTATTCGCTCGCTCGCTGGTGCGAATACCTTGGTCGCGGTTGGAAGCATGACTTTATCCCCGCTCATATGCATCAGCCCTCGAGCCGGACAAGCACGTAGGATCTGTAAACAAGGCAAAACAATGAGAATAAGAAAAGAAGCATCACAAGAGGACACCAAGCACTGAGGCTTCCTCATCCTTCGTATCCCCAGAAACGAAACAAGGCTAGCGCCTGAAACCCAATCGTTCCTTCGCATCCTTCCAGCCTCAAGTCTCCCCGCCAGCACCTAGGTTTCCTCTCTGTTACTCCTCCAGAGATCGGACGCGAGGAGCGAGCGCAACGCTGTTCATAATCACTTCGATGGAAGTATGCTCCACCAACACCGTTAACGCCGTGGACCCTCCGCCTGCTTCGCATGGATGACGAAGCATTTCGTGCTGTGAAGTGCCCGTGAGGGCATGCTTTGTGAGTACGTTCAGATTGCCTGTTCAGGTAAAAATAGCGCATTCGCATGCTGCAGAGGACAACGATGTGAAAGCGTGCATGAAGACAACGTGCTTGAAGGCCGCTAAGGGCATCGAGTATGGCCGACAATGGATAGGGTAGAAGATCGACGAAACCCGCAGTCCGAAACGTACATTAAGAGTAGGCCTCGCACTGGTGATGGGTTAGTTTAGCAGCTTCTTGCAGCGATCACAGGTACTTGATCAGTCACCTCGAGCAAAATGCTGTTTCTCGCCGAATCTTGTCTCATCTTTCTCCTTACCTCGCTCACCGAAGCAGCCTCCCTACAGCCAGTTCCTCGACAAGTCTCGCCAGGCATCCCCATACCCCCACGGCAAGACCCGTGGTATACAGCACCCTCAGACTGGGAATACCGCCAGCCCGGCGAAGTCCTCCGCATCCGTCGCGCACCAGGAAACCTCACATCAGTATTCAACGCCTCCGAGGCCTTCAACATCCTCTACCGCAGCACCGACACCAACTACCGTCCCGCGTGGGCCGTGACAACTCTCTTCATCCCCAAGACCGGCAACCATAGCGCTCTCCTCTCGTACCAAATTCCCTACAACACCCCAGACGTCGACGCCAGCCCCAGCTATGCCTTCTACGCCCCTCCCTCCACCCAAGGCCTAGTCTACACAGACATCACAGGCGCCCTCTCCCGCGGCTGGTACGTCAACGTGCCGGACCATGAAGGCCCACTCGCCTCCTTCGCCTGCTGCGTGCAAGAAGGCCACGCAACGCTCGACTCGATCCGTGCCGTCAAGAATCAATTCCAAGGCTGGAGTCTATCCAACAACACCAGGATCGCTCTCTGGGGGTATAGTGGCGGCTCCATAGCCTCCGAATGGGCCGCCGAACTCCAAGTCCAATATGCCCCTGAGCTGAAAATCGATGGCGCTGCTCTCGGCGGTCTCGTGCCTAATCTCACTGCTGCTCTCCCCAATCTCTACGACGGCTCATACTTTGCGGCTCTCATCCCCTCCGCCTTGCTCGGTCTAGCAACGCAACAGCCCTTCATTAGGCAATACGTGGATTCTGAGCTGAAACCCTCAGGCCAGTACAACGCCACGACCTTCGACTCCATCCGCAACATGGACATCCTCTCCGCCTTCAACTTCTTCGCAAATCAAACCATGACCAACTACTTCCGCTCCGGCATCCAATTCTTCAGCAACCCAACTTTCCTCGACATCCTCGCCCGAGACTCCAATATGGGCGAACACGGCGTCCCTCAAATGCCGCTGTTCGTGTACAAAGCAATTCAGGATGAGATTACCGTCGTGGCGGATTCGGATGCGATCGTGGAGCGGTATTGTCAAGCGCGGGTGAGTATTCTGTACGAGAGGAATACGGTTGGAGGGCATCTCGCGGAAGAGACGAATGGCGATGCGAGGGCTTTTGAGTGGCTTGCGCAGGTGTTGAGTGGGATGTTGGAGCAGAGCGGGTGCACGGTGAGGAATGTGAGTCTGAATGTGACGGATTCGTTGTTGTAGGTAGTCGTGGAGAACGAGCGGGCGGGACATTGATATCGGACTTCGCAAATGCATTTTATAGCATTACCACCCGTACGTCTCGGTATACAGCATGATTCCTTGTGCGCCTGTTCCCTTGTGCACCGCCCGCTCATCTGACAGAGCGGCGACATATGTCCGACTCTGCGCGGTGATAGATTGGCCGCCGCATACGACAATGGCAGTTTCGCCCAGCGCCGACTCAACCGACGGCCGTATCATCGAATCCAGTGTAGGCCTTCCAGCATATTTCCTGCTCAGAGATGGCTCTCTCCGCCTATTATGCTGCAATAGTGAAGGATGAGCCTCTTTCTCTGTGGACCCCGCCTTGCGAAGACTGGAGCCAGCTTCTGATGAAGAGTCCACCATGAACGTCTCAACTTCAGGACCAGGCTTGGTCTCAGCCGCAGCAGACGCAATGACATCGCTAGGCGACCCGTCAGATCTCGTGATGTGGACGCTGATCTGCAACGATGTTGTCGACTTCTTGTATAGCTCCGCCAGGCCGGACAGTTCGTCGCCGAACCACGAGAAGTGGTTGTCTTCTTTGATGATCCAATGTAATGTTATCGCGCGAACACATCCTCGCCTTCGCATGACATCTTGCAATAAAGGCATGATGAAAGATGCCCCAGATGAGCATGCAATGAGGACGAGAGTGTCGTATTGTAATAGATCAGGGGGCATGCCCCATGGCCCCAGGATAAAGGTTCGATATTGCTGATCGGTGCCCTCACTCTTCAAAGCGGCTTTGTGCAAGCTCCGCGAGAAGCCTGACCGAGCTTGAATCAGCATAGTCAAGCGTCGTTGGCTCGAGTCTTTGCTGCTCGGGGCGTTTGCGATGGTAAAAGGATGTGTCTCGAAGGGACGGAAGAGACCGGGAATGGTGATGTATGCGTGCTGACCTGCTTTCCAGGAGAAGTCTGCTTCGTCGATGGTCAGGCGGACAACGTCACCAGGTAAAGGCTCCAGCCTTGCTGCGTATCCAGGAAGCCTCCGGCCTACCCGGCCGAGGATATGTGTATTGCGCAAAAGAGCCCAAATGATTCGAGCACCCCAGTCAAAAGTGATGAATGCGACGGACATCCAGATGTTGTATTGAGCGTACGTGGGTACGTGAACGAACAGCACCCACAGCAACACAGCCGCAGCAGCGATATGTTGCAAGACAAAAATCTCGTAATTTATATTGCGGAAGAACCCAAATCCAGAGAGAACCATCCAGCCAATGATTGCCCAAGCTCCAAAGCCGTACTTGACCATGGGCATGAGTTCGAACTCGTAGCTTACGATCTTCGCGATATCCCACTCCGTGAAGAAAAAGCTCCAGTGGACGATCGCAGTCAGAAAGACTGTCCTCGCAGCCCATCGGTGAAGCCAGTTGAATCGTTCATACGAGATACCCGTTAGAAGACTGATGGGATTGAACTTGCATGAAAGCAAGTAGATGAAGGGGATTTGCGAGACCGTGACCCAGGCTGCTCGAAAGCCGACCTTCTCCCACTTGTAGGCGTACATTGGGTTGTTGGGTTTGAGGATCGTGTTGCTCCAGAGAAAGCACAGCAGGACGACCCAGTAGAATGTAAGGAGGAGCCATTTACCGACAGATAGTGGCGTGAAGTATTTGCTGAAGCGGCCAGTGAAATGGACAGGCTGAGGATACAAGCCTTCTCGTACAGTCGCAGTGGTGGTAGCAAACGCTTGTGATAGCCATCCTTTCGGTCTTGAAGATATCGAATGTGGCTCTCGTTGCTGTCGCTTTAGACGCTGTCTGGTCTCCAGCGCAGTCGCGATTCTGATGATTGTGAGGAGTCCGACGCATCCGGCAATGCCGTACCAGAAGTCTCGTGCGATGAGCTCGTCTCCAGGCGTAAAGATCCCACCGCTCATGGTCATGCCGCTCATATCATGGCCGCTATGGCCTCCATCCATACCACCCATATCCATCCCGCCCATGTCCATTTTGGCTGATGAAGGCGCAATGTGTCGATTCTCAGAGTCTCGTATTCTTCCACTGAGGGTAGTCCGGAACCAGCTCCTTTTGGCCTGGAGTGCTCCTGTAAACCGGGAGAAGGATTCAGCGAGTGCAGGCAAATTCAACGGACATTCATTGGGACCTCTCCTTCAGTAACATCTCATGCACGCATTGAAAGAGTAACCAGGGCAGTCGCACGAAGTGCTGCACAGGTTCCTGCAGTGGTAGTGGTGTCCAGCAACAAGTAAGCGTTGCCTCAAGGTCAAGGTTCGTTCAGGGTCCGGGGTCTTTCGATGGTCTCCTGACACGGTGCTTCGAATAGCAACAACAACCAGCGCAGAGGCGAGCAAATTGATAGCAACCTTGAAGATGTGTTTGACGAATGCACGAATCTGCGAGACGTTGGTGCGTTGCACTGACACGGCTTGGAAACTTGCTCAAGATAAAATACTTGCTCACGGGAGTGGCGTTCTGGCGTGGAGCTAATTGGCTTCAGGCTATACCAACAAGTCTAGAAGCACCGTCTGTCCAGAAGATCGTTGTCGAGGCGTCCGTGGATCGTGAAGAGGCCAATGGTATCTCGAGTTCCTGATTCACATCCCATAATCTGCAGTCTTCTCCGGAGGATGCGGCGTGGAATCGATCGACTGCACGTGCGAATGCTTGAATTTGGGCCCTTGACTTTGGTTCCTGGCCCCGGTCCATGTCAGTTGCAACCTTCATTTAAATCACTCGCGTGTCCCTGTCTTGCACCTCACCTCGTCTCATCGTTTTCCAACTCGAGTTCTCGCCACCATTACTCTAAGCAGAACCCAAGACAAAGACCACAAGTCCGAGATCAATAGACAGACATTATATCGCATTCTTCAGATACCAGCAACCAACAATATGGCTCGCTTGCTGTTCCTCACCTTGGCCGCTGCCACTCTGAGCGCCGCTCACTTCCGCCTCGATTGGCCTCCGACTGCTGGCTTCATCGACGACGATGAGCCAAACTCGCCATGCGGTGGAGCTACTGTGACTGTCAACGACACCGCGCCAGAAGTTCAAGTCGATCAATTCGCGGTCGAGATCTTCTCCTCTCATCCGGCTGGCTCCTGGTCGTTCCATGCCACCACCGACACCCAGGCCCCCTACAACTTTACCGAGATTGTTCCGGTCGTGAATAGCACCGGCATTGGCGAGTTCTGCTTGACCAACATTCGGGCACCGAGTGATTTTGCTGGAAAGTCCGGCGTTTTGCAAGTCATCGACCACTCGGTAGATGGCGTTCTCTACCAGGTATGGTTGGCTGGAGACATCATTACGTCCATCCACTGACATGAAACCAGTGCGCTCCCGTCCGATTCGTCTCTGGCTCCAACAGCACCGCCGGTCCAGCTTGCACCAATGCTACCGGCTTTAGTGCTGAATGGACTTCTACAGAGGCATCGAGCTCCTCCAGCTCTCCATCGTCCTCAGGTACAGTTCATCCGCAGAGGAAGATTTTCGAAATCGTATTGACACATCACAGGCACGTCGCCTTCGTCCAGCGGTTCGGCTACCGCTCAGGCATCGTCGACCTCCAGCGCTGCCGCCGCTATGGTCACGGGCATGGGAAGTGTCGTGGGATTGGGTCTGCTTGCCGCTGGTCTTGTGTTCTAGGCTGGCGACTTGGATGTTTTGACTGTTATGACTTCGGATGATATGCCACGATGCGAGCGAGTGTTAGCGATGTACTAGGTGTACTGTTTGGCCAAATTACTCTTTCCCACTGTCAATGTCATCAATGAATGGGTAGAGATGTGATGTGAGATGTATTTCCTGTTGACCTTCCAGATCCTTCAAAATGCGGACAATTGCCGAGGCGAAAGGGACCGTGCGCAGAGCTTCGTCCTCTGGACTGACCTTGTCTCCTGCAACAACCTCTCGATTCCATCCGCCATCATTCGATTCTCATCAAAAGCCCATAACGATTCTCACTGGACACACGAAGATTAATTGCAAGTTGATGAGATGGCTGAATTAACCATCGAATGCCTGATTTACCCCAATCTACCCACGAATATGAGAAAGGGGCAATGGCTCAGATCCATGTACTGTCGTGGTCCTGGCCATGCTTCACGCAATCTCAATCACGATCTTCTTCGCAGACACTCCGCTAGCAACTTGGTCCAGTCCGGCTTGTACACTCTCCAGGCCCTTTCCCACAACCTCTGGATCTGGCTTACATTTCATGCTTCCGTTCGCGAGAGCTGGGGTCAACCATTTGTCCCAGATCGCAGGCCCGACTTCGTTATACTTTAAGCTGTCGCCCCAAGCTTAAGATATGTTAGCACTTATCTGTCTGCATTTATCGACCCGAACTCACTATAGCCGATGCTCACGCCGTCCGGAAGAGGTCCTTGATAATTCATTCCTGGAGCCAGTACTGTGCCGACGAACTTGTTCTTTGGGTTGTCACCGAGCTGATCTGCAATTCGAGCACAAGCTGCGATGATGTCCATAGACATGATGAAGCATGCCACACCAGCGAATGACTTTTCTTTCAGAGTCTCGATGATCTCCTTCTCGACATCTGCCGACTTGTGATCAAACACATAGTCAGCGCCGAGATCTTTGCAGTACTGGTGGTTGCGATTTCCAGCAACAGCAGCAACATCGTAGCCTGCTGCCTTCAGCAATTGGATTCCATTGGTTCCAACGGCAGACGCACCGCCCCAAGCCAGGACCACTTTGCCATTTGGCCTCGCATCAAGTCGGGGTAGATCGAGGGCCAGCGTATCTTTCTGGAACAATGTAACCGCTGCTGTGCACAGAGCAAGGGGTAATACGCATGCTTCTGTGTCCTTGACATTCTGGGGTATCTTGGTCACAAGACTTTGGTCAACGGTGTTGAACTTCTGAAAGCAGCCTCTTTCTGCACAGGCAAGAACTCGATCGCCAGGCTTGACTTTCGCCACGGACGAGCCAACGGCAACGACCTCTCCAGCAACATCGCAGCCAAGAATGTATGGGTACGCCTCAGGTGGAACGATCATGCCAGTTTGTTGGATCATTGCGTCCATGGGATTGACAGCGATCGCTTTGGCCTTGATGATGAGCTGATTAGACGATGGAGGCGCCGGCTCTGGGGCGTCCTTGACTGCGAGAGGGCTCGATCTCGCGGCATCCAGGTAGGCAGCTTCATTTTGTGACGACATGTTGCTCAGGAACGACAGGCTGCAATTTGCACACAAAACGAGGCAGTGGAAATAACAGGGTGGAGGGCATCTTGAGGAAATGCATGATACATCAAACTCTTGCCCGCCGCCGCCAAAGCTTCGCGCCGCGCCAAAGCTCCGCGCCGCCGTTGACTGTGCCACGAGCTGAAATCTGGTAGCTCTCTCACAACTTGTATGCCGAAACCAACTCGGAAGGAAATTAACCGTGGAAAGTATTCCACCAAGCACAAAGCTGCATCAGAGTCCCCCTCTTCGCATGAGATTCCGAAAGGGAAGTACATTGCTTTCCTTATAGGGGCTAGCACGTATGATTGACCAGCAGACGAATCCTTCGACACATTCGAGCCAATCAACAAGAACGGCATCCGCGTGGTCCACGCTCTAAATATCACCAGTACATGCTTACACATGTGTTGCAGACGATCCATCTCTCGCATTCGCGGGCAGGCAGAAATGCATTTCGTATGATTCATCATGTGGCGCAGCCGGGCTGCTACTCCATCGGTTTTTTGTGTCAGGGCTCGAAGAAAGCCAGCAGCCTGATTGCGTCGTCTAGATGAGGACCATTGTCCGACTTTTCAGCTCGACCGTAGCATGGACTCTACGGCCGTGATGATCGTAGTAGTTTCCATATATCAGCGCCATGAGCCTGCCTTGAGCCAGTGAGGCTAACTAGTAACACTTCAAACAGACTCTCACAACGAACACTATACTTTGCGATCCGAAAGACACCTCTAAATTTCTCATCGCTGCAATCCAGGACGATTCTCAAAAATGGTCCTACAGCATTGCGACGTCAAACATGGCAAGCTTGCTGTCGAAATCAAAGGTAACGGCCCTCTCGTCCTCTGCGCACCAGCCATGGGGGACTTA
This sequence comes from Zasmidium cellare ATCC 36951, assembly GCF_010093935.1. Classification (NCBI taxonomy): domain Eukaryota; kingdom Fungi; phylum Ascomycota; class Dothideomycetes; order Mycosphaerellales; family Mycosphaerellaceae; genus Zasmidium; species Zasmidium cellare. Next base: position 252,377 of record NW_022986985.1, on the reverse strand, counting down.
CGCTCAGCATATGCTCCTCTTTCATCTCAACTCGCGGCCAATGGCTTCACAGTAGCAGTCATGGACATCCGCGGCCACGGCGACAGTTCCACCGACTTTCAAAAATACGGCGACGAGGCCATCGCAACTGATTTCATCGCCCTCATCGAGACGCTCAACAAAGGACCCGTCGTCCTAGCTGGCGCCTCGTTATCCGCCGGCGGAGCAGCAATAGCAGCAGGACGACGCCCTGATCTCGTCAGAGGCCTCATACTCATCGGCCCATTCCTCCGCAATCCCCAAGGCGTGATGGGCATAATCGGCCCTACCTTGATGAAGACTCTCGTCATGAAACCCTGGGGTCCCTCTGTATGGAAATCCTACAGCAAGACCCTCTGGCCAGGTCTCGGAGACGAAGGCGCTACGAAACGTGCAGCAGACAACATGGATTCCCTCACACGACCGAAGCGATGGGCGGCTTTCCAGGCTACGGTCAAGGGAGCGGACCATAGCACTGTCACACCGTATTTGAGCAAGATTAAGAATGTACCGGCGTTGGTTGTTATGGGTGAGAAAGATCCGGATTGGTCGAAACCTGTTGAAGAGGCGGAGTGGGTGGCTTCGAATTTTAGGGATTCGAGGCTGCTTGCTGTGCCTGGGGCGGGACATGCGCCGCATTTGGAGAGTCCGGAGATGGTTGGGAAGGAGGTCCTGCAGTTTTTGAAGAAGCTGGATGGGTAGGAATGGATCAGGGGGACGTGATGGAAGGTGAGGAGTCAAGATAATGCGAAGGGCGATATGTCCAGGAGGTGGTAATGCTTTGGATCACAGAAGTCGTCGTCCTCATTGTGCACCACAGCGTTATGTACTGATATAAGCTTGCGACGCTACGAAGAAGTGTGAACCTCTTGTCAATTCGATGCTTCTATTCCAGTTCTCCTTTGTCTTGAGACTATCAGATAGCTCCGTACGCGTCGACCACGAACCCCATGCGAATTCCACATTGCATCGCCACAAAATTCACTCCCATGAACTGCTTGCCCAGTTTAGCGTAGTGGGTCGAAGGATCGCATGGCCTTCCACGTCCAGCCTAGCTTGACGAAGATCGTCCTCAGCCTCATGATGCTACTCCCTGCGAGGATGCCAGTCTCTGCTGAGGTGTAGTCGGTGGCAGAGATGGGTGATCTTGCTGTTCTACGGTAAGACTGAGATGCCGTAGCCGGTGTAAGGGGCGTGGATGAAAGGCTTAGGCACGAGGGATATATAGCGATCGCGTTTGCACCTTGACATATACCGTTCATCTCCGTCACAAACATTCATCCAACACTAATCGCAACTATGCTGCTCTCCCACTACATCCTCCGCGCTCTCGGCAGCGCGGCCACCGCCCAAGCAACCACCCTCCTCCCAGTCCACAACATAACCCACGCTCCAGTTCGTTTCGAAAACCTCGCCGTCCGTTCCAACGGCCAGATACTCACCACTACCACCTCCCCCAATGCAAGCGTCTATCTTGTCGACCCGCTAGGCATCCTCCCCACGACACTCATCCACACCGTGCCCAATGTCAGCAGTGCGACGGGCATCGCGGAGGGGAAAATCGAGGACGTGTTCTACTTCGTATCCGGCACGATCAACATAACGACTCCGAATGTGACGTTCCCAGAGACATACTCCATCACTGAGATCGATGTGCGCGGTGTATCCATTCTTCCAAATGGCACATTGACAAACAATCCTCGAGTCAAGCGTGTCGCAAGTCTGCCTGGAGCGTCCCTTCCCAACGGTGTCGCCTTCGCCGGTCCAGATTCCGATCACATCCTCACGGCCGACTCCTTCCACGGTCTCATCTGGAACATCGACGTCTGCAGTGGCGAGTTAGGCGTTACGTTGAACGACTCCTCCACTAAAGGCGTCGCATTGTCTGGTCAGGCTTTCACGGGGATCAATGGCCTCAAGGTCCAAGATGGCATCATGTACTGGACCAACACCGGCGCCAGTAAAATGTACAAAGTCGCCGTTGATGACGTTGGGCGCGTGAGAGACGGTCAGACACCAACATTGGTCACATCCGACCTAACGTGCGACGATCTCGTGATCGATTGCAAGGGTAATGCGTATGTTGCAGGTCCAAGGGATGTGCTCACGAGAGTGTATCCGAACGGCGAGAAAGAGATTGTCGCAGGGACGTACAATTCGACGACGAGTTCGTTGGTGGGGCCTACGGCAGTGAGGTTTGGTAGGCTGGAGTCGGATCGTTGGAGTTTGTATATTACGACGAATGGAGGTGTCGGACAGAATGTTGTGGGAACGGAGGGGATATATAGGGTAGATCTGGGAGCGGTGGCTTGATCGATTTGTGAGGACGGATGCTGACTTGACGAGCCTGTGTAATATGTTAAAAGTAGATATGTGTGAAGACTTTTTTGTAACGCTTCTTCGTCTGCTCACTTCTTCAGATTGAGCAAGCTCGGGTAGCTGAGGGAGACATCGAAGTTACGCTGGCCTGCTTTCAGCTTGTCGGCCATAGTACTGGCTCGGATATTGCCAGTCATTTGGTGGACTCGCTCGAAGAACTGAATGACCCACTGTGTCAACTCAGACGGTGCTTCTCGCATACTGCCGACGACATCCAGTGGCCAAAAAATCCAGTATATTCTTCCAAGTGGAGGGGGAATGCCGGTATCAGGTGAACAGGTTGGCCGGAAGCAAGGCGGTCCACTGGAGCAGATGTCGATGACCAGCTGCTGCACCTTGGGCTCTAGAAGAGACGCAGCTCCTTGGCCTCCGTGGAGGCGTTGCTCCATTTCAGTGGCAAGGTCATGAACAATAATCAATGCTGCTCGAACCTTGTTCCAAGTGTGTTCTAAAATCGGGCTCGCATATGTATGCAGATGCACATCCCACCATGGTCCAGATGGGCGATTAATACTTTGTGTTGACCATCTCCAGAAATGAGGCAGGGATGCGGCCCACTGATCCAACGCTGACTCTGACGCCTTCAATTCTGCAAGGAGTGAGTGTGAAGGCGGTGCTGTCCGACATCGTGCTTGAAGGTCGGCCAGATGTACCAACAAGATGTCAGCCTCGAACATCTCCTTCAGCTGAGGTGGTACCGCACGCAGAACTCGTGGGTTCGGCTTTGCAAATGTTTCCGCGACTGGTGTCTTGGTCTGCAAAGCAATAAGTATCATCTGACTTCGTGCGTGGAAGAACATGCGAGCACCGAATGGGGTGCCGCAGTAGTAGTCCTCATTATTTCTGAACAACACGCTCACACCCCCTAGGTGCGCGATCCAGGATTTCCGCGCCGACGGACCATAACTGGCCAGTACTTCAAAGAACCCAAGAAGTAGGACCACAAAAAAGATCATGTCTTTCTGGGCATTGCTGATAGTTCGACGCCACTCACTGGCTAGACTAAGCAATGCTTGACTGTACTTCTTCTGCGCTGCTTCCACACAGCGCGGAGATTTTTGCAGGCGAGCAATAGCCATGGCCCCGACGGATTGGACGCTAAACCTGACGCTGTCGTTACTTAGCATATAGTGGAAGTTTGAAGGAATCCAGAACATATTGGATTTCGAGTCGGTGGTGCCACTGCAGGTATATTGATTGACGAAGAAGTCGATCCAAACAGTCTCTTGGTCCAGGGCGCGTGAGTGAGGCACAGCTGGCACAGGGTTGATCTGGCCACTGCTCCCTGCGGCAACAACGCTATGAGGAGGCTGTAGATCATACGCACTCGCTGCGCCTGTACTGAGGCTATGTGAGTGAATATGGGCCCTTGCAATCACATGTTGTGACTGGTCGTGAAACATGGTGTCTGTTGCATCTCGATAACCGCGGCACTCTCGTTTGGAGCTTTGACATTGACCGCATACCGGCCGCTCGCGATCGCACTGCATGGATGATCAACGTGACGGTCTTGGTGTGCCACCGAGGGAGCAGACTCACACGAATCTTTCTTTTGATGCATGTTAGACAGCCTTTGCTGGGACCGCCGACGTTCACCATGACTATGACTCCATCCACGAAGATGTTGTGTCGTCGCGGCCATGGACAGGATAATTCAGTCTCCTGCTCGCCCTAAGCTCAGCCTTGTAGGGTCTTGATAGGAGCATGCTGGGCGTCTTGAGGTTGTGAAGAAAAGGAGGCCAGCAAGAGACCACGGCAGCTGCGGCTGAGGTGAAGTCGGAAATCCCGGCGCTAGTGCCTAAGTTGGTAAAGCGTATGTCCTGAGAGCACGTGCCAACGCGTCACCTCACCTCTTCTGCGCGTCGGCTTCGAACAGTCGATCCAAAAACATCGACACATAAAATGAAACACCAGCGATGGACGACCCCATAGACCGCGGCTTGCCATTTGATATCATCGACCTCTGGGGGCCGTCTTTGACGAGCGACAACGCCAGCCAACATGACAGTCTTTTCGGATCTTTAGACTTGCCGCCACTGGATCTGCTCAAGGACGAGGGCCTGCCCCAATATGAGCTGGACTCCATCGTGCTTGAATTGGAAGACCATGGCGAGGGTTTACTTCCAGGAAATGACACAATCGAGGGCAATGGGCTTTCAGCAGAAGCAACGTTTGAAGAGGACACTGCAGATCCCTGGAACGTTGCAGAATTTCTACACGAGGACGAGACTCCCCGACTTTGCACTTGGGAGAGTCTGGAGAAGAGAAATCTCTCAGATACAGAGAGAGTCCCGTTGATCTCGGAAGCCGGTCCAGCTGCGTTCGATGCAGCAATCAATCTCCTGCCTCAGTTGCGAAACGATGTGGGCGTACTGCCGCAAGACTACGCACTCCGTGCATTATGCAATCTTGCGCTAGGGCGATCCTCTACTATCTTCCAGTGGAATGCAAAGATCTTACGCTTCGAGCAAACTCTCAAAGGCGCCTCAATCACGGGAGTCAGCCGAGCTTGCTTGGACAGCCTCGCTGAAGAGATAATCGATACTGGAAGCACGATTGCCAAGCTTCGTACTGTCGCCGAGCGCCAGCGCTACGCAAAGATTCCATCTGCCACTCTGGCTTTGAACAGCTGCGTGAGAAGCATTCTGAATGCTATAGACGAGTGCATGTCTGAACAGCTCAGCAGTGTTCGATCTGTGTTACAGTTACAGAATTTGCTAGCTGCACCAAAACGCCTGCTCTCTGTTTTGGAGGCCTTGGTTGAGGCGACGAAACAGTGCGAGTCGGATGAAAGTGTCATCTCTGCGGTCTCAGACCACATATACGATCAGGTGCAAACGCAATACGATCTCTGCGCAGTGCTCCGAGCACTTCTTGCTAGAGTGAGTGTGCCCTGGCTGGAGCGTCTAGCTACAGATATTGGTTTCTGCAGCACTGAAACAGCACTGGCATCCGGATACTCGATCGACAGTGACAACATGTCAGGCCTGGAACAAGCGATCACATTTGTTGATGCAGATTACAAGGACCTGATCCGCGAAACGAAACGTGCAGTCAAGATTCTACGGACCCAGGATGAATACCACTACTTGCTCAGAGGTGATGAGCAAGCTTTCAATGCCCTTGTCAATCCTACTCTGGACCGGACGGAGTTATTGAACATAAGCAAGACATATGAACAGATGATGGCCAACCGCCTTCGAAGTGATCCGGCAGCAATCACCTCGAACACCCTCGACAAGCTTGGCCAACCAACTGGAAGGGCCAGTACGTGGAGCGATGAGCTGTATCAGCTGGCTTCGTTCGAGGAGACCGCAGATTTGATGGCCAGCCAAAGCATTGTCGGGCTTGATCATCCCAGCGATCTTCTATACGAAGAAGTCATGTCACTCTGCTCTATTGACAGACTTGTTCCAGGGCCAGAAAATATCGAACTGGCGACAGATTTGAGCACAACTCCCCTCGAACGCATCAGGCCTCTTGTCCAGACACAGCAGCGCCTTGTCAATGGCATCCTCCTTCGACGCCTCTTTAGGGAGCACAATCTCAGACATCACCTGGAAGTTCAGAAATCGTATCAGCTTTTGGGGAATGCAGATTTCGTCCTTCGTCTCTCCACGGCTCTGTTCAGTCAAGAGACGCAATCGGCAGAAAGAAGGCGCGGCGCAACGCTCACAGGAGAAGTCATGGGCCTACGCCTAGGTGCTACTCACGAAGAGCGCTGGCCACCAGCCAGCTCAGAACTTCAACTTACTCTGATGGGTATCTTGAACGAGACATATGGGAAGATTTCAGAAAAGAAATCTGCAAACGGCGCCGCACTGCCAGGTGGCCTCAGCTTCTCCATCCGACAACTTCCTGAGTCAGAGATAGATCGTGTGTTGGATCCGAACTCTGTCTATGCCCTGGACTTTCTTCGACTACAGTACACCACTACACCACCTTTAGACGCTGTCATCACTTCAGATACTCTAGACAAGTACGACGGCACATTTCGCTTCCTCCTGCGACTTCTAAGAGTTGGCCACGTTACTTCGACCTTGAAAAAGGTACTGTCGTCGCATTGGAAACCAGGACACCCTGACGTGGAAGCATGCAAATTCGTCCAGGAAGCTAATCAGGTCGTATGCGTTCTGATGTCCCATGCGATGGAATTGGGCATTATCCAGCCTTGGCGATCTTTCCAGAGATCTATCGATGGCTTGGTTCAGGTGCTCGCACGGGAAGATGAGGCGGGAGAGATCGGGACTAAAGTGACCTTGGGCGTGGAAGGGCTGCGATGCCTGCACGAGCAGTGCTTGGAGAGCATCAGGGGCAGACTCTTTTTGAAGAGACGGCAGGCCAAGTTGCGTCAAGCTATCGAGGATGCGTTGAACGCTATCCTGAAGGCGACCTTTGCGCTGCAGCGTGACGACAAACAAGTACGGGCCATCTTCAAAGATAATAAGAGCTCGTTCACGCAGTCGACAAAGGAGATTGTCAAGCTGCTGCAAGAGATTGTGGACAAGCCGCTCAAGACCATAAGTGCGGCGGAGGCCGAAGATATGGAGGTGAGCAGGATCCTGCTGTCACGGCTGAATTGGAACGAGTACTATACCTGAAGTGAGAACCGTTACCATCTCGATCTGCCTAGTCAAGCTCCAACTTGACACCATTTGTGTCCGCCATAGGCCTCGTCCAGCTGCCATCTCCTTCAGCCAACTTTGCGTGAGATTCGAGAACCAGGTTCAGCTGGTCTCGCTGCAGGCACTCATCAAAATGGAAACTCTTCGCACACTCATCCAGCTCCTCAAAGCTCATGTCTTTGAACAGCTCCGCAAATTCGTCCGACAAACACCCTGCCATCCACAGCTGGTTGACCAATCTCACGATTTGCCTCTCAGTCGCCCAAGGCGTCGGATACTGCATCTTAGACTGAGGAATATGCTTGTCAATAAACTCCACCAAAGGATTGATCACATCTTCTACTTCCTTGCTTGGGCGTCTCCCCCAAGCATCAAGCTGCAACGCACGCTTCTTCTCGAGGAATGGCGCAATCGTTTTCATCCATTTGCTCTCCGGATTCGCATGCAGCATGCCTTGCAGGCCGATGTCCTTGTACAGCCAGATGTTCCAGTGGATCTTGTACTTGTCGTAGATTTTGAGCTGCTGGCCTAGAAGGTTGATGCGCGCGGCGTTGACCTCTTCATGGTCCTTGTCGAGTGCCGGATCCGCATACACCGGCCCGAACTCGCCGTTCCAAACGGGTGCATCGTATTTGGTCATGAACTCTGCTTTTCGGAGGAACTGTCTTTCGAGCTGGGAGTTTTGTTCCTCCGTGCCTGCATATCGTTCGCCTTTGGGGAAGCCCATCATCTGCGAACTGTCAGCACCACCAGCACGAACCAACGTGCCCTCGACTCACCGAATAATCATGCAACCCATAAACCGTATTCGGCAACACCTCCTCAGACCCCCTCCACTCCATCGAGAAAGTATTCCCATCCAACCACAAAACATGCTCCGGATCCACACTCCTCACCTCCCTCTCAATCCGCTCATAAAACCTCACCAACCTCACATGCTCCGCATCACAAGGCTCGTTCAACAAATTATACCCCGCCACCCACGCATTGCCTTTATACCTCCCCGCGATGGCCTTCCACAACCACACCACCCGGTCCTGGAAATCCTTGTGCGTCCAGAACGACGCCACGTTGGTCGTGTTGTCGGAATGCCAGTCCGGGTTCTGGCCACCTGGCACAGCGTGCAAATCTAGGATCGTGTAGATCCCGTGCTGGGCGCAGAGGTCGATCACTCGGTCCAAATACTTGAATCCATTGTCGTCCTTTAGGACTCTTGGATTCATATCATCCTCGAAATGGTGATAGTTGAACGGCACGCGGAGGCAATTCAGACCCTTGGAGGCGATGAACGCGGCGTCTTGTTCGGTGAAGAAGTAGGTGAGGAGTTTGTCGAAGAAGAAGTTGGACTTTTCTGCGCCGAGGGTTTTGAGCATGGAGGCGCGGTGTTGGGATTCTTGTGCTGGGTAGCCGGTTATGAACTATCGAGGCATTGTTGGTACGACATTTCAGGAGTGATGTGTGTCGTGGCTTACATTCTCCATGTTCATCCATCCTCCTAGTGCAGTTCCTCGGAGGATGATGGGTCTGTTGTCGTTGCCAATTAGTTGGGAGCCTTGGACGCGGAGGATGCCTGTGGACATTTTGTCGCGGCTGGATGTAATGTGATGGTAACTCTGGAAGCAAGACAGCAAAAGGGAGACGAGGGAGATGGGAGACGGCAATGGCTTTCATATAGCATCATGCGTTTCATGCGATGGAGGCAACACAACATCACACGGCGTAATAACCTCTCGCCTATCGCTTGAATGCAGTCCGCAATGTGGTGGAGTTGGCATATGCGGGATTTAGGCTAAACTCAAAAGCTTCCGTCACATGTCGCCCTATGAACGAATCCTCGAGCCAACCTACGACCTTTCCAGTGTTGGACACGAGGCAACTCGAGTGAGATCCTCACAATCCCACCTCGACTACAGCTTACTCCCCACCCCGCCCTTCCACTCCCTCCCGCCCACCAACCTCTGCTTCCCCAACACCCTCCACCCCTCCGGTCCCTCCTCCAACCCATTCCGCTTCCCAGACGGAACATCCCTCCACGAAAACAACCTCGTGTACTCTGTGTCCCTCCCCTCCACCACATCCACCACACACTCCCCCAACACCGGCAGAAACTTAAACCCATGTCCCGACCCGCCACTCGCCACCACAAGATTCGCTACATCAGGCACATAATCAATCAGAAAGGAATTATCCACCGAATCCGTATACCAACACAGCCGAATCGTCGACAACGGCAACTCCAATAAATCCGGGAGGTTTTCCTCGCAGAACGAGCGCAGCACGCGCATCGCCTCCGCGGGGACTTTGTCGAGATCCGTGCGCGGGTACGAGAGGGCGGTTTTCCCGTCTGAAGTTTTGCGAGTGTAGTTCGTCCATTTCGCGCCGCGGAACGCGACTTTGACGACGCCCTCGGGGGTGACGGGGAGGCCGTAGAGGCCGCCGATGTGGTCAGCGGAGTGTGGAGTGTACGAGGCCATGTTCCAGGACCAGACGGGGAAGTTGTCTTCGCTGTATTTGGACCAGAGGTCCGGGCGGGAGGTTTTCGGGGGGAGTTGCACGGCGAGGACGCTGCCGGAGGTGGTTTCGAGAAGGGGTTCGGTGGAGGGGATGAGGGAGGGCGTCCAGCCGCCGCAGGCTACGATGACGAGGTCGGCGGGGTGGGTGGAGCCGGAGCTGGTGGTTATGCTGGTGATTTTATCGCCGGTCTGAGTGAGGGATTCCAATCCATTCCCCTCGCCAAAGTACGTCGTCACAGATCCAGTCTTCTTCAAAAGATGCAACACCCACGTACAAGCCCGACTCGCCAACGCAAACCCCGCCGTCATATCCAACACCCCATCAACCGGCAAACCCCTCTCCCCGCGTCGAAAAGGATCAATCTTCGTCTTCGGAATCCCCTCCCTCACCGCATCCCGCACTCTCTGCGCATCACTCACCCGAAACTGCGTATGCCGAATCCCCTCCGGAAACCCCTCCTGCGTCTCCCTCTCCTTCCGCTCCAACCCATCCCGCGAAAGCCTCAAAAACCCACAATTATGCCACAGCTTGATCTCCGGATCCAACGCCTCCGGTAAATCTGCCTTCTCGGATCGGGCCAGTTCGTCGTTCCATTGCGTCCAGACGGGCATCGCTTTGAAGGCTAGGTCTTGGTAGAGTTTCTCGCCGCCGTAGCTCGCGCGGATGATTTTGTTCAGGTCGCAGGAGGCGCCGTGGGCGCCGAGGTCTTCGGCGTAGTGGTTTTTGTCGAAGGGTTGGCGGTCGAAGATGTGGATGTTTTTGTAGCCGCGTTTGGTGAGGTGTAAGGCGGTGGAGAGGCCGAAGATGCCGGCGCCGACGATGATGATCTTGGAGTCTGGTGAGAGGTTTGGTTTGTTCGCCATGGTGTTTTGTCTTGTGGTGTGGCGAGAGTTGTGAGATTTGTTGAAGGATTCGGATACAGATGATCTCTTCCTCGTGTCTTTCCCTCGAGTCTTGAGAATGGCGAGATCAATGATGCTTGCCTCCAACGACAATGGGGTAAAGGTTGAAGTATCAGGCAGTTGAATCTTGTCAGAAGTGATTCAATGCAACCACGGCCTGAGGTCGTCGGTATAGTGGAGACCTTGATGATAGCCTTGCCCACCAATCAAAATCCAGCAAACCGCTCTCACGAATGCCTTTTCGATTACGACCTTCCTCTCGAGGGCAATCTTTCAAATCCTGCTTCATCTGGAAGATCCAGCCTGCCCTTCGTCTCCCTTCTCCTTGAACCACGCTGTCGCAAGTTCTGCTGCGGATTCGCCTCTTGACCTTTTCGATACGCGATCAATACCTTCTCGACTGCGTCGTCCAGTGCTTTGCCCTCCAGCTGATGTTTGTCTCTGAGATGGTCCATGAATTCTTCCGAGTCGCTCCAGCAAGGATCGCTTTGACTCTGATGCCGGAGCGCGCATCGGAACTCGGTGCCTGTAGAGAAGCGTGCCCATCGGGAGCGATTGTGGACTCGTAGACGACGACGGCCAACAAGCGATTGGGCGCACTCGGTGAAGTAGTTCTGAACGTCGGGATTCTCGAGCCAGCGGTTGAAGACAGCCTCGATCTGTGCCCGTGTCTTCCACCCAGCCTTGCCGTTCGCCTGCGAGCTCGCTGGTTCCCACTCGTCAGGAGCCATGTTGGAGACGTGGTAGGCGGTCTCTTCAGGGTCGGGATCGATACGATAGTACTCAAAGCCGTCCTGTTTGGCTGCGCCGTCGACGGCCGTATGAACTCGTTCTGGCTCGAAGGATCGGGCGAGGATATTTCTGCTCTCTGCTCCTTTGACAGTCGTGCCGACGCTGACAATCGTGCCAGCCGAGGCGACTCCTGCTGCTGTGTCGATCTCACGCATGCCGAACAAGGTAGGGTTGAAATGGAAGCCGAAGCCGCCATGCTCAAACATGACTCTGTAGTTTGTGCCTTTGAGTGTTAGGGGCTCGAAGTATCCCGGCGAGACGGTTGTGGCACGGGCAACCAATCCGATGTCCAGCCTTGCTGCATTCATCGCTGTTCCAACAAGTGGCAAGTGATGACTGCTTTCAAGCAATGCCAAGGGCTTGTCAAACACAAGCATCTGTGATGTTTGTGAACCTTGTGCGGCACCTTGTCCCGGACTGGGAGATCTGTCTGCAAGGCTGTCTCTGTAAGATCGCAAGACGCGGACCTTACGAAAGCTACGGTCATGCTCAGCGCTCTCGATGGCAGTGACAAAACTGTGTACTCTTGTTAGCCCAGACTCACATGTACTTTTGGAGTCATCAATACTTACGTTCTGCAAGTCCGGGATTTGGAGTTGAACTTGAGTGTTCCATTTCTGTACCAATTCCACGACGACTTTTCTGCAACATTCTCCATGAAATCCTCCAATTTCGAGGCGTCGTACTTGGGCTTACCGCGTAGGTATGTGGTGATGGCTCCAGCCTCCTGAAAGACTTCTTCTCCCAGCGTCTCGAATTCAGTCATGCAGTCGCATATTGCCATGTGCAGTCGACCGAGCATAATTGCGATCAGGCTACATCATCAGCTTCAGCACACGTTTGGTTCTGGAATGGAATAGCACTCACCCGCCAAAACTGGCACCTCCAATGTAGTCGAAATAGTGGCAGAGAAGGAAGCGCTTGCTGGCTTTGAGAGCTTTGAAGCTGTCGTCGTCCTGCTCACCGTAGTGCGATTGTAGCGCCAATTCTGTTGGACTGGATGGACGAGCGGTGTCGCTGGGATAAGGCTCGGGATGGAAGCTATGGTAGTGAGGCTCCGCGTGATTTTCTTCCTCTTCGGCGATGCATTCGACCAATTTGTTCAATGCTAGCAGCGTCCAGTACGAACGCAGATCGCTGCCATCTGCCTTTCGTTAGCTGTGATTGGTGTATGCAATCAATAGACCTACCCAGAGTGAGCAAGTTGCACTTCTCCCACGACTCTTCGATAGAAGCTTGCAAATCAGCATCTTGACCACCAGATGTACCTCCCAGACGAAGCTTGCTCGAGTATGGCTCCCACGTATCGGCCAAGACGTATACAAGTCGATATGAGACAGGATGTGAGGTCTTCGATGTAGCTTGACGCAAATCGGCCGTGCTAGACTCGGTGGAATTTTCCTTGCCCACGCCTAAGAGAAAGTCGTTGCAGTTGATTCGCCGCCATGATGCACCATGCCGCTTGAGAAGAATGCGAATTACCCGATCTCTCCATTTCCAGCCCGTATGATTGGAATCTTCTCCAGGCTTCTTGCTTTTCCAACAAGTCAGTGTGAAAGTCTCCACGTCTCGTCCAAAGAGAGTGTCCTGGGGAGGCTCGCTTCGTTGGCCGAATGAAGGTCGTCGCCTGTCTGTTACTGGAGCTGATTTGGTCTCGAAATCGGGTATCCAGAGCTCTAAGCCCAGGTTCGTCCAAGTCCAAGGCCGTTGATGTCGTTGATGGGGTCGCGCGAAGGTCCTGATATCACCCGAACTCGCAAATGCGCTGGGCCAAGGCGCAAGCATCCCAGATACAGGAAGTTCGTCGTCAGTCCAGGCGAATATGGAATCATCGTTTGAGCTTTTGATGATCTCCAGTTGGAGACGGAAGAAAGCCTTCTTGCCACCCTCGCCATACAAGAGTGCCATGTGAACATCGAAAATACCAAGTAAGCAGTACGCAATATCCTCACTTCTTGTCGTCTGTCGTTGCGACGCCCAGCTCATTCTTTGAGCGACGTTGACCTTGAATCAATGGGTGAGAAGAGGCGGATTTTGGCAAGGTGAAATATACTGACTTGAAATATTCGTTCCGGGTGTCGCAACACCTCAATGTCGATGCCGGTGACGGTGGAAAGCATCGGGGCCAGGCCAATTTTTGTTCCCATGAAGTGCCAGTTGGAATCGTAAAATAAAACCTGCTTGGGCGCAAGCAACTCTTGCAGCGTCCAACCGCGAGTGAACCATCTCGACTTGCCTAACAAATCCACTTCCGAACCTCCAGAATGCCCAGACTGACCAGAGTCTCTGCTATTGGCAATACTGGAGCTGGTCCAATCCACATCCGAAAGATACGCATAACACTCCACAGCAGCCTTGTACCAAGCAAACATAGCGTTAATAGCCTCGCTTAGCTCGGCGCTGCTTTTCTTGTCGATACATATCGAATCGATCCAGATATAGTCGCGTGACCTGGACTTGGCTAAACGGCAAGCTTCAACGACTTTGTGGTGGCCTTGGCTGTCCTTGCGGCGGCCGTGCAGGAAATCGTCGTGGGACAGCTCGCCATCCTTCCAGCGGTGAGAGAGCACGGCATACGGGGGAGTGTCGCCGTCATTGAACTCTGCGAAGCGGAGCGCTGAGGTGTGGAGGAGGCGCATAATTGTGGTGGCATTGATTCGAATGCGCTGGAGGCGGAACCGCTGTCTTCCGTCGTTGTACTGTTCGCATAGTGCAGGGCAGAATTGCTTTCTTACTGATAAGAGGAGGAAAAGGACGGAATGTCAAGATTCATGAGGCTGAGGTAATGTTTGGGACTACTGCACCCCTTCCGTTATGTAGGAGTGGGAGGCGGCACGGTGCTGCCGGGACCGAAACTATCCACGCGAGATGCCACTCTCGGGCCGATGCCGATGGTAAGTGAATGAATGTAGAACTGCTATATCATTGCCTGAAGGAGGTGTTCCAGAGGCCAGATTGATCGTGCAGGAAGTGAGGCGAACAGGAGGTGAATTGAAAGGTGCCGCACGTTCCTCCCCACGCGAACATGTCGCCGCCGACGTCAGGCGCAACGTTCGCGTTGCTGCTCAGCCACAGGCAATTGAAGCTTCCTGGTTTTGCCAGGCCGTTTCTTGCTTGAAACTCCTTCTCCACGATGCTGCTACAACCACATTACGGGGATGATCTGGCCCAGGATCGGTGGTGTTTGACCTGACAATGCGATGAGTCGCAACACGCCCCTCCCCCCGGACTCGTACACTGCTCGCCGGCTCGAGCACGCCACGCCGCAGCATCTACACCAGACCACCCACCGAGTCTTCATCGGACCCATACCTGAGGGCTGGCTGAAGAGCCATAGGAAGCAGTGGTACAAGCAGTATGTCGGCGCTGGGAAGAGAGCCCCCACATTTACCGCCGCCCACCCCATCGCGACCGTCGACGCCCAACAGGCGGGACAGGACGAGAGGAGCGACGAAGTGAGGACCTCAACGAATTTATCGGGTGAAGGCGCCGCTCTGCAAGAACCCGACAATGCCACGAGTCAGACCAGTCTACTGCACAGCCAGCGCGTGAGCTCCATCAGTGCTGTCAGTCGCACAGCCAACAATGACACCCACGACGGTGCCCAGGATGAGGCCCAAGCGACTGCCGCACCCGCCGTCCAGCCTACACTCCAGCAGCAGGGAGATACGTCTGGGATCGATCGAGCGGCGACAAGATTGCAGGTCCCCAAAGTGCGATTCACAGAGGCGAGCAAGCTGCAACTACGCGCGAGAGCGCAGCGCCTTGCTGCTCGTGGCAACTTTCGAAGCTCACGAGTGAAAGATGGCGAGATGATGAAGGTGGACAAAATGCTCATTCGCATCGACATTACCCAACAGTCCTTGCGAGAGGACTTTGACGAAAAGGTCAGCCAGGGCGTTGAGACCAAGAGCTTGGACAAATGGCGTGAGTTTATGGTCGTGTGTCGCAAGCATACCGAAGAAGACGCCGAATACGTATTGCAATTTTACCAGACAAGAGTGATTGCAGTGTCAGAAGGGGACAAGGTCAAGAAGAAGCCCAAGGTGCAGATTCTCCTCAGCAACAGAAGAGCAAGGGTCAACTTGTACTCGTCACTGGACAAGACGCTGTGCGTTTGGACAACCAACGGCCTACGCACCACCATCTACTACCTGCGTGCTCAATCTACTGCTGCGGCAGTCGAGTGGTATACCTTCCTGCGCGGACTGCTGGGACATAAGCGAGCTCAGGCTTTGCAGGTCAACATTCCCGACTTGAGCGTCAGTCTGCGCTTGGACGATCCGTTCAAGGCGCTCGAAACGTCTCAAACACTTGCGGAAGCTGCCGAGGGTGACGAAGAGGCGTTGGCGCGGGCTATGAACGAAGAGAAGGGCGCTGCTGGGGCCATTGTCTCGAGATGCATTGACATGCTGAAGCAGACACCAGAGTGGGCTGATGTTCTGAAAGCGTGGGCTCAGTACGATCGGATTGGTCTGGCATGGAAGCGCTACGATCGAATTGAATGGATATACGGCGCCGTGGAACAGAGAATGTACGGCACCATCGCAATGCAACGAACTCACGACCTGGAACTACGACCCAAAGATCACTACCCTCTGACCACCAAAATCGCGAATGGCCCGAGCATTGAAGAGCCACCACCAGTTGAAGGCTTCCTCATCAGGCTGACCTCACAAAAGGGTAAAGAGCGGAGGTTGGGCAAGATGATGTTCAAACGGTTGTACTTCACCATCCAGAATCAGTTCCTTATGTTCCTTCGACCAGCAAAAGCGACGCCACCGCCGCCGCCAAAGATGCCAATGCGCCAGAATGATACTAGTGTGCCATCCACAAAGGAGATTTCCGAGCAGGTTCCATTGGCGTACGACGTTGAGCCGTATCCTCTTGAAGGTGATCACATCAAGTGGCTTGATACGGAGGGCGTCAAATCTACCCAGGACCAGGAGCGCCGTGACAAGGAAGCTTCTGCCGAAGCCGACCGCAATGTTGACATGGTGATGGCCTCCGATGGTTTCATCAATCTTTGCAACGTCAAGCGTGTTCGACAATTCCACAGAGGTGCAACGCCAGCAGACGAAAATTTGGATGAGGGGTCCGACGTTGACTTTCATACTCACGTGGACAACACCCGTCAGGACGATGGAGGCACTTCAGAAGTGGAAGAAGACCGCGTTTTGGAGTTGGTCATGAAGAATGGGCTCATCATTCGGCTTCAAGCCTTCAGCAAAACTGCGAGGAATGAGTGGATGAAGCGTCTACGCGATTTGGTTCAATACTGGACCCAACGGACGAAAGCAGACATGGACTTGTACAAACTAACAAGAGAGCAGAACCTCAAACAGCTGGGCATCGACGAACGTGCCGAAGCATACGTTGGCCAATTTGCCCACAAGTGGGAGGTCAGCCAGTCGTATGCCTCACCAAGCTTGTACAACATGTGCGGTATTGCAGAATGCCGCACAATTCACCTATCTGGCACGTTATTCCGCAAACCACGAAAACACACAACCTTTAACCGCTGCCACGTCATCCTCTCTCACGGCCATATCCTCGTCTACCAGGATACTTTACGTAAACGGACTGGCAAGAAGCTCGTTCATATCCATCATGAGCGTATCGCCTCCATCTCTCTCGAGGGATGCTACCTCTATTCTGGACTGCTTACTGAGAATGACCTTCTGTACCAAAATCAAACATTCGACTCCAACGCTCCGGGCCACCACGCGCTGCCACGCATCTACCTTGAAGACAACTGGACGAGCACGGACGAGGACGCCATGACGACGTTTGTCATCTGGCATTCTAAGAGCAAGTCCTGGTTCAAGAGCTCGCATTTCGTCGACGATCTGAAACAACAAGAGCGGACCGAAGACGCCACCTCGAAACGAGCGAGGACGAAGACCAAATTGACGAGAGTCAGCCAACTCGGCGCCACGGGACGAAGCGTCGTCTTCAAAGCCAGGAGCCGCGCCGAGAGAGATCACTGGGTTTTGGCCATTCAGGTCGAGATTGAGAGACTTGCGGCGCAGAACGAGGAGGTGAGGATTGTGGATGATGGGAGGGATAAGAAGTAATAACACAATAATGCATCGGACAAGGGAGAGTAAAAGCTATGGAGTACTGCTTGAGGACACAGCATCGAGCGTTCTTGCGGAAAGCGTTGGCGTTTACTGAGGCAGGAATACCCAGGGATTGGGATCGGAAGTCGGACTGGAAAGGAAGAGGAGAGGAAGTATATCTTATGTTTGTATATGTGGAAGTTCTTACCGTATTCATAGTGTGTAGTCAAAGAAGAACAGAAGATTGAGCGACATGTACCCGCCAGCTTCAACCGAGTCTTCCCCTTGACTCAACTCCACTCCTCACCGGTCCTCACGCTCCAACTCCCCTCACACCACCAACCTTTATGAGTCGAAAGAACGTGGGTGTTTCCTCAGGGAAGTAGCTCCTCCAATGAAACCCGCCCAAACGGCAAAGATCTATTAAATCTTTTCTCCATGGTGGTGTATCCTGCTGCTGCAAAGCGGCAGGTACACTGCTTTCTTCCCTTTTTTGCTGGATGGGGTTTGGGTTCGAGGTTAATCTCCTGTTGAGGTGACTTTTTTGGCTTGCCGTACATTGTAAAGTAAAGAAATACTAAGGTACAGCAATAGAATTGCAATTCTGTTTGTCTTCACCCTCCCTGTGAATGAAAAGGTGGTTAGAGCGTTCTATATTGTTACTCATCTAGATGACGGGACCTCCCTTTCAAACCTTTAGATACATTGAGAATGTGTCAGTCCTCCCAGGGAAGTAGCCACATCCAATGAAATGAAAGCCTGCCGTGATTTCAACTCGCGCAGAGCCAACAAAATGATCCATGTCTTACTACTGCAAGACCTTCGTTTTCGGTGGTGTAGCGGTTGTTGCGCTGCCTTCTTCCCTTTTTGTTTGGGGGGTCGAGGTGTGTTTTTTTGCCTCTCGTATACGTAGGAACATTATTATTATTAGGTTTATTCCTTTATTTCCCCACTGAAGAAAAATCTCTTCCTTCAATGGCTTGGGAGCAATGGGAGTGAACGTTCTACTTTTGAGCGGAACACAGAGGGTGTATATAGTATTTGCTTATATCATTTTGGGGCTGGTGGATTTCCAGGCTACGGCTATGAAGTCGTCGTAGCAATTCACCCAGCTCCATGCAATGTAATAAATCGATTCCTTCTCAATCCGTTCTATCGTTCTATTCTGTACTCGACATTCCCTTCGGGAAAGACTTGGAAGATACTCCATCGAAATCGTTGTGATCTGGATGCGGTGAAACCGATCGAGTCACCGCAGCGAAGCCAGGCTGCAGTCTCCACTCCAACCCCTACAACCACCACTCATTTCTTGTGCTTTGATAAGTTGCCACGAACGTGTGTCCTCTCAGGGAAGTAGCTCATCCAATGAACAGACCCTTTAGGGAAGAGGGATTAAAACCCCTCTTCGTTCCGTGGTGTCGCAAGGCATCAGTCTTCCCTTTTGCTGTTTTTGCTGGAGCTGAGGTCGAGTCCAGTACTGAGATTTAATTTTGAGATCATTTTTGTTTTCTTTTGGTAGGCGATCAGTCTATCTTTAACGTTCTATCTTCTGTAGGTGATCAGAGTCATCATTCATAGCTCATGTAGTGTTGGGGGCAGAGACAGGTCGATGGACAGCCAGCTCGAAGGGGACAGCTTGCCGCTCATGTGGGATGTCCAGTGAAGATTTCTTTGAGTCGACGTCATCCTCCTCTTGTTGATCTTCGCTTGCACTATCATCATCTGAAGACGAGGTTGCTTTTATGCCAACAACCTCCTCTTCATCTGTAGGTTTACCCGTTGTGTTGTCCCTAATCAACGGACATAGCAAGAAGCAGACGCCCACCATTGCCGCAGAAATGTAAAACACGAAAGCGATGGCACCATCGAATGCTTCTTGGGCGATCACCTGGTCTTGTTCGGTGAGTTCGAATAGAGAGGGCGAGAAGGTCGACTCGGCGAGGTAATCGAGTTCAGGTGGCAGGGTGGCGACGAGGCGGTCTCTGAGAATTGTTGATGAGATTGCAGTGCCTAGTGCGCCGCCGAAGAAGCGCAAAACGTTTCTGGTGCCAACGGCGACGCCTTTGGTCTCCTTATCGACTTGTGCAGAGATTGCCATAACTGAGTTCTGGAACGATGAACCAGTGCCAATACCGACAAGGACGCCCAAGACGGCGACCAGGCCAGGTACTCGATACTCGCTGTCCACGCCAAGAAGGACCATGGCCAGCGTCCAGACCGCGAAACCGACAAGGAAAATTGTTGAATAGCTTCTCTTCTTCATCTTTTGCAGCCTGAGAATGATGAGTGCAGACCCTGTCGACCAGACGCCGTGGCAGACGTAATAAGGGACTTGCATGGCGGAAGCTTCAATTTCCGGCATCTCGCGGACGACTTGCAGATTGAGAGGGAGATAGTATGAGAATGAGTAGTAGGCCGCACCGAAGAGGATATTCTGGATGAGGATCGTCGCGATGGTTCGGTTTCTGAAGAGTCGAAAGGGTACAATCGGGCGCACGGAGCCACGCTTGGTCTTGAATCCGAAGAACAAGAAGACGATCAAGGATATGCCAGCGATGACGCCCATAGCGATGAGCACGGCTTGCTGGAGCAGGTAGTATTTGCACAAGAGCAAGAGGCCTGGGACGACGACGACGCCAATTCCCGAGATAATCCCCAGAAAGTCGATTGTCTTGACTGCGTCCCATATTTGCTGTTTCTTTGGTGGGGTGCAGTTTGCCGGGACAAAGAGGAAGATAGCGATGCTTGCAATCACTGACAGTGCAACCTCGATATAGTAGAAGACTTCCCAGATGCCGTTCATAGCGAGAGCCGCGCCGACAAGCATTCCAGTAATGCTTCCCAAGGCGACTGAAGTGCCTGATCAAGAAAGTCAGTGTGAGTCGTATCGCCCATACGTGAACGCTCACCTTGTATGCCTTGATATTTCAACCTCTTTCTCTCGGGGAGGAAGTCGTTCTGCGCAATGTTGACGAGATTGCTCACACTTCCGGTCGCAATGCCTGAGAAGGTCCTCAAAGCACAGAAGAGATCGGTGCTCAGCTGGTAGCTACTCAAGCCACATGCAAGAGCACTGGCTGTCAGCAAACCGAGGGCAACAAGCAGCATCATTCGTCTACTCCAGACATCGCTGAGATACCCCAAGACTGCGAGACCGACTGTGGCTCCGATAAGTTGAGTGGTTGCGGCCCAAGCAATGGGACCTCCAGTGTCGAAGTGAACGGATACAGCAGGAAGAATAGCGGTGACACCCAGGAGGTCGATAAAGGCGACGCCGTTGGCAGCGTTGAGCGATATGACAGCTGCGAACATCTTCCAGCCGGTGAGGTAATTTGGATTCGTCTTGTCATCTTCATTTTCGTGCGACTGCTTCTCTGCATGGCCAGGTAGAGCTTCTGTGAATATTGACCTCATCATAACGAATGAGCTTCGGATCAATTTTGAAGGTGGGAGATGGGTAGTGTTCTTGCATGCAGATGAAGAAAGATATGATGGGACTGTAGAAATAGACGTTGATTTTGGGCATCATCCCTTTTCACGGGCAGTCCTTTGATACAAGTACCTTGCCATGCTCATGGACATTTTCGAGCCATGATCATCATCAACTCAGATAACGCACAATCGCCAGGCTATGAAGCCAGCCAAGAGAGGGAGAAGTGAGGAAGTTTCGTCACACCCTGTGTCAGGCCAGGAGACTGGTCTCGGCGGATGTGTTGGCCAGCAGACCGGGGACGTTTCACGACCGGCATTGAAATCTC
This sequence comes from Zasmidium cellare ATCC 36951, assembly GCF_010093935.1. NCBI lineage: Eukaryota > Fungi > Ascomycota > Dothideomycetes > Mycosphaerellales > Mycosphaerellaceae > Zasmidium > Zasmidium cellare. The sequence continues at coordinate 231,327 of NW_022986985.1, read as the reverse complement.
ACAACAAAAGCCAAGCGAATGTTTCTGGGAAGAGGGCTGTCGCTCGACATGCTGAGCCTCGAAGCCGAAGAGCCCCGTACGTGGCCATTGCCTTGTTGCCAAGAGAAGGTCCGGAAACTTTCGCGATGGTGAGGTAGGCTGTGGCTGTTGCGCTGATAGATAGGAAAAGTCGGTGCTGCGCCATAGAAGACGCTGCCGGCGAGGGTGAGATGGGATCATGGCGCATTGAAGGGATTGCTGAATGTTGCTGATGGAGAATTGGCGAGGTCTTGGGGAAGCAGTGAAGGTTGACGTCGCCAAAATTAGCGCCGGGACGAGCCGCTTGATCGCGCTTGCTTCAGACTTCACTTCACGTCCTCAAGACTGAGCTGCACCTTCCCGCTCCACTCATCTATCACTGTCATGGAATTGGCAGGCGCCACCAGTACCCTACTTGGATACCATGCCCCTACTGAGAAAGTCTGTAGGCGGCCGAAGTCTATATCACAACCTGGAAAGGCAGTCCATCCTCCGTCAGATCAAAGCACATCTGCGATTGACTTGCGAGGATGGTGAAAGCCTCAAATGACCTCCGACACATATTGGTCTGCAAGAGGAACTTTCGGTGTGGATGCACTCTAGTATCAGTGAATATTCGCTTGCATTTCAGGAGGTTCATAGTAAGTCACATTTTCGAGCACTGTCCCAGAGCTTTCACCGTTTGTGCATTCACTTCGTTTGAGACATCTCTGTTTGCTCTCGGCGAACACGGGCATGAACCCGGAAGAACTTTCTTGCCAGCTCCGGCCGCTTCACTCGCGCGAGCGCTTCTATAAATCTTTCGCCAGCGACGACTTCAATCAGTCCCCCGCCACCACCACGACATCGTCGCGCTGCCATCGCTCACCATGGCCACGAACGGTGCACCCGCCACAGAGCACTATGGGCTCGGCTCCCCATTAATGCTCGAGAAGATCGACAAACTGTTCGCATGCGGTGTCGGCGAGCTCGTTGACCTTCCGCAGATTGTGGTTGTTGGCGACCAATCTTGTGGCAAGAGCAGTGTCCTCGAAGGTCTAATCAAGAAGCCTTTGCCCCGCGACAGTGGTCTTTGCACCCGCTTCGCCACCCAGATCGTCTTTCGTCGCTCAGTGCGTGAAGACATTTGCATATCCATCATCCCCGATCGAGCCGCGTCTATCGAGCACAGCACCCGCTTGAAGGCATGGCGCAAATCGGTCACTTCACTTGACTCGAAAGCCTTCAGCGACATCATGCAAGAGGTCAGTATTTGTACAGGTCATAACATCACTTCCACACTCACACTCAGAACAGGTCCACGAGGTGATGGGACTCTCGAAAGGAAGCAGCGACGCAGGACTGCGAAAGCCTACCTTCTCCAACGACGTTCTGCGACTAGAGCTCTCTGGCCCGGATCAAGAGCATCTCAGCGTCATCGACGTACCGGGTATCTTCAAGAGCACGACCGAGGGCCTCACCACAAAGGCGGACATCTCACTGGTGAGGAGCATGGTGAAGAGCTACATGGACAACCCGCGCTCCGTCATGCTTGCTGTCATTCCTGCAAACGTCGACGTCGCGACCCAGGAGATTCTTGAACTGGCCGCCGAAGCCGACCCTCATCAAGACCGTACCCTCGGAGTCCTCACCAAGCCTGACCTTGTCGACAGAGGTGCCGAGCTACGTGTGATCGAGCTTCTTGACGGTCGTGCCCGTCCAATGAAACTCGGCTGGCACATGATCCGCAACCCTGGTCAACTTGAGCTGTCTGACAAGAGCCTGGATCGTGATACCCTCGAAGCCGACTTCTTTCGCACTCTTGTGCCGTGGAAGGACATCGACAAGGAGAAAGTCGGCATCAGCTCCCTTCGCGAGCGTCTCAAGGAAGTTCTCTCCCAGCTTGTGAAGCGAGAGTTCCCGAAGGTGAGTGATGAGTGTAACATCATTAAGCTATGAACAAGCTGATTGTATTCTTCTTAGGTCAAAGTGGAGATCAGAAGCAAACTGGATGATCGCCATAGGAGACTCAACGACCTGGGCCCTGAGCGTGGTGGCTTTGGAGAGCAGATGGCGTACCTCACGAACATGGCTGTTCGGTTTCAACGTCTTGCAGCCGCCGCATTGAGTGCCAATCACGGAGCCGACAGCATGTTCGATACCCAGGAAGCTCTCCGACTTACTCCTGCCGTCATGTTGCGCATGAAGACGTTCTCTGACGAGATGGGCCGCCTTGGCGAGACGTACTCGTTCTTGCCAGCAGACGATGGCGGCATCCCGATTCCCGAAGGTCCAGCTGATGTCACGGTGGTCTTGGACAAGGAGCCAGAGCCCCAGCCAAAGAAAGTCAAGACATCCCAGCCTAAGCACCCGTTCGAGACCCGCAGGCAGATTGACATCGAAGAGCTTCAAGATGTCTTGCATCCGCAAGTCTCTTGCGAGCCCCCAATCCGAGGTGAGATCAAGGATTGGCTCTTCCAGGTGTTCCAGGGCAACCGTGGCTTCGAGCTGGGCACATTCAACGCTTCCATTCTGGCGACTGTCATGAAGAAGCAGTCGTCCAAGTGGATGGATATCAGCTTGGGTTTCGTCAGCGATGTCGTTGTCATGGTCCACCACTTCATCATCACGGCTCTAGGATCCATCTGCAAAGACGACGACTCCCGTCGCTCGCTCGTCAACGCACTTTTTGACGATCTTATCGCCCGGTACCAGACGGCTCTCGCGAATACCAAGTTTCTGCTTGAGGTGGAGAATGGCGACACGCGCATGACCCTCAACCACTACTTCAATGACAATCTGCAGAAGAGGTAAGCACAGAATGGGTTCTGAAGGTAATGTCTTTGCTAATACTTTCAACAGCCGTCAAGAGAAGGTGGTCGCTGGCCTTAAGAAGGGCGCCTTCCACACGATGCAGGGTACGGTCGTCAAGCTCGAGCAAGCGATTCAAACGAATAACATGAGCAATGATGACCACACCATCATTGAGATTCACGACATCTTGAAGGCGTACTGTACGTATTCTCAAGGGCAGAAGGCACCCTATTTCGTGTCTGAGACATTCGCTGACCTTCCGCCCTTGGCTTTCAGATAAGGTCTCGCGCAAGACCTTCGTCGACAATGTGTGCAAGCAGGCTACACTGTACTACCTGCTCCATCCAGACAAGGGCCCTCTGGCACTTTTCTCTCCTCTCTTCGTCAGCCAGCTGTCCCCGACCCAGCTCGCGGAGATTGCGGGCGAGGCACCGGCTCTGAGGCGCCAACGTACGCAACTGACCAAGGAGATTACGAGTCTGACGGAGGCAATGAAGATTCTGGCCCGGGCTTGATCGATGATGGTTCGCTTTGTGTGAATTCTCGACAGAAGAGAAGGTTCAGGGCAGGGGATCAGACGGAGATCGTAGCAGATCGGTTGTTTCGCGTTGCCGCATCGTCTTGCCGCGGCGCTGGTTAGGTTCTTGTAAACCAACTAGAAGCATAGATCGATCATGAGAATCGGAAGGAAGAAAGAAGTGTAACACTTCAAACTCAGCCACACCATTCCACGTCTGTGCCCAGTGAGGCGATGTTCCTATCATCAGTGACAACGCTGACCCTTCCACTAACTTTCCTTGGCTCGATCTGGGCATCAAGGATGACCCTGAGATCGGCTTCGCAGGAACGACTATACATATCCACGATCAGCACAAGCACAAGCATCTACATCATCCCACGTAGAACCCCAGACATCGCCAAGTGTAAGGAAAGATCAGGGAAATCATCTTCTATTTCCATTGATACATCCGACGCTCTCCATCCCACACTATGAAGTGCCATGCATCGATACTATACAAACCCTCTCTCTTCCCCTTCTCTACCGCCGTCTCAAATACCAATTAAACCCCAACGCCATCGTCTCCGCATGGAACGGCGTCGGCACCTCCGCCAGCCCCGGCCGCGCCACGGGATGTCTCAGATACACCGCCGAGCAGATATTCTGATTCACTTCGAGATATCTCGGGATGAACGCAAACGCGCTCATGTAATCTCGCGGTGTCCACGGCGTGGCGTAGGGCTTTGAGGTGTCGACGGGGTTTGCGCGCGCACGTTCGAGGGCCGCTTGGAGGAGTTCGGCGTCTTTGCGGGCGCGGTGGATGTCGAGGGTGGGTTTGTTTTGGAGTTGGGGGTTGGAGGGGAGGGGTTCTGTGGAGGGGGATTCTGCTGCTGCGCGCTGTTCGTTTTTGGGGAGGTCCACGTCTGTGGGGACTTTGGTGAGGATTTCGGCGAGGGCGGTTTCGAAGGTTTCCGTCGTTTCCTGGAGGTCGGATTCTTCCATGCCGCGGAGTTTGGAGAAGGTGGATTTGACGTCTTTGCGGAAGTTGCGCAGTTCTTGTTGGCGCTTGCCGGAGAGATCGCGCTTCGAGTCGTCGAGGATATTGGTTGCTCGTTTCAGAAGCGCTTTGAGCTCTTTGCTGTATGCTTTTCCGCTGTCGGTTGCGCTGTCCTCCTCTTCTGCGGTGATCTCGACTTTGCCGTCGTCTGCCTCTTCTTCCACAGCAGCTCCCACAGCTCGGTCTTCCTCTGCCTTCTCCTTCTTCGCCGCCTTCTCCTCAGCTTTCCGCCTCAACTCCTGACTCGACTCCGCCCTATCCTTCTTGATCTTCCGCGCACCAGTCGCATACAGCACCCGCTCAGGGTCCACCTGGAACATATCGCCAGGGTTGAGCTGATAGCCCGGATATATCATCTTCTTGCCATTAACCTTCACCCAGCCATGCACAACAAACTGCCGCGCCTCTCGCGTGCTACTAGCGAACAGCGCCCTGAAAATCGCCGTATCCAACCTCCTTTCCAACGGATGGAAAGTCATATGCATGTATGGAGTCTTCTCCGGCCCTCGTACCTCATTCCCTCGCGCATCTTTCTGCGGTCTCTTGTCCACGCCCATACCCCTCCCACTAGCCATTTCGCTTCCATCGTATTTCGCCAGGTATCTGTGGTCCATCGGTACCACGGCCGGTAATCGCCTATCGAACATCCGCGTCCATGTTCCTTCTCGTACGTCCGGGTTGTGATATGATCGTAGCATTGACTTGGCGAGCCATTTTTGCTGGAAGAAGGTCTTGTTCGCTGCTGGGGGTGTCGTCACGCGAGAGAGGTTGTAGAGATTGAATTTGGACCATGATTGCCGGAGTTTCTAATTAGAAGTCAGCGAGAAATTTCTGGTCTCGGATCTGATCGCATTACCGGCCGCTTTAATGCGTGTATCTTTTTGGTGCGCGGCATAGTTACATGGGACTGGAATGGGATCTCCTTCAATGCGGCGAGAATTGATGGAGATTCGAAGTGCCCAGACACCTCCGCGGAGGAAAAAGCGCTAGTCCTCTGAGGCTCAGTCGGGCTGAGCTGCTGAGATTAGACGACCATTTCCCAATCCCAATTGCAGATGGACATTCAACAACATATCACCCAGAAGATCCAACACGCATCCACCCAACGTGTAAAGCCGCTGGAAAAAACAAGCTTAGCGCCTGAAATCTGTGCCAATTGGTAGACTATTATCGAGGGCCGCACGCTCGTTCTACCAAGGTCTCTGGCCTTCACCATCTCATCTTACTACAGATTGCACTCGTTGTTGGACTTCTAGGTACCAAATCGCCAAATATCTTGAAGACATGTTACAACTTTACTCATGCGGAGTGCGAAAATATCCGGTCCTTCCCGATCGATACAGTCGACCGAGGCCTCGATATCTACATCCGAACGCCTTTCCCTCGCTTAAGCCTTCTTCAATGGCCAATGTTGTGATACAATGATCCAAGAGTACGTATGAGAGACCCAGGGAAAGATACAGCATCAAGGCGCTCGAGCTTTTCGTTATATGTGTCTTTAGACTCTCGACTACACCACCACATTCTTTCCCTCGCCGCTCGCAACAAACCCCTCCACAATCTCCTTGACTTGTCTCGCCCTCGTATCCTGCGTCGACTGCGCATACCAGGCCAAATGAGGCGAGACAGTCAGATTCGGCACGTCCTCGGCGAGCAGCGGGCTGGTCGTTCTTCCTGCTGGCTCGGTTGTGAAGACGTCGGTCGCGGCACCTGCGATAAGGCCTTGCTTGAGGGCGCGGACGAGTGCGGATTCGTTGACAATGCCGCCACGGGCTACGTTGATGAGGATTGCGTTGCGTTGCATTATGGAGAATTCTGGCGTCGAGATCATGTCCGTGGTGGAAGGGAGGCGAGGTACGGCGATGACGAGGACGGTGCTTCGGCGAAGGACTTCGTGGAAGGGCGTGCGGCTGCATTCTACACCGTTGTGGGATGAGGCCTCGCTACTATTGTCATCTTTTCGCGAGGCGACCAGAACTTGCATGCCTAATGCTCGAGCCAGTCCTGCAATTTTCTGGCCTTGATGGGAGGAGAGAATATGTTAGCTGGACGCACAGATACGCAGCTTAATCTCAGGCTCATCTGTCTCTACCTCCTTACTTGACGGTGAGAGATGTTCGGGTACCTACCAAGCGACCCATAGCCCAAAATTCCCATGACCTCGCTCTCACAAGTTAGCGGCAGACCTCCATACACATCCTTCAGTGTCCCCTTCTCCTCCCACTCCATTGTTTTCGTCGTCAGATAATGCAACTGCACAGTTTTCCTCCTGACAGCAAAGTACAGGCCGATCGTATGTTCGCTAACAGCAATCGCTGAACCGCCGGGGATATTGCACACCCGTATTCCTCGAGCCTTGCAGGCCGGGAGGTCGAGGCAGTCGACACCAGCGGCCATCACGGCAATCAGTTGAAGGTATGGCGTGCATTCTGGCCGAAGAGTCTCTGCACTAAGAGGAACGAGGTTGGTAATGACTATGGTAGCATCGGATACACGAGATGGCACCTCAGTTGGTAATGTGTTGGAGTATTCGGTGTATTTATGAGGGTTTGGAAGCGAAAAGGGTGGAATTTTGACGTAGCCGCCATCGAGGGCAACGATGTGGTGGGTCATGCTGCACTAATATGAGAATTTAGCAGAATAAATCAGTACAAGAGCGGTTTGCAGCTAATGTTGCAAGGCTGCCTCAGAACAAATATGAAGGAAATAATCGAACGTTAGAACTTCCTGTACATGTATCGCTGAAACGCACGATGTACCCATGATGTCAGCCAATGTCGCTGACGGAAACTATGTGTAATCTCACCAGTTCAATGCTCTTGAAAACAACTAGCCGTCTATCGAGCTGCTTGGTCCACACATGTTTCACAGCGAACAGCGTTTTGACTATCATTTGTATTTGCAGACTGGAAGCGGAGATGTGTCTATACTATCCTCACACCTTGATCCTCACATGGTATCCAGTCTTTGCAACACGAGCCATCAGGAGAGTCAGGAGCCCCACCGCCATGGAGGACCCAGCAAACATCTGGGCATATAGGTAGTCACCATCCTTCCTTTGAATCAACGCTCCTGCTAATGGAGAGCCTGTGAGCGTGACTATGCTTAAAATACTCAGAACCATCCCCATTCTTGTCCCCATCTTAGTCAAATCGGTTGTAAGGCTGCTAAGGGAAGCAAGGAACAGAGACTGGATACCAGCGGCAAAGAAGCCGTAAATCACCGCGAAGGGATAGACTCCACCGAGACTGTCCACCGCAGCCCAACAGTAGAGTAGTATCGCGGACGCGAACACAAAAGGTATAAACATGTTCAAAGAGCCCAGGTATCTATCGGCGACGAAGCCAGGAATAATTCGGCCTGGGAGACCCAGTCCGTTCATGATCGCGAGGATGGTGATGGACGTGCTTTGCGAAGCACCTAATATGTCCCTAGAGAACATACCGACGTAGTAAAAGGCGAAGTACAAGCCCCAAAAAGTGAAGAACACGGAGATGGCGAAAAGCAGGTAGGGAGGTTCTCGGAAGGCAGCCCACTCAACCAGCGGGCCAGTCCGGCGAGGCGGTTGTCGAGAGTTGAAGAACGGCACTGTGAGACACATGGTGGATAGCATTACAAAACCAATCACCCGCATCGTCCATCCAAATCCAATCCTCGGTAGCAGGCGCTGGGCAATGATTGGAATGACAACACCGCCAGTGGCCGAGCCTGTGGCCGCGACTCCAATCGCCAGGGCTCGATTCTTGGAGAAGATCCTTCCAAGCAACGCAAAAGAGGGGCAGAAGACCAGACCATTGCCTAGGCCGTTACACAGGCCTTGGGCCAGAAGGATTTGCCAGTACGTCTTGCAGATGGAGGTCATGAAGACGCTCAAGACCTGCAGAAACGAGCCGGTCATAAAGACCGCCTTGAAGTAGCCTGCATCCATGGCGCGGCCGCCGACGGTGCCAACCAGAAAGAGTAATGATATCTGCAAACTTCCGACCCAGGAGATATCGGAGGGCGCCCGATGCAGGGTGCGCGTGTAATGCTCCTGGAAAACGCCGAAGGAGTTTATATAACCCCAAGTGTTGAAAAGCGCCAGATGACCGAGAAACACCTGCGTCCAGGCGTAGGCACCGCCATCTTGTTGGCTAACGGTAGGTTTCGTAGCACTTGGTGGCTCGGAAGGAGTGGACAAGGGATCTGGTACCCGTTTTTCGTGATCTTCTTGATTTTCGTTCAGCTTCGCGTTCACTGCTGTTTCGCGAGGGCTGAACGTGGGGTGCGTTGCATGCTGAGCGAGCCCTGATGGCGGGTACTTTTGGTTGGACTCTCCGTCCTCGCCGGTCTTTTCAGTCATCATCACCCTCTTAGCAGTGAGCGGGGAGCTGTGGTGGGCGCCTAGGGACGATGGCGCAGGTTGTCATGGATTTTCAGCCGTCCTGTAGAACGCAGTCTTGTTAAATATGATAGGCTGTTTCTGCATAAGCTGAGTTCAACACTTGAGGTGCTGTAGCTCTCTTTGTGCTACATGAGCAACCGAGCATGCACTCCACCCTCCATTTCAACAGACCCAAGACTGGAGGAGATACCTTATTTGCGGACATGACGGAAGCATACGCGCGACTCAGTCCTATCATGCAGGAGCGCTTGCACGGGCTGAAAGCCTTTCATTCCGGGCTTGAGCAGGTGGCCTCGAGTAAAGCCCAAGGGGGCATTGCTAGGAGGGAAGCCTCTACTGCGGAACATCCCGTGGTCAGGACGCACCCTGTCACCGGCCAGAAGGCCCTCTTTGTTAATCCACAATGTGAGTCTTGAGCAGCGCTCTCCCCAAGACGGTTGCTGATTCAGATTGTTCGATTCAGACGTCAGATACATTGTGGGTATGAAAAAGGAGGAGAGCGATGTCATTTTGAAATTTCTCTACGATCATGTCGCACTGGGTTCAGACTTTCAAGTACGCGTGCGATGGGAGCCCAGAACCGCGGTCGTCTTCGATGTGAGTCCCGTCTCTTCGCGATGCAGTCTTCTGGACACCGCTCTGACCATGAGTAGAACCGCGTCGTCAACCACTCTGGCCTACTTGATTGGCTTGACGTAAGAAATGCAGCTATTGGTGAGGAGCATATACTGATTGCTTTCAGGGATCCCGGCGCCATCTGGCGCGTCTCACTCCTCAGGCTGAAAAGCCATATGAAACGCCGTTCAATTAGGGCTTGGAGAAGGGGCAGAGTGATCAAGGCTAGTGGAAATGCGACATATTCTAGAAGATCAAGATCAATAACCATTCTAGCGTTTACTCTGCCTCTCTCTTTGCACGCTTTTCTCCGTTCTAACCAACTTGACAAGAGCTCTATATGCCCGTACGTAGCCCGTGTGCATGCTTTCAGTTCGGGTATCGATGTGACTACCTCGCGAGGTTGGACTGCATGGAAATGAATGTTGGTGTAATCACATGCATCTCGCGTTGGAGCCTGAGCACTAGCGTTGCGCTAGCGCTGACCCCCATTGACCCAAAGTCAGAACCCTAACGCTACACAGCCGAAGGAATCAGGATCGCGAACCTCGCTTTTCTGTGTCCTACCAACCATGCCATACACATTCAAGTTGTCTGCACACTGCGTGGCCCCTCCAAGCTCTCCGCATAGTTCGTTCTACATTCACAGAGCGACAATAGGTCGATAAGACCTGCAGCTTATGTCTGGGCATGCTGCAACAGATCATCGAGCCTCCACTATGCTCTCTGATCCTACTCGCTCCTCTCTTGGAGAAAGTAGTATGCATGCGGGAAAGTTCGTCTCACAGCAGACTTGAGCTCTTTGCTGTGGGCGGCCTGATCTTCATCGAAAGTTGCTCAATTAAGCCGAAACCAAGTTGAGAGCATTTCCTGGGTAGATATGACATTCTGTACAAATCATACTTAGACCTTGATTCTAGGAAATATCTCACCACTTCGTTCGTGAATCTCATCACGCAAGCCAAGAAGCTCAATGTATTTCACTTCGCGCTTCAATTCTATGTTCAAACGACAGACTTCTCGACCCGAAATGCTGCAATACGAGTCGGAAAAACTGCTTGGCCATCAAAGTGGCGACGAGGCTGTCGAGATGATCGATATTGAACGGCTTCGCCCACGGCCCAGACGCTTCACGACCTTCCTGACATGGACCTGGAGGCTAACGATATGTTCTCTGAGCCTCTGGGCTTTCGCCAACCTCTCCCTCAACGCCTGGTCCTTCTTCCGTCGTGATGCCCACTCGCCGTCACAGCCAACAAAGGTTTCTTGCTCGTGCGGCAATTCTGTGGCTGATGCTTTGTCAATGGGCTGCAAATACGATGCGTTGGCTTCGGCCTGGCTCCCTCCAGCCTGTATCGACGCAGACCTGAGCTACGAATTCGACCACGCGGGACCTGAGCCAGATGGATCTTGGATTTACTACACCGACTACGATAAGACCGGTACTTACACCTTGGAAGAGGTCTCTCTTCTCGCTGACACGGGTGCCTACTACTACAACACCATGGCATGGCATCTCGCACATTGCACTTACAACTGGCGCAAGGCTGTGAGATCCAAGTGGACAGGCGTCACACTGGAGTACCGCAGCGACACAGAGGAGCATGTCGATCACTGTGAGATGATGTTCAAGGACAGGACACCACTTGACTACGTTGGTACCGTCTCAATCGTCACCACCAATGCGGACTGGCAAGAAATGCATAAGGAGATGCATCCGGAGGCTATGCATCCCGACGCTATGCACCCGGACACTGATAAGATGCACCCCGAAAGCGCAATGCACCCCGATATGCATCCGGACAACAAGATGCACCCCAATATGCATCCAACTACGTACTAGAAGAGATGGTCTTAGAGTAAGTCGTGAATTGTCTGCCATGTCATCGCCAAAGCTAATCGGCATTCGAGATAGGAACGTATCGACGCTTCAGGGAGCTGATGAGTCCAGAGGAAAGTATGGACGGCCTATGTGGCCAGAGATGTCCCAAACCTATTTACAAAGAGCCGTACATGCAATGAGCAGAGGGAGTTGGTAGGAATGATGAAACGGCCCCAGCAAATTGACCAAGGCGGCATTGAGATTTCGATGTTGAGTGGGGATTCTTTTGGAAGTGATTTGGGGCCGTTGTTTCGTCATGCTTTTGACTTCTACCAAGTTCTGCAGAGCTTAGATATATGTCGACCGCGGATTTGGGGCATTCAAGAAGATAGCCTCGTTTTCAAGTGCTCTGCAAGGGAATTTATATCTACGTACTTAAACAGTAGATGTGTCTTCATTTGATCCCACCAGGCTGTAAATTGAGCCTCTGCTCGAATCGCACTTTTTGACGCCACCGTGTTGTGTTTGACGGATGCAAAGGGCGGCGAGCGTGCCACTTGGCAACACGCACTATTCCGAGAAGCTGACGGGCGAAGAAGTATAAGTACTCTCTGTCTTTCCGGCTGAGACTCAGCTTACCAGTACCGTTACCAGTTGCTTGAGCAGGAGAGTGGGCGCGGGATTCGGTCACTGGTGAAAGCTCAATACTCGTAGAGCGTACTAACACTTGATTGAATTCTGGTCTATATGCGCTGACGGGCAAAGAGGCTGTAATATCTTTGGTCTGGTCGAACTTCTATCCCTCGGATAACGCCTACTGCCTGCTCAGGATGGGAGACGCAGGCGGTCTACTTGACGAGATCACACACCCGGCACTGCTAATTCCTGGGCCGGTGGATTTCGATAAGGCCGTGTTGAAAGCCATGAGCAGTGATGCGTAAGTCTTTCCATGGCGCAGCCTTACAAGGCTACGGCATGAATGAAACTGACAAGCTCCACTAACCCATCTCCACAGTGAATTTCACCTCGGGACGTCCTTCGTCAACGTCTTCGGCGAGGTCTTGTCGATGCTTCGACGCTTTTTTCAGACCACCAACCCAGAGTCACAACCCTTCGTGCTGTCCGGCAGTGGCACGCTGGGCTGGGACCTTGTGGCCGCGAACCTCGTCGAGGCCGGTGAGCATGTGCTCATACTTCATACCGGGTACTTTGCAGACTGCTTCAAGGAGTGTTGTGACAACTACGAGATTAATGTCACAGAGATCAAGGCTCCAATAGGACATCGGCCCCAGCTGGACGAGATCGAGGCTGCACTTTGGGAGAGACCGTACAAGATCATCCAGCTCACACACGTGGACACCTCAACCGGAGTCCGTATACCTCTTCAGCCATTGGTTCAACTGGTTCGCCGCGTGTTTCCCAGCACTCTCGTCGTCGTAGATGGCGTGTGCTCTGTCGGCTGCGAAGAGATCGCGTTCGACGACTGGGATCTCGATGTCGTGATGAGTGCAACCCAAAAGGCAGTCGGATGCCCCGCCGGCCTATCAATCATGATGTGTTCGTCACGCGCCATGAAGGTCTTTGACTCACGGCGGTCCAAGCCGCCGTCGTATTATGCGAATCTCGCCAAATGGCTACCGGTGATGCGGACATATGAGGCCAGGAGACTCGGCTACTTCGCTACCGTGTCGACACAGCTGATCCACGCGCTTCACACGGCGTTGACTACTATCTCGTCCTCTTCAGGAACGCTTTAACCAACACGCGCAGGCCTCGGCCAAAGTCAAACAGGCTGTGGGCGAGATGGGCCTGCAGCAGATAGCGCAAGATCCCGAGGATCAGGCCCACGCACTCACCGCCATGTACCTTCCTGAGGGTCTTGCACCGATAGACATACTCCCAAGACTCTTGCAACGAGGCGTAATACTCGCAGGCGGTCTGCACAAGGATCTCCTCACCAGATGCATTCGTTTCGGCCACATGGGCGTTTGTGTGACTCACGAGCAGCGCGACGACATCGATCGAGGGATCGCGGCTCTGAGAGTGGTGCTCGATGAAGTGATGCGTGAGAAGGGACAAGTTGGTGCTCACTCTTCATGAAAGGATAGTACAGAAGATTGAGAAGCTGAAGTTAGGCTTGCCCAGAAACCCCACGGATAAACTATTCTTCCGGTAGCCTGATCTCCTATGGTTATTCATCTAGAGTGCTGAGCAGGGTAGGCCAGTCCACAGGATCGACGAGCATGGTCTTCCCGATTGATCTTGCCATTGACTTGTCCGTTCGTCTGCTCACCACCTAGCGCGGACTCGAGCAGACGATTTGCATGTGACAAAGCTCCGTGCTTGGCGATGTGATTCGGCTTCCTCCGAGTCACCCCTTGCTGTTCAGCTGCACGTGATGACGGGCATTCAAGAGGTCGAAGATAATGGATAATGGCAGTAGTGTGTGGAAGATGCCGCCGACTCTCATGTGTGGACGTGAGGATTGTCTCCTCAACGACAATAGCTGCCTGAGGCACTCATCTCCCAGCCACCGCGGTCTCAGAAATACGCGCAGAATCCTTATCGATCAGATCTGCGGGCGCTAGTCTCGGGCGGTGGGGCACTGCCGAGTCAAATGGAAGCTCACAAAATTCAGACTCACAGCTTCTGCTTCACTCACTTTCATGTGCCGTATTGCTCACTTCACACGCCGCTATTCAATTGCAGCTGACCGCCAAGACTGACTCACCTTTACAGTAATACATCTTTTGACTTCCGACCTGCCATCTTCAACCAACATCAACAACATCCAACATGGCCGACGCTGCGGTTGAGACGCCGCAGACCGCCGGAGCGGCGCAAGACACCAAGCACACCGAATCCACCAATGCTTCCGACTCCAAGCCCACCGAGTCCACCACCAATGGCGCCAGTGAAGACGTGAAAGGCGGCAAGGCCACCAACGGCGACAAGGAAGCAGACGACGAGGATCAATTCGAGCGCTATGACACAGACAAGAAAGAGCGCCGTGGAGATCGTGAGGACTACCGCCACAAGGATCGCCGTGACCGCGGTGATCGCGATGACCACAAGCGCCGCGATTTCGACGACCGTGGTCGTGGACGGGGTCGTGGCCGCGGTGGAGGAGGCCGTGGCAGAGGCGGCCGTGGTGGTCGTGGAGGCTTCGACAACCGCAACAACCAGCGCAACGTCAAGACCCGATTCGAGCGCAAGGAAGAGAGCAACGATGCGACTGAGATCCGCCGCCAAATCGAGTTCTACTTCTCCGATTCCAACCTTCCTGTCGACAACTACCTGCTTCAAGAAGTTGGTGGTTCCGAGAACCGCCCATTCCCGTTGAAGACAATCCACCAGTTCAAGCGCATGCGCCACTACCAGCCATTCAGCGCCATTGTCGAAGCTGTCAAGGGCAGCTACATCCTCGAAGTCAACGACAAGGATGAGGTCTACCGCAAGAAGCCACTCCCTGAGCATTTCACTCTTGATGTTGTGAAGAACAACGAGCTTCTCACTACTGAGACCATGGCCCGCAGCATCTATGCTAAAGGATTCGGCGAAGAGGAGGCGGATACTGCATTCAAGATTGAGGAGTATGCGCCCTCCACCCTCCTCACTATCTGTCGTACTGACTTTCTGCAGATTCTTCGAGCCATATGGTGTGCGTGGTGTTCGCCTCCGCCGTGAGAAGGATGGCACTTTCAAGGGCTCCGTCTTTGTCGAGTTCGAGGACGAAGCAGCCGCGCAACAGTTCCTCGACATGGAGGAGAAGCCCAAGTTCAACGACAACGAGCTTGAAATCAAGAGCAAGAAGGAATACGTCGACCAGAAGTCCCAGGACATCCGCGATGGCAAAGTCAAGCCAAACAGCCCATCACGCCGCTTCTCCAACCACCGCAACGATCGTGGTAACTTCCGCGACAACCGCGATAAGGGCAGCTACAACAAGCGCAAGCGAAACTACGACGACGACGAGCAGGACAACGATGTCGATCGTGATGACTGGCGCGAGCGTCGCGACAGGTTCCAGAAGAAGGGCCGTCGCGAATCTCGTTCCCGCAGCCCATACCGCGCCGAGAAGAAGGCTGATGACGACAAGCCAGAGGAGAAGTCTGAAGAGAAGAAAGCTGACGATGAGAAGTCTGACGAGAAGAAGGCCGACGAGCAGAAGCCAGAGGAGCCCAAGGTCGAAGAGGCCAAGGTCGAGACTGCGGCATGATCGCAAAGCATCTACATCCCATCGAGCATGATTTCACTTTCGGTGAAGCACGGCGGCGGCGTTTTGGAGCGTGGCGTTCACAGGCACAAAAGTTCTTTTCTGGTTCAGCAAAGGATGGGGCAATCATGATGTCTTGTATCATACGACTACTACACGATCATAGGAGATTGAGCATCTGCATGCTTCTGGAGATTTCTAGAGGGTATCCCTAGAGAGTGGCATTCGATGCTGTTGTTACAGCAGCAGATAGCTACGAGATGTATTCCTTCAAATCAAGACGATGACTTCAAAACGACCGTCCCTCTCACTTTCACATTCCCTCTCACCCGCTCACACACCTCCTCATCCCTCAGAGAGTAAACTCACAACTAATCCCATGACTCCTCTTCCCACACCCCTCATCCTCCCCACTCAAATCCCTTTTCTGACCTGCAACAAAACAAAAGCATCAGCAAAACCCCCCCCCCAAACCCCTCATCAAACACATCTCCTCTAACAATGAAACCTACCATCATACTCCATCCTCGCCCCGTCGAGATTGCTCGAGTCCTCATCACACCCATTCCCGTTCGTCACGATGAGGGTGTGTTCCAGCTTCGTCTGGTCGTACGGGAATCGGACGGGCGGCCCTTCGTTGCAGGGGACGTTGAGGGGTGAGACGTCGGTGAAGTCGCCATTGGGGGAGGGGAGGCAGATGCGGATCTGGGGAGGTGTTAGAAGAGAGGAGAGGGAAGGGAAGGCCCGTGGGGATAGAATTGGGAAGAGGGAGGGAGGGATAGACAGAC
This sequence comes from Zasmidium cellare ATCC 36951, assembly GCF_010093935.1. Taxonomy (NCBI): domain Eukaryota; kingdom Fungi; phylum Ascomycota; class Dothideomycetes; order Mycosphaerellales; family Mycosphaerellaceae; genus Zasmidium; species Zasmidium cellare. Next base: position 215,135 of record NW_022986985.1, on the reverse strand, counting down.
CCAAGGCTGTCCGTCGAGATTCTCGTCGCGGACGGAGGTATAGTGGACGACGAACTTCCCTGCGCGGGCGGGGAAGGCGTTTTGGTCTTCGTTGCAGGAGAAGAGGGCGGTGACGGTTATTGGGAGGAGGGGTAGGAAGATGGAATGATATTTCATGGCGCTTGTGGGAGTCTTGGTGTGGGAGAGTGAATGGACCTGTGATGGTCTGAAATGCTTGTACTGGTTCTGGCAGGAGATTTTTGTTGGTCTGGGATGCTTTGCATGCTCATGCCTGTTCTCATACATCTTCTGTATTCTCTGTCTCGGACATGCTAGCAGTGCGGTAAGAACGGCGCTCTTGTGCTGCTATTCTTTAGCCATCGCCGGGAGGCTTGCGTGACTCGAACTCGTCATGCAGGAGCGTGAAGGTGTTGCACATGAGAATCCTTCTCCAGATGAAGCTTGCGCGAGTAGTGCTTCTGTCGCAGAATGTCTTTCCTCGCACAATTTCCAGGTACTCAGCCTCTCCAGGCGGCGTTGGTTCAGCGCAAGATCATCGCGCCCCTTGCTCTCAGCCTCAGGTACGAATACGTTTGTGCGAGGCTCCGGCCCGTGGAATGTGCCACTGACGACTCTTGTTCGGATGCTAACGATCCCATCGATCCTTGCAACAGCGTGGAGTATTCCTGCCAGCTCCGAACGCAACGATTCCCTCAAGGCAATGATCCATATCCTGAATCACCTCCAGTCCGAGAACTGGTTGGCATGGAAGGCACACAAGCGCCAAGCACATCCTGCCATTGGAATGCAGAAGGTGCAGCCTGCGGCACCGTGGACTGCGAATCTGTAGACGGTCTCGGGACCGTGCTGAGAATACTGCCGGCGAATCTTCTCACCAGCCGCCAGACGGGAGACTCTGGTTGAGCATCTGCGCTTCTCGTGCGTACAAGAGCCTGCCAAACATTGCCGAGCACCATCTCGAGGTCCTGTTCTCGATCGCTTGGTTGCGAGAGGCGCTGTTCGAGGAGTTGCACCCGTTGTCGGAGAGTCTGAACCTCCGTGAAGAAGGTCTCGTCGATTTGTATGTTCGTCGGCAGTGGGGGAATGTCTTGGGCCTCTCCTGCAGATGCGCCATTCGTTTCTGTCATGATTGGTCCGGGTAGCGGCAATGCAGACTGTTGGGAACCAATGTTGTGATTGACCGGTTGCGTCAAAGTGTTATTGACATTTGTTTCGTTCCCAGACAAGTTTATCCGTTCGATAGAGTTATAGACAGTGTCGTCAGAAGTGGCATCGAGCGTTCCATCCTGGTTTGTGGTCAAATCGAACTCCATGGCGAGCTCGTTCCAGAAACCATCGAGGACCATTCCTTCGTTGGACATTGGGCCAGTGTCTTGTACCGTGTCTTGTGGCCAGAACATTGCCAGATCCGGCACCTGCAAAGTTGGGTACTGCAGCAAGAAAAGCTGCCGCCATTGTTGCTCAGAAGATAGAATGCATTCGCAGCCACCGTTTCTGGCAGAACCCGAAGGAAGGAACCTAGTACATCTCCTATTGCGACAAGACTTCAGGCAAGGGTTCTCGTGGGCGTGAAGATCTTGCGCTTCGCCATTTTCAAATTTGGTGTAGCACTTGGGGCAGGCGTAGAAGTCGTGGCGTCGTAAATGGCGTCTATCACAGGGCAAAATGTCAGCTCTAATGTTTTCGGAAGCACGGTTCAAGAATGACTTACAACAACTGCGAGATGTACTCATACTTCTTGTCATCGCTGTGATAGACTGCTGGCTCACCAGCATGAAAGATGCAGGGAAAGCGCTCTTTGTTCGTGATGTCGTCGTGGTGACCAGTTAATCTGCATCGTTTCGGACCAGAAGGTCTATCCTGACGGTCTCGATCGTCGGCCGGTTGACGTGGATCGTGGGAAGCTTTGCGCTTATGTGAAGATCCCCTACCGTTCGCCTGGTTGTACGGGCTTCGCTTTGTGTCCAAAGGTCCTGCTGCTGATGTTTGGCCGTTAGTAAGCTGGGAATTATCGACTGTTGCAAGAGCACTTCTACGTCCCCTCGGTGGCTCGCTGCGTGCTCTGGTATTAGGTCGAGGTGACAGAGAGCGGCCTGAGCGGTTGTATGGTGCGCCAGAATCGGACCGTATGCTTTGCGAGGGTGTGGGACTGGATAGTACATCTGCGCTTGGTGTCTCTGCAAAAACTTCAACCGCAGGCTGCCCAGACGCATCGACGTCGTTAGGTGCCGAGTCATTGCCCCGTATCTTCGCAAATGGCGGAGGAGTGCTATGGCTGCGATTCGAGTGCCGCTGAGAAATTATCCGGGGCGAACTTTCCGCGGACGCTCTCGGTTGGGTACGTCTGAGCAGGCTTTCTGTTCTTTGTTGTAGATCTGAAATGATGTATCGAAGGTCTGCGAGCCTCTGCATATTTAACGACCCAGGCTCAGCTCGGAGAGCAGATGAGTCGGCTGCGCCATTAGGCATGACATTGGAAGGATGTTTAGGTGAAGGAGCTTCAACATTGGCCAACGACTCCGGCTTTTCCTCGTCACAGCCCAGAAACACATATTCTTCCGCCATCATTGACTGCATCAGCGCATCATCGTGCGCATCATCGTGAACACTGTAATAGCCAGAATCAACTGAATGCATCGTCTCGAATAAACCCTCATCCGCCTCGATGACTTGCATCTCTTCGACTTTGGCTGTATGGAAATCCGTTTGCATATCTAGAAGGGTAGAGGTCTGCCGCAGGAGTGAAGAATCAGTGGCTGACGACAGAGAGGAAGCAGGTGCTGGCGGGCCCTGCTCTTGTTTCTCGACATGTAAAGCTGTTGTTGCTGCGACATCCTGTTGGATGGCAATCATTGGCTTTCCGTCCTCTGGCGCATGGGAGGGATCTTGTTGCTCGATCTTGTGGATCACACAGTCATCGAGATGCTCGTAGAACAGTTGAGCATTGTCGAAGGTATTGCCGCAGAGGGAGCAAATGCCTGGCTGCTGGTCCGAGAACGCCACAGACTGCTTGTTCGTGGTTGAGGATTTTCTGCGCGCATTTGGGGGAGTCTGCTCAACTCCATGAACAGATGTCAAATGTCGTTTGAACACGTCGGCACGGTTGAAAGACTTTTCCGCCGCAGATCCAATGCCGGGACAGAACCCACACACCATAGTGTCTTTGTAGTGTGTCAACGTATGACGATTCTTGTCATACTTGCGTGCAAATCCTTTAGTGTGGTACTCGCAGCCCGAGATGGGACACTTCTCTGGGCGTTCATTTTGATGAGTCAACATGTGTGTCTTTAGGTCTTTGACATGTCGGCCACATGTGGCGATCGAACAAAAGCCGTGATGTGAATCAACAGAAGCAGACGACTTGGATCCGCTCGCAATCGACGATGTGGGCGTAGGATAGAAGAATGGCGACGGCGCAGTTCCACTTGCGGGTCCACAGCTCGACGGTTGTGCTCGCTCAGATGGCCTTTGCCATTTGGTAAAACCTGGCGGAGCAGACTGCGGAGAAGGATAGTGGTTTCCAGTAGAATCATTATTCGCTGTCGTCCCGCGATAGTCAGACGGAACCCAAGAATCCACAGCATGTGGTGAGAACTTCGCAGCTGGAGGATCCACCAGGGTGTACTGGGCGCCGATATGTTCATCATAATTGGCGTATGAACCAAAGCCTTTATCGGCGTGCATTACCGTGGGACTTGCTGGAGCATGACTGCTGAGGTGGTGGGCCGGCATTGATGTCGTCTTATCCTTGCCGCAACCCCTGACCAATCTGTGCCGCTGGACTTATCATTAGCCAAACCAATGCAACCACTATTGAACAGTCGAACACACCTTGAGGGTGTCTTTGCGTGAGAAGCTCCTATGGCAGTGGCCGCACGGGAAAGGTTTAGGCGCAACATGGATACATTTATGGCGTTGGAGATCACGGTCGCACTTGAAGGCCCGCGAACATTGACCGCACGGGAATGGGCGGCTTCCACTCGATATTGATGGTTGCCATGATGTGTGGCCGGAGTTTTTCTCAAGGGAAGGATCGATGGGGGCTGGGCGCAAGGTTGGTATGCTGAATCGCATCAGGTCTTTGGGGGCCTCGAATGACCGTGGAGAGGCTGGTGGACCTCCTGGAGAGTATGGTGGATGTAGATCGTCAAGGAAGTACGGCCCAGAAGGTGGTTTTGGTGCGGTTGCGTGCCTCGATTCCGGCCTCTGGAGTCCGGATGAGCCGAAGGCCTGGCTGGTAGAGGGAGGCTCATAGAGAGGAAACCAAGACTTGAGCGGTGGCAATGTCAAGCCCCGATCTAGACTTGAAGAGTTCGTAGAGCTGGTGACGCCAGGGAGGTTCCACATGCCTTCATCATGCTCATTAGGATGATCGTCCTGGCCATCTGAAGATATGGCTTTAGGAACGCTAAAGCCTTGCGAAGACCAGCTGTTCGGAGGAGTTAACAAGCAGCCCACGCTATTCGCAGTCGTTGCGGTGGTGGTGGTCGCATGGTCTGCATTGAGCTGTAGCGGAGCCAGTATTCCATACTGTGGCTTCGAATCGAGCGTTGACGGTGGCAGCGAACAGTCTGAGAGAGATTGCCAGGCAGACGGATTGAACGGGGGGAGTTCAAATGCTGGCTGTCCCGCGTCTTGCGCTCTTCGTGTATCCATTTGGAGTCCCGCAGAAGGCGAGATACGCGGGGATGTCAATAAGGATGAGTTGCTATGAGCAGCGCGCTGAACAAGAACGCCCTCATCGTCGTAAAAACTGAGTCACCATGTCAAATCATGCAAGTCAGCAAGCGTGCAGTCTCCCATGTTGCGTAGGCCTTGCATCTGCAAATGAGCAGTGGATTGAGAGGCCGCCCGGACAGCTAAGCAATTGTCGCTTGCACAGCCTGCGCCACACCTCGAATCCATTGGTGCATATGCAGGAACTTGCATCAAGACTGCGTCTTGCCATTGGTCGTTCACGAGCTTTTCGGCTGCGTCGACACGGGAGTGGGAGTGTAAGCGAATTTCAAGCGAGCAAGTGCAGGCTTCTTGTTACAGCTTCCCATTGAGTCCTCCGTGTGCGCGATGTCCGTGCAACGCGATGCGCTTGGCTCGTTATACACTTGAAGTACAGTCAACTGATGTAGCTGAAAACTAAAGTGGCTTTCATTGTATTCGAGTAGAGACAAGAGATTGTCCAGAATGTGTTCAGACCACTGCGACATGTTTGGCTTTGGCAATTGCGGTGATGGACGGGTACATAAGAAGACTTGCGTCTTGATGATGAACTCGTCAGTCGACGTCCAGAGCAGGCATCATTGTGTCTTCCAAGCAACTTCCCGTTTCCATTACAATCGCAGCCGGTCGACCAGGACGCAGCGTCAGAACGGCAATGGCAGCGTCAGGTCAGTCTCGGTCCTCAACTCAAAAGCAGCCAGACCTGAGAAACAGTGCCGCTGCTACCGTTATCCACAACACTGCGACACCCAGCACAAAGAAGACGAGTCGAGATTACAGCCTGGGTACGCAGCCAGGTGCAAAGAGGTCAGGAGCAGATCTCGATTCAGAGATCGCCAGCATGTCCAGAGAGGACGCCGGGTTCTTCGGTATTGGTGGATGGATGCAAGACACCTCAAACTCCAGAGCAGCCACACCAGAGGAGTTTGATCGGTACGTCGACTCGATGACCAAGTCAAACAACGCTGCAGACCCAACGAGTCGGCTATCGCCGCATATGTCCTGGACGCCGTACATCCCGAAGACATGCACGTTAAGGACCCGGGAAATCGTGCAGCGCAAGAGATTGAAGGATGGGCCAGCGTCGATGGGCTAACGAGTCATATTGGAGGAAGGTCCTGGAAAGTCGTGGTCGTGGGATAGCGTTACGAAGACGCAACCTAGCTCTCGAAATGGATTTGGCAACAAGCCTGATGGTTATACAATTAGGAGTCGTCGCTCCAAATAATAAACCGGGAGGCAGTCTGGTCCTGTCGTCATGTCGTACAGTGTCTCTGCCATGGAAACTTCACTTTCCTCGCCCTCGCCCTCGACCTCGCCCTCGCCCAGCTCCTTTGCCTCTTGTAACTTTCGCTGACCGTCCTCTCCGCTTAGCAGGTGCACTCTCTTGATCTTCTTCTTCCTCCTCCTCTTCCTCCTCTTCATCGCTGTCGTCTTCTTCATCCTCATCCTCCTCATCTCCCTCGTCTTTCTCGGCCTCTTCCTCCTCTTCTTTCTCCTCCTCTTTATCTGCGACACTCTCGGTGTTTCTTGTACTCCTTCGCCTTGCACCAGCATCTGAAGCAGCAGCGCCCGCTTTTGAACCTCTACCACGCGGTCCACCCCTGCCTCTTTTCGAACTTGGCGTAGCAGCTTCGCTCGGTTCGATACTAAAGCTCGGTGTAAAACGTATAGGAGGCTGGTCCGCAAGGTTGAGCTCTGGCAGCTCAAAGTCGCTTTCCTCTCCTTTCTCCAACGGAAACCTCGCCTTCCACATCAGGTCATCGAACCCGTCCTCAGGTGGTAGAGAGAAGTCTTCATTCTCAATCTTGTTGGCCGCTAGACTGTATACCTCGGCTCCATCTTCCTCTGCCTCTTTCTGGGCTTCCTCCTCCTGCTCTTCCGAGGTCCATTCCGGCGATAGTTGTCGTGCATTCTCCCGCGCATCGAGTGCTGGGAGGTCATACAATGTGTTGAGCTTCGCCCATATGCCTGGTGGTTTCGTATGTTCGTTTCGAGGGTGGATGTAGTTGTTTTCCAGCATCCACGAATGCAGAGCCATTAGCCGGAAGTGCTTGTGGATTCCTGACTCATCGCATTAGCCTGTGTTCACCATCAGCGCCATTGACACGCTGTCTTCATCTCTTCAAGCCTACCTGTAGGCTTCCACCGCATAAGCCCCTTGAACAGGCCGATCTCCTCATCGTCGGTCCATGGGTCGTTGAGTATCTGCTCATCCGTCTTCTCTGTTGTCGCCGCTACTGGAGTGGCTGGCTCAGGGTCTGGCGTGGCAGCCTGGGACACTCGTGCCTTCTTCTTTGGGGGCATGGTGATGATGGCGTGTGTTGAATGAATGATTGCATTGATGCAAGAGGTGAGGTCCCAACAAGGTCTCTGGGAAGACGCGAACGGGGACGCGCCGCGGATCGATCCATTGGCGCTGTGGCGCGCGTCATGGTCCCCACTTCGAACGTTCTCCAGCCATGTGCATCAAACAGGTTTGGAGCTTGACAACCTGCCAACCTTGTACTCGAATGAGATATTCCTCCTGTGCTCTTCTTTCCACTCTCGACTCGATTTCTCCAATTCCCCCAAGCCAACCCTAGCCTACACTGGGCGATCGCGAGATGGTCAACTGGAGCAGGTATTAAAGAGCTCCAATGCCATGCCATGAATCCAACTGATCAGATTATACAGTGTCTTCGATTGGAAGCACCGCGACCGACGAGGCCTTCACGATGAGATCAGCGCCTTACTCCCGTCCCATCGTAACCCAGACACCGTCTCGGCCATCCCCGCGAGAGAAGTCACATTCGTAGCACTCCGCCTGAAGTACCAACTCGAACAAGTCATTCCCTGCGAGCTCCCCGAAGAGCGCGTCACGAAACCGCACAGCGATGTTATCAATCCCGCAGTCATCAAGACGGCCAAGTCAGCGGGCAAAGTCTCCGGTTCGGACGACGACCATGGCGCTTGTGTGATATACTGTCTTCTGATTGTGAAGCATTGGTTTAAGAGGCAGGCTATGCTCGAACTGTGGGACGCTGATCTACACGAGCTACGTGCCACTGCTTGTGAGGTGCTGGCGAAGCACATAATCGAAGACGAGGATGATCACAACTATCTCATGGAAGAGGTGCTGCTGAAACGCTATAGCATAGTGGTGAACGGCGAGGACACTAAGCCAGCCAATGCAGTCGAGAAAGCTGTGGACCTACATGCGGTGCGCATAATTGGCAGCTCAGGCTATCAAAAGTGCGTCAACCATCTCTGGAGAGGTTGGTTGGTGCAAGACGAGGACGACCCAAGCCGGTTCATCGACTACAAGCTGAAAACCTCGACCAACTACTGGGATCACTTTGACCCTGACCGAATGCGAGTACCGCAATACCAAAATGCCCTACAGGTTCTCATAAGTATCATATTCCTTGCACTCTACACAGGTGCGATCAACACTATCAACCCTGGCGGAGAGCTCGATGTGGTCGAAGGATTGCTCTACATCTTCACGGCCGGCTTCATCTGCGACGAGGCCAGCAAGTTCATCAAGATCGGACGATACTACTTTGGCTTCTGGAACATCTTCAATACGACGCTGTACACCCTGCTCGTCATATCCTTCGTGCTGCGCCTGATCGGTCTGGGTCATGAGTGGAAATCGGAGACACGGCTCCACTACAACACGCTGTCTTACAACTTCCTCGCCTTCAGTGCGCCGATGTTCTGGATGCGCCTCCTCCTGTACCTGGACGGTTTCCGATTTTTCGGTGCCATGCTGGTCGTGTTGAAAGTCATGATGAAAGAGTCTTTGATCTTCTTCGCGCTTCTCATTATCGTGCTCATTGGATTCTTCCAAGCGTTCATCGGCATGGACCAAGTCGACGAGAACATCACAGCCGCGCAATTCATCGTCAAAGCCATGCTCAGCGCCATCATGGGTGATCCTGACTTTGACTCATGGGGCAATTTCGCACCACCATTCGGCCTGATCCTCTACTACATCTACAACTTTGTCATCATCGTCATCCTGCTGAACGTGCTCATCGCATTGTACAATTCGGCGTACGAAGACATCTACGAAAACGCCATCGACGAGTTTCTGGCCCTCTTCGCGCAGAAGACGTTGCAATTCGTTCGGGCACCTGACGAGAATGTCTTTATCGCGCCATTCAATCTCATTGAGATATTCGGTCTCATCTTGCCGTTCGAGTGGTGGATGCCGAAAGCGAGATATGAACAGCTGAACGATCTCGTCATGGGTGTGATATACAGTCCTTTGCTGTGCGTCACTGCCCTACTCGAAACCAGAACAGCCCGCAAGGTACGCTGGAACCGTAGCCGCCATGAAGCTGATGACGATACTGTCGAGGAATGGGAACAACTCGAGGGCGAGCTGGATGTCGAAGGCACCGGATGGAGCAAGAGGGTGGAAGAAACCGCCCCTAACGTCATCTCGGATGCTGCGTTGACAGAATTGAAGGATCTCAAGGAGCAGATGAAGGAGCTCAAAAACATGGTTCGAGAAATGACACCACAAGCTGATGGCGCAGATGGTGGACGTGCCTAGGACCTGTCTCTCAGTACGTTGAACTGGCGAAAATTTGAAAGTGTTTGTACTTTGCCATGTCTATCAAGGGCGCTGATGGCGTGTATTTGGCGACTTGAATACGATAGCAGGTCCTACAGTCATGCCTGGCACTGTTGAAGATCTTGAGATTACATTCCAAAAAGTCCTCACTATGAAACTGCAGGTTCGTCAGAAGTGCAACTCTGTCGTGGCAGCTTCAGCAGGCGAATATCGTAGCAATCAACCAACCTCGGGTTACAATTTGCTCTTGCAAACAAAACTCCACAAATGTGCAACACAGTTCGGGTCCTTGTGCACTTGGCTGAAGTCACCTGGCGAAGATCACCACCCGAACGAGAAGGACGGTTCGCTAGGGTACGTGCCAAGTAGAGCACCTCCACCAACTCTCTTATCTCGAGAGCTTCGATTTGCTTGTCGAACTCGGCCACTAGAGATCTGCTCGCCTTTGTGGCTGCACTACATATAAGCCAAGACGCCCGAAGCATTACCTTGAACGACGCTCAACGGCTATAAAGCTTTTTGTGGAAGCTGGATCTCTACGCAATCGCCATATCAGGAAGGACCGAGGACGATGCATCGGTCCTACGGTAGTTTCCGACGACTACCCGGTGTAGATCTCGTGCTATCTAATGGTTTGCCGCGTAGCCAGACACCTTGTACATTTCTAGTGAGTGCTGATCGATGTGGCAGGAGTGAGTAGAAAAGGTGGTGAGGGCCCAGCCTTTTGAGGTTGGGTCTTTGCAACACAACAACAAAACCAAGCCTTGTTGTCACTACCGGTTTGCATCTTGGCAGCCATGAAGTCAATATCTTTCTTTTTGCTTAATCTGCCATTGGTACTCGCTGTGCCTTTGTCGAGCAGGACAGACTATGCCATCAAGAGCTCGCACATTGCTCCCCGTGAATGGACGAAGCTGAGCAGAGCAGACCTGGACCATCTCATCAGTCTTCGAATTGGTCTGAAGCAGAACCAATTCGACGAGTTAGAACGACACTTGTACGAAGTGAGCGATCCCAATCACTCTCGCTATGGCCAGCACCTGTCCTTGGAAGATGTGCAGGGTCTCAGCGCTCCGACTGAGCACAGCTGCGATTCCGTGCATGAATGGCTCGAGGGTCACGGCATCACCAGGGATCACGTCGAATACAGCCCTGCAAAGGACTGGTTCAAGATGACGCTGCCAGTCTGGCAAGTCGAGAAGCTTCTGGATACCGAATATCATCAATACGGCCACGAGAACGGCAAGCAGATTGTCCGAACTACTCAATATAGTCTACCAAAGTCGCTGCACAACCACATCGACGTCGTTCAGCCGACCAACTTCTTTGGAAACTGGAAACTCCACTCGACCGACTCGAGAATCGCCGACTTGTCGGTGCCTGTCGAGGAGGCTTCCGTGCAAAGCTCTTCCTCGTCTGCCGCCGCAGCTGCAGCGCCAGCGTCTTGTGTGACGGGCTCACAAGCCGTGTCGCTCCAATGTCTTCGCGACTTCTACAGAACCAGCAACTACACCCCTCAGGTGCCAAAGAAGAACTATGTTGGCACCACGAACTACTTGGGCCAAGTGCCTTCCGTTGTCGACTTCAAGGCCTTCATGACCACCAACCGGCCAGATGCCAACCCGACATATCAGTTCACCACGCAGCTGATCGCCAACGCTTCTAACAATCAAGCCAGTCCCGGTGTCGAGGCAGATTTAGACGTCGAGATGGTAGGAGGCTTTGCTGTCCCAGTAAGTTGATCATCGTGATACAAAGTCAACGAAAGGCTGACGATCTGTTAGACCAACTTCACGACGTACAGCACGGGTGGATCGCCGCCCTTCAACCCAGATCAAAACACCCCAACGAATACCAATGAGCCTTATCTGACCTGGTTGGACTACGTCCTTGGGCAGAAGAGCGTTCCATACGTGATCACTACCTCGTATGGTGACGATGAGCAGACAGTTCCACTCGACTATGCTCAACGAGTCTGCTCAGAACTTGCTCAACTTGGCGCTCGTGGTATCACGCTCCTTTTTAGCAGTGGTGATAGTGGAGTGGGTGCGAACGGAACTTGCGTCTCGAACGACGGAACCAACAAGCAGCAATTCTTGCCAGGTACACTTCTATATCCTGCGACGAAATGAAGTTCCACTGACGTTAGGCAGCTTTCCCGGCTTCGTGTCCTTATGTCACCACTGTTGGCGGAACGCGAGACTTTGCTCCAGAGCAGGTGGCATTTGACACTGGCAATGGCTACGTTGCTGGAAGCGGTTTCTCCAACTACTTTGCCCGCCCTGACTATCAGGTAAAATCAAAACACATTCAGTATAGTTTGATTATCGTACTGACTCTTCCTTTAGCAAGCTGCCGTCTCAGCATACTTGACGACTCTCGGAACCAAGAACCAGGGCCTGTACAACACGACCGGTCGTGCGTATCCAGATATCTCCGCTCAGAGCTACCGTTTCCTCGTCAACTACATGGCTGCCCCGACACCCGTCGATGGGACCAGTGTTGCTAGCCCATTGGCGGCAGGCAGTAAGCCAATCGACCCATACCTTTTCACGCGAAAAGACGCTAATTCTGAGCAACAGTCCTCACACTTATTAACGACGCCCTGATCGCCAAGGGCAAGCCTACTCTTGGTTTCCTCAACCCGCGACTTTACTCCACCAACGGAGCTGGTTTCAACGACATCGTCACTGGCAGTAGCACTGGATGCGATACGTAAGTTGTCCCTCTCTTGGGTTGCGATTCTCTCACTGATGTGGCTCTCTGTAGTGCTGGATTCCCTGCTGGAAAGGGATGGGATGTCGCTTCTGGGTTCGGAACGCCGGACTTTGTTAATATCAGAGCTTCGCTGGGCGTTTAGATGAAAGCAGATGTGTGAACGAGTTGGATGAATAACGAAAAGTGTTCTATCATTGTCTGCTAGTTACGTTGATCTAGTAGTAGAGCATACGATACCAAGAGGACGCTATCGAAAACTAAGACCAAGGCTTCGTGCTGGTCTGGTTCCTTTTTAGCCGTCTAGTCCAGACCTACACAATGTCCCCTTTCACATGCCATTCGTCAACGCCTTATTTGAATGGGCAGTATGTACCGGCTATACGCCGGGAATCCTTCGGTTGGGCAAAACAAGAAGCCGGAGCCAGATGACGGAAAGCGAAACGCAACCGACTTCAGCTTTCTCAAACACCACGATACACGAACACTCTCAATTGTTCCCTCTATTCCATGGTCCCTATCGACGGATTTGTCTGCTGCGATGGCTGAACCGCCATTTCTTGTGCCATGTGGCAAATTTGCAATACACAACGGCTGACGGGTGACTTATCGGCCCCAACACGCCGAAATAGCAACACTGCGTCGGTGGCCGACATACAAAGCCGCCAGCATGCCCCCGGTTTTCTTGACGGACTTCTTGATGATGACGATTACTAGGACCTATGCAACGTGATATCATCCCATGGTCGAATTATCCCGAATCTAGACCCAAGCCTCTGACGTACCGGATTATGGTTCAATAAAGGAGGTCCTTTCGACCAAACACATCGTCGACTTCCTGGGTTTTCGCTGGGTTTTCATTCAACATGGACGAGAAGTCGATTCTGCGGAATTCGGGCGTGCGAATCGTGGAAGTTGGCCCCCGAGATGGATTGCAAAATATCAAGTCGGCGATCCCGACGTTAACGAAGGTGGAGCTTGTCTCGAGGCTGAGGAATACGGGACTGAAATCGATCGAGTTGACATCTATGGTGTCTCCACGAGCGGTGCCACAACTTGCCGATGGTCGACAATTGCTGGCCGATCGCGAGATTCAGGGGTTTCTCCAGGACGAGGAAGTCCGTCATCCAGTGCTGGTACCGAATATGAGAGGACTTGAGAGAGCGATGGAGCTTGGAGTCGGAGAGGTTGCGGTCTTTGTGAGTGCGAGCGAGGGCTTCAGTCGCACGAATATCAATTGCTCGGTTAATGAAGGTCTCTCCCGCTCGCGACAGGTTGCTCAAAAGGCACTTGAAGCTGGGTTGTCTGTTCGCGGCTACGTGAGCTGTATCTTCGCCTGCCCATTCGATGGACCGACTTCGCATGAGACAGTGGCTAGAGTTGTGAAAGACTTGCTGGATATGGGATGTTACGAAGTCAGTCTTGGAGATACCTTGGGAGTTGGGAGTGCCGTTGACGTGAAGTCTTTGTTGGGCCATCTGCAACGCTCAGGGGTTCCCATTGACCGACTCGCTGGCCACTTCCACGACACGTATGGCCAAGCCGTGAGCAACGTCTGGGCGGCGTATGAGTGTGGCGTGAGGGTCTTCGACAGCAGTGTTGCTGGTCTTGGCGGCTGTCCTTACTGTCCCGGCGCCAAAGGAAATGCAGCGACCGAAGACGTGGTGTTCCTGTTCGACAGAGCCGGAATCGAGACCGGCGTAGACCTGGACCAGCTCGCAATCGTCGGAGCCTGGATATCTGCCGAGCTCTCGATGGCCAATGGAAGCCGCGCAGGCGCAGCCCTTGCTGCGAGACAAGGTTTCCGAGAGCAACCACGCTCGCATAAGGAATCATTCGGAAAGCTCGAGCAGGAGGAGGTCATGTCAAAGGCTCAAAAGGACGGCTCCAGACTCTTTCAAGCTGGGGTCAGTCTACGGGCTCTGTGGCAGGTATGCCATCTTCTCTGGCGGTCAAGGCATAAACTGGCGCTGCCGCTGGGTCTTTGAATTGTAGTTGCTGCTCCCTGCGACTTGTCAAAGGCCATGATAGCCTTGCTGAAGATGGATGTCCATCACAATTGCTTGAAGCCTCTGGAGTGACCTGGCGCTTCCTCCATCGATCAGTCCTGTGCGGCACCTAGGACTTCACCAGCCATAGCATTGCGACCAGCTGCCGATCGCTCGGGCATTGGACCTGCCACAAGATTGTTGTCTTAGCCTACGATCGATTTGAATCTATGGATAGTGCACGAGCATCACTTTGGGCCTACTATCGCCAAAGATCTGACGACCATGCTGCTTCGCACTGATTTTGCAGCCTCGATCGCGTTGATCAGACGGAACCAAGAAGCATCGACGACCTTCGCCAGGGCAAAGCACGAGAACCATCGACTCCATCTGCAGGACAGTAGCGGCTGGGACGCTTGAAGCAACCCGGACCGCATCCGGCTATTGGAGAGTCTCCCCTCTCTACGGACGACTTCAATTTCACCACGGTGGTAGTTAAGTACGGACTTACAATGGCAAGCCCTTCTTTACATTCGGATGAACTCGCAGCAACTGAGTGTACTTTCGAGTCGCTCTAGGCAACAGCTTCGGGAGATTCGATTGCTAACTGGCTGCAGCTGAGCATAGGATGTTTGAGCTGATACTGAGAGGCTGAAGGGTAAGAGTAGAGGGTTTCTCTACAGCAAGACCGAGGGTGTAATAGGCCCCGACTCACGTTGCAATACCGATGTGAACCTATCTATATGGTCTATGCACTCAGCCGTCTACATCCTCCATTGCGCGCCACTTCCACTGCCTGCTTTATGCTTCTGTGGACTGGGTTAGCCTGGGTATCGACCGATATCCAAGCGTCCGGCAAATAAAGTGGTCTTAAGAGACGCACCATGCTGTGATCAATGCCCGTTGCTCAAAGTTCCATTGGAGACTCCATGAGCCAAGGGCTCGGTATGTGAAGCCATCCAACTGCGATACATTCCGTCGAAGATCTGTAGATCCTGGATCGCATCGCTCAAAGACGTCTTGATCTCTCCGTCTTGCGTGAGGCACTGGTGCAAGTCCAGCAGCTCGGAGGTATATGCGTCTTCATACGAGCCCAACATCTCCCTCGTCTGCATTTCCCCGGCTTCATTGAGCTCCTGCACAACGACTTTGATCGGAAGTCCTTTGACGTACGGCGAATCGTACTTGATCGTGACCCGTTTCTTCTCTCCGTACACGGCCAGATGTGCGTCAAATTCCGGCACGGCGTCGATGCCAGATTCGTACGTCACGGCGAAGGGCTCCCGGCCTCCGGTCCGATTGTGGTAGTTGAAGATGGCGGAGTAGAAAGGGCTGTTGACAGAAACACCGCCGACAGAGTCTGGCGTCCCAAGTGCCTCTCTCATGAGCGAGATGTCGTGGGATCCAAGGCTTCCGAGGAAGCGGCAGTACTTGACGTGTTGGTTGGTCAGTGAACCAGTGTGATCTGGGAAGGCTTCGCGATACAGCAAATCCAGCTTCTGCGAGCGGGCTTTGCTAGCATCAGCCGGGAAGTCCGTGTTCCTGACCGCAAACGTGCCCGACTCGTCGACAAATTTGGAGTTGGGCCCGCTGAAGTCCCTAGATCTTGCGTAGAGAATGCGAGGGATGCTCGCCACCTCGCGCTTGAAGGTCTGTGTAAACGATTTGGCGTATCGGCGCATGTAGCCCACAAAGACACGGGGTCCTCCTGCAGCGGCTTCAACAGCAGCAATTCGCCTGGCGGAATCGACGGACAGCGTGAGCGGTTTCTCGACCATGGCGTGCTTGCCCGCTCGGAGGGCCGCGATGGCATATTCTTCGTGGAACTCGTCGGACGTAAGAACGAAAACGACATCGACGTCCGGGCTCTGGAAGATGTCTCGCGGGTTTGTAGTTGCCAGTGGAATATGAAACTTGGCTGCCGTATGAGCGACATTCTGGAGAGTCTGGGTCAGAACTAATATGCTTAAGCGTGGACGGTGGCTTCCTTGGGTATATTCACCTTTGCGGAAATGTCACATATTGCCGTGACCACGTACAAATGGCTCAGCAATCCCAAGACCGGCAGATGGCAGACCTGTGCCACTTCGCCAGCGCCGAGAATGCCCACGCGGAGCTTGGTAGCCATCTTAGTTGAAATCGGCGGGAACTTTGGACGGGTGAGGTTCAAAGTTGGGCGTGTGTTATTCGAAATGGCGGTGCAACAAACTTATTATGTGCGAGCACCCACAACGATTGCTTACCAGCTGCGTGCTCGAATGGGTGGTCCTACAGGCGCAGCTACTAGGCCGCATATTTTGAGAAGAAGAAAGTGTGTGCAAGCTTGATGCAAACGTGGCGGTAGCCAGCCCCTGACAGAAGCCGACATCCCCAGCCGAAGACGCTGTCGGAAATTCTGCGGGTAGTTGCCTCTTTAGGCAATTCCTGGCCGACATAGGCGAATCGACTCCGACTCGACGACGCCCGACGGCGTGAAGCGACTTGTCTTTGATCTGCGAGTCTGGTAGCAGACGTCCGGGCCATTATCGCTGGTCGTCTGAAGGAAATGGAGCTATTCCTTGATATGATAGTGACCTATACATCTTGTGCCATCCATCTCAGAAGTCGGCGACATCATGTCGAATGACAACATCAAGGTAGCGGTCGTTGGCTACGGGCTGTCAGCCAAACTTTTCCACATCCCATTCATCCGTGCCCACAGCAGATTCAAGTTTGAGGCACTGGTCGATCGACGAGCGACCTCTCCATCATCAGCTACAACCCCAGAGTTGAATGGTGTCAATATCTTCAGTTCTCTCAGCGAGTTGCTTGAGAATGGAGAATTTGACGTTGCTGTGCTGTGTACACCCCCGTGGACGCACTACGAGCTTGCCGTGCCTTTGATTACGAGTGGAAAACATGGCAAGTATTGCTTCATCCTGGCGAGAATGTGGCACTGCTGACGCTCAAGAAGTGGTTTTGGAGAAACCTGCAACACCGACAGCAGAGGAGGCAAAAGAGTTGCAAAGACTGGCCGCGAAGCATCAAGTCCGCTTGGCCGTTTACCAGAGTAAGTATGGACACCAGCGAGCATGAGCCTGGCAATCTGGCTTATAATCCCCCGATAGATCGACGCTGGGATAACGATTTCCTCACGGTTCGCGAACTCATCAAGCAAGGCACTCTAGGAGCCATCGTTGAGTTCGAGACACACTTCGACCGCTTCTGCCCCGACGTCGCACCGGGTTCGATCGCGGAGTCCAAACCGGGCACAGGAATCGTATATGATCTCGGCGTGCACCTCATTGATCAAGTGTACTGCTTATGGGGCATGCCTGATCGAGTCACCGCGTTTGTAGACCATTTGCGGGATCCAAGAACGCAGGACATGTGCACTCTGTTGCTGCACTTCTCCAAGAGATTGGTGACGATCAAGGCAACAACACATAGCGCGGAGCAGGTGCAGCTGCGGTTTTGGCTCAGAGGTGACAAAGGAAGCTTCAAAAAGGTACGCATTCTGTGCAAGGTTGTGAACCATACAACGGCTGAGTCCAGTCCAGTACCATCTTGATATCCAGGAGCCACAGCTGGCTGAGGGTAAGAAGCCTACAGATCCAGAATTCGGCGTCGAGCCCGAAGACCGTTGTGGTAGGTGCAAGTTGTCGAGACTCGGTCCTTTCGTAAGTTGCACAGTCTTTGCTGATCGTTTTGTTGCCAGGCATCTTGACCTTAATCGAGAACGGGCACCTGGTCGCGACACATGTCCCAAATGTGCCGCCCCAGACATACTCTGCTTTCTACGACCAACTTGCGCAAGCCCTTCAGGGGCATGACGCTCCTGAACTCCCCACGATGGAACAAGCGATGGAGGTCTTACGTCTGGTCGAGATGTGCTTGAAGTCTGTTGAGGCAAGAAGAACGATGGAATGTCGATAGTTACGGAATTTACCATGTCTGGTTTTCAATAGACACTGTAAATACCTTGAGCCAAGTCGGTCTCAAAATCGAGGCCCAGCGCCGCCCAAAATTGCGATGCCTCGTCCAGGTTGTCAACCCCGCCTTCGTAGATGGTTCCAGAGCTGGATAAGTTTTCCGGCAATGTGAATGGCAATGAGGGCATGGTAGCGATGTCCTGCGAGTTCGGCTGCTCACGAGCGCTCCGGTCGTATATCATGGCCTCTCCTTCGATGTTGACACCTTTGGTCTTTTGTTTCTCATGTAGGCGATCGGCGATGTGCAACAGCGCCTCGGCCAGTTTATGTTTTGCAGCGGCTGCCCACCAGGTTTCCCCGATATCATGGAGAAGGTGGACTATCATCTCGAAAGATCTTCGTGTAGCCGCTGTTTCGCTTCCAGTCTGCGGCGAGCTGAGGTCATACCAGAAGATAAGCAGGACGTTAACGATTGCGTATACCGTGAACGGCCACGTGCAGCATTTATGTCCCGTGAACTGCAGCGACTGAAGAGCGCCTACCGTCTCTGTCGCCCATGCACGGCAGTGCTCGCGAGATGTGTAGCACGCCAGTCCACCGCTGATCTGGCACATGCTCGTCTCCCGATGCAGTAAGAATGGTCTATGCACGAGAATCCGTACTGCGTTGATACTGGCGCAGAGTCAGTCAAGCATGTTGCGATAGGCATTCATTCGATCACACTTACTGGGTGCGAAAGATAATGCACTGCTCTGAGTAGGGATCCAGCAGCAATGCTCGTTCATCGAGCTGAGCTAGCTGTCGTGTTATGTGATCGCGCTGCATCTCCCCGGCCCTGGTGAATATGGTGTCACGCCGGACGCTAGGAGAGTACAACCAGCGCACAGAGTCGTTAATGATCAACGCCAAATCACAGTTCAGAAGGGCCGCGTCTCGAACGGCCTCGTCATCTACAAAGTCCTCGGCTACAAGCGGCGGCACATCGCAGTCTAACTCGTTGATCAGGAAAGAAGTCCCCTCCATGGCGGCATTCATTCGGTCCATTGCAAAGATTGACCACCACATGCGTTTCTGTAACCGAGTCGTCGGGTTACTCACACATACTTCGTCCCGACGGTGGAGGCCCATTTCCTGGGCTATGCGGACTGAGATTGCCAATGCGTCAAGAGACGAGTTCACGCCTTCCCGGCCCTCCCAATGCAGACTGGCCAGGATCGAGGCTTGAAGCACAGCGAGGCGTTGGGATCCCACGTCGACGTCAACTAGCGCTCGAAGCCTATGGTAGAGGATGTCGCAGATGCTTCGCACGTCATCGCCCTCGTCTTTTGAGACCAATGTCTCATCTGCGAATCATTAGCCTCGATCTTGAGCCCCGGAAAACGTACTGACCAAATGATTTGTCGCAATATCGGGCGGCGGCAAGGAAAACAGCCAAAATGCGCACCAATGGTGGTGGTTCGCCATGCCCAAAAAAGCGAGAAAGAAACTCGGCTCGATCGATGACAGGCAAGTACGGGTGAACATGTGTAAAGTATACGTCTAACAGCTGGCCGCTGTGCGATGGCCTGGGTGACCTAAAGCACCCCAGAGCGTCGAGGTACTGCAACTTCGCTGGGGATAAATCAATGCTCGTGTAGTGCGTCTTCCAGTCCCAGCCACTGCCTGTTGGCAATCGACAAATGCTCAACCTCTGGGAGTCAGATGGATCGGGGGCCCGGAAAGAACACAAATTGGTGATGATCTAGCGTTGGAGATTCAGTCTAAGCACGGTCGATCCGGATCGAGACTCCAACACGTCTTACTTACCTTATGCTTCAACTCGCGACGGAGCAAAGCAGAGAGCGGATTGGTATCTCCAATGAGCTTAGACGACACCGGCCTCCGCTTTGGGCGTTCGGGAGACAGGTCCTCGTCCCGCAGGACGTCAAGCATAGTCGAGTAGCGCAGCTCATCTCTCGCACGCTTTGGACCCCGCGGGCTGGGTTCTTGATGTGCAACGCTAGCTGGAGTGGCAACCAGGCTGGCCGAAGGAAGCGGCGCAGCAGACAATATGTGCGGCGGCGATGGCGGCGGTTCAAGTGAACATGGGCGACGGTCCTGGGTGCAGCGCTCGCATCGGTTGTGATCGCTGACGGTAACGCATCGCTTCTGCAGGCCGCGTCAGGTCACTGTTGTGGATGTGGTAGTACGACAGCAGCTGGGTGTGGCAGACCTTGTCCCTTTGGCAGCGCACACAGGCACGTGTCGTCTTCCGCCGTTTGGCTGCGAGGCCGCAGTCAGGGGGCGGCGTGAACCTTAACACAGAGCGCATGGCGTACGCATAGTATGCAGTGCGGACTCTGAGGCAAGGAATAAAGTGCGGGTCGGTCGGTTGACCGCTGCATGTATGTATTCCTCGATGGAAGGTGAGGTGGCAGGAAGCTCAACAGTGAAAAGCAGGGTGTAACAGCCTGATCTCCTCCCGTCCTGGTGCGGGGACGAGCGAATTCGGAAGGTTTACCCGCGGCTAAATGCACCCCCCCCCCCCCCCCAAAAACCAAACACACTCATTTCATAGAGGTCAACGACGGTGGCTGGGGAGCACGTTATTATATTGCTACACATGTAGATTGCGATTTGTTCTGAGGATTCAATGAAGATTCAACCACGATGAAGCTCAAGAGGCGTGATGAATTTGGTGAGACGGCCTTTGGCTAAGCAGTGCTTCTTCTGTTCTACTTGATCACAAGGTAAAATTGCCAGTCAGGCGAATGTCGCTCGACGAGGCACCGACTTGCACACCGAACAGCCCCTGCGGCGTGGTCCAAGTCTGAGCGACTGTGTCCCAGTAGCTAATGTCTTTGCGAGTGAGGTACAAGTGGACAGTCTGAGTCTCCCCGTCACGAATTTTGACATTGTCGAACCCACGGAGCACCTTGGTGGGGTTTTGTGCGACTGCTGGCATCTGCAGATACAACTGAGGCACCTCATTGCCGTCATAAGGACCGTCGTTGTGGATCGCGAGGATAACTACGACCGCAACGTTGTACAGCCTTGCATCCCCTCCGGGCGCATCTGCGACGTAGTTGATTGGTGTCTGGATGGCTGCACTGATGTCCCACTGCTTGTGGATCTCCAAGGCGCTGTAAGTGAATGTCGAATACGAAAGGCCGTGTCCGAACCAGAATCGCGGGCTGAGTCCGTTCTTTTCGAATCCTCGATAGTCGATGGACACGCCTTCGGTGTAGTTGAGCTGCGGGAATGGGTACGGCTCCTTGACTATCTGTGCCTGTGCATAGTCGGATGCATTGCGGGCGATAGTGTAGACGAGTCTACCGGAAGGGTTGACGTTGCCGTACAGAATATCCACCAAGGCAGCACCCAACTCTTGCCCGGCCAGGTTGGCCCACACTACAGCAGTAACGTTTGGATGATCGACCCACGCCTGCCGAAGAATGTCAATATGGCAACATGAAGTGAGCGTGTAGGTCACTGACCTCCATATCGACGGGTCCGACAGACTGGACCACGACGATGGTGTTGTCGCAATTGTCAGCAACCGTCTTGATCAAATTGTCGCCGTCATGTGTTAGTTTCAAGTCAGGCCGGTCGTAACGTTCTCCACTGAACGAAGAGACCACTGGCAAGCAAACTGTACCGCGACGGGCGATGGCCGCCGCGAAGGTGAGGTTGAGACTTGTTGTCCAATCCACCGACGTCAAATCCTGCCTGGCCCTCTGAGTCAATGCGCTTATAGGGTCGACCAAGCGTGGATCTATCAATATCAGTGGGGTCTCTCAAAAGCTTCGGAGGCATTGGTGAGCCATACAAAAGGTAGTTCCAGACCCGCCGCCTTCTGCAAGTGTGCCCTGCGTGAAACCTATGACCAGCGTATCGGTGCCGAAGGCATCTTGTAGAGATTGCTCGCGCGAATCGCCGCCGTTACCGTAACCATATTGATTTGGGCCATAGCTACATGATGAAAGCATATGTTAATTGAGGTGTACTGTGGCATTTGGATTGACGACTCACGGATTCTGTCCTGCCGCAGGACCAAAGAGGCTTATAGTTGTGGGTTTGACCAATGGTAAGCCCTTCCTGCCTGGTGTGTTCTTCAACAGCACAGTCCCAGCAGCAGCGACTTCCTGTGCGATTGTCTGGTGGTTGTGGCGCTGTGCATCGACAATAGTTTGTCGTGGATCATCATTTACGTTAATCTGGGGGTAGTTTCTGTCTTGCCCCAAGAGGAAGTAGGGTGTCAAGATTCGCAAAGCAGCGTCAGTCAGTCGCCATTCAGGTACAGACCCATTCTTCACGGCCATTGTGTAATTTTCTCCATAGTGGGACCAGAAGCCTGAACCTTCACCTAAGGACAGAAATCCAGGCATGTCTTGATCTGTGCCCGACATGATTCCCTTAACGGTGTAGTCAAGGGCAATCCAGTCAGTCTGTGTATAGCCTTGGAAGCCAAGGTGCGTTTTGAGGATGTCGTTCTGGAGATAAGCATTTGCCGATGCCTGCGTATTGTTCAAGGACGGGTAGCTTGTCATAACGCATGCCGCTCCAGCCCTGACTGCCTCTGCGTACGGCCACACTAGAATCTCGTGCAGAGTCTTCGAGTCCATGTTGCTTGAGTACCAGTTGCGCGCATACTGCTGGCCTTCATATCCCAAGAACTGCTTCGGCTCAGCTTGTACGCCAGCCCCTTGATGTCCAATGACTGTTTCGTAGCCCGCAACTCCGATCAGGTATGGTTCGGCTCCAAACCCTTCAAAGTTCGTTCCACCAACTATCGTTCGAGCCAGTGCCAGGACAGGGCCGAGGACGGAATGAACTCCTTTGGCTCTTAATTCGGTAGCTATAGCAAATGCTCGTGCACGGATGAGCTCCCTGTTCCATGTCGATGCAGCAGTCACGCCGGGGGGGAACCCGGTACCATAGCTATGACTGTTTCCTATGCCAGTATCACTGTCCAAATAGCACAGGCCTGAAAAGTTCAGTCGAGGAATTGGACTAACACCTCCCTGACAATGCCGGGTGAGGTCAAGATTGTTTGGGCCAGGGCTTGACAGTGAGTGGTAATATTAGCATCATCCTGAGCTTCCGCGCCGAGATATCTACACGGAATTGGACTTACGGATAGCCATTCCCAGTGCATAGGCCCACCTTTTCCTCGATTGTCAGCTGCGAGACAAACCGTTTTGCTCTAGCAAAGGCGAACTCCCAACCGCTTCCTGTCGCATTGGGTGGTGAGTACGAGTATGAGGTGACAGGCTCGCGCGGGTAGTACGGGTCGTCAGAGATAGAGACGTTCTGCGGTTGGTAGATATCCTTACCAAGCGCAAGAGCCGGAAACACCAGGCAAAACGTGCGCAAATGCATATTTGGAGAAAGCTATAGCGCTGCTACAACTGACTGGACGTGAATGAAAGGGTGTCACTTCTCAATTAAAAGTGGCTCGGCCCAATAAATACTGAGTTGACAAGAACCAAGCGTTGGCATCATCAGGGCCCGATGACATTCAAGTTGTAGACATTATGCGGGGCTATTCCCTGGAGAGTCATGGGGAGACAGTTCCTCGTTGCTCTTCCCCGCGTTCGATCTGCTTTTCTTCGTGCCGAAGTCTGCGGATCAGCCTGGGTGAGCTGACGTCGGAGTACTCAGTTGCCATTTGACATGCTCCGACGATTGTACAGGGAGTGCTGTGCACCTCTGTAGCCTCAGAAGCGCTCCGCTACTGGCGACATCCTCGAATCAGATAAGACGGCTGGCCAAAGCAGGAGGCCGAGTGGGGACTGTGGAGATGTGTCAGTGCCCTGAAGACCTGTGTCGGGGCTTGGTGAGGCTCCGATTCAGAAGTCTGAAAATGGCAGAGAAAAGCCGACTTGAGTACGTTTCGAGTAAGAGGCATCCGACACGGTGTCCAATTTCTTCCGCAAACGACGTCGTCGCGCCTCTAACCCCTCAAACCGAACCATGTACTGTGGAGACGACATATGGGATGCGGAGACTCCATCTTCTAGAGATGTTGGTTAGCCTTGTTCCACACCTTCGCATATAATTCTAGTGTGTCACCCAGACGAAAGTTCTGCGTTGTGTTCTAAAGCAAACCCTTTCACTCAACCGACAATCCTTACCTTAAGATTTATCAATCATGGTTTCGCTGGGAGCAGCTGCGCAAAGGCGAGCGGAGCTCAGTGGGAAGACAGGTGTCAGCGCGCTGGCATCCAACAAGTCGGCAGTGGGAATAGCCATCTTCGCATCGTCAGCATTCACTCCCCACTCTGCAGGACTGCCTGCTCTCAATGCCATGTTGGCTGACTTCTCAATGTGTAGATTCGGTGGTATTCTCTATGGCTACCAGCAAGGCGTGCTGGGCCAAGCTCTCGTCATGCCGTCCTTCATTGAACAGTTCCCGGGAATCCATGCATCGTCGTCCCAGACCGGATGGCTCACTTCTATCCTGCAGCTCGGAGGTTGGGCGGGAGCCCTCTCGTCTGGCGTGCTCTGCGAGGTCTTCAGTCGCAAACATACCATTTTCGTTGGCGCTCTCTGGTGCGTGCTCGGCAGCTATCTTTGTGCGGGCGCCATGACATCGGACTACTTGTTTGCAGGCCGGTTCTTTACCGGCATTGGGGTGGGCACTCTGAGTGCAGTTGGGTACGTTCTGCACGACAATCATCAGAGCGAGAACCCTGCTTTGTGTCTAGCTCGTGCTGACATTTCTAAGTCCCCTGTATAACGCCGAGCTTGCTCCCCCTGAAGTTCGAGGATTCCTAGTCGCCATGCAACAGCTATGCATCACTATTGGCATATTTCTCGCATACTGGATCGCGTATGGCACGAATAATAGCGGCGGTACCGGTGAAGGGCAGTCACCCATGGCTTGGCGCGTGCCTTTGATTATTCAAGGCGTACCGGCTGTTATTCTCTGCGTTGGAGTATGGTGTATGTTCAAGGGCCAAACTCACGTTGAATCACGAAATCTGGCTTACACGCGACTTAGTCCTACCATTTAGCCCTAGACTTCTGATGAACAAAGGACGCGAAGACGAAGCGCTGGCAACTCTTTCACGTTTGCGTGCCTTACCCCGGGACCACGAGCTCGTCCAAGTAGAACTCCACGAAATCAAGGCAGAGGTAGAATTCGAGCGCCAGGCCTTTGCAAAGCGGTTCCCGAACATCCAACGGAATAGTGTTTGGCGTAACGAATTAGCACAATATACAAACATCTTCCAGACCAAGGACTCTTCCAAACGGGTAGCTATTGGAGGATTGGTGATGTTTTTCCAGCAGTGGTCAGGCATTGACTCTAGTAAGTGTCATTCCGCGGGCTGCTCTTCTCCCATGGCATCTATTCACTGCTTTGTGCAACAGGCTAACGATACCACTACGATCTTCAGTCATCTACTACGCGCCTGTCGTGTTCCAATCGCTTGGACTTGGTGAGGGCACCATAAGCTTGCTCGCCACCGGAATCGTTGGAGTCATCAACGTCGCCGTCACTATACCTGCTATTATGATCATCGATAAAGTAGGCAGGAAGCCACTGCTGTTGTTTGGCAGTACCGGGATGTTCATCAGCCAGGTCGTCGTGGGCGTCATAGTCGCGACGTGCTCTAACGATTGGGCCGCCCATCGAGCAGCTGGTTGGGGAGCGGTCGCATTGATCTGGTTCTACATTGCCAACTTTGCTTACTCCTGGGGTCCCGCGAGCTGGACCTTGATTGCAGAGATTTTCCCGTTATCCATCCGAGCCAAAGGCTCTTCGATCGCCGCCAGCTCAAATTGGATGAAGTAAGTGCTCAAATTGGGCCTGTACGCGATGATCTGCGGGAATGCTGACGTGTAATCAGTAACTTCATCATAGCGTTCATTACACCGCCTATGCTCTCCGGCATAACTTGGGGCACGTACATCTTTTTCGCCGCATGGCTCCTCTTAGGATTTCTGTTCATCCTCTTTGGTAACACTTCCACATCTGTCTTGGGTGCCACGATACTGACTTCGCATTACAGCCGTACCAGAGACAAAAGGCAAGACTTTGGAAGAGATGGACGCTGCGTTTGGAGGACACGCCAGCGAGGAAGATATCGAACTCTTGGCAAAGGTGCAGCGAGAGACGGGGCTAACGGCGCTTTTGCAAGGCCGCACGAATGTAGATAATCCGGAAAAGGGGCCTTTGGAAGCGGCACTCCACGTTGACGCTTGAGAAGCGCAGGACATTTGAGATTGCGGGAGCACAGGTGTCTCAGCAATACAAATGTGGCGCATGGACGCGCCGTGGAGGTCTTCGCCGCAGTTTCGCGCACAGAAACTTGACTCCTTGCAACAGAGTCGTGTAATGCCAGCGTAGCAGGACGTTTGTTCGTTCGCAGTGCCAAGCGTGGGCGAAAGTGAACGCCCATGTTACTGTGATAATAATGTAAGCCAGTCGTGCCGGTGTCCTCAGCCTCATTCCTCCACGTGGAGGACCCGAAGCCGGGTCAGCGAAACTCGCAAAATGCCCCCAAGCTGCTATATATGTTGCGATCACCCCCCGGAACACGAAAGGAGGATCCGCTTGGCCCAAATCAGAAGCTCTAAGAATTGCGGCCAGTGTGACGCGAAGGAATCAGTATGTACGTTGTTCCGATACGAAGCTATACCACTCCATCTCACGACGTCAGCTGGTCGACCTGGTCTGCATGTTTTGTAAACGCGGGGCTGGAATCCTCTGCAGCGTTCCTGCGTCAGCTTCACGCCTCTACGATACGGATGGACGGGTGGCAAACTGGTGATGCAGCTGGAGGCTGATGCTTCTCAATCCAACGACTGCTTGACTTCGGCGTCTCCCGTCAGGCTGTGCAGCAGGAGCAGATGATACTGACTGACGAAACGGAGCTCGTCGGATATTTTCTCAAGTGACATTACGGTCTGTGTATACTATTTTCGACACTACGATGCTACAACCCTACCTTTGCACGAGGCAGCTTGGTTCTTAGTTTATTTTCTACTCGCTTTATGGAATGGTTCACACTGCGTCATTCGCAGAATCGGTTACTGGTTGGCTCCAAGCTCTTCAGTTTTGTGTTAGGAGGTCATGGCTGACACGAGGTCTTCGAATGCCATTCAAAGGCATGACGATCATGACTACCAAGGACAAGGGATATAAGAGATCGGCAGCACAGTCCTTGCTGCATGAACATCCCCATCATAAAATACCTTAATACCTCGACAATCCCAAGCGACTACGATACTCTCTACCACCATCGTTTGACACCATCTACATACACACAACATGCAGTACACTTCTGTTGCACTGTCAGCGCTGGCCCTTCTTGGTGTCTCCCACGCAGCACCAGCTGTGAAGAGGCAGGCGACTCTTCCTGCACCACCAGCTACCCAGCAGGCGATCGTCAACCTTGAGAACACGATTGTCTACCTCACCAATGACATCGTGCAGACAAATCAGGGAAATGCCGAGAACGACTTCAACACCGCTCAGTCACAATTCACTGGGATCGAGACATCTGTCACGACTGGCAGCTGTCCTCCCCTGATCTACCAAGGCGAGATCACCACAGCCGAGGGAGCCATCACTGCACTCAACACTACCCAGAACAACCTTGCCCAGCTTTCTCTGGACCTCCAGAACACTGCGTCTTCTCAAGATACCATCAACAATGACTACTGCACTGCTTACGGAACATTCTTCTCCACGAAGAACTACATCTTCACCATCCTTGGCACATCCCAGAACGGCGCCTCGAACAAGGCCGTCGCCGCTTCGGTGAACGCAGAGGGCTACGATGCCAACAAGCTCGGACAGACCTGGACTGCCACCGAGGTCGCTCTCGAGGCTCTCATCTCCGCCCTGAACAATATCGCAGCTGGCCAGCCAGCAAGCAGTGAGGCCAAGACCGCTTTCACCAACGCTCAAAGCACCATTGCCACCTTCAGCAAGGCTGCCGATGCCTCTACCCCACACAGCTGCCCAGCGTCCAGCATCGCTGGCGCTACCGACCCCCAGAGTGCAATCAACGATGTCTACGTCGTTGAGCGTACTGCACAGAGCGCTTACTCCGACACCACCGCCAACAACGGACAGACCATCCCTGACTTCTGCACCATTTCCAGCTACATGTCGGCTGTGAACGCTTACGTCAAGGC
This sequence comes from Zasmidium cellare ATCC 36951, assembly GCF_010093935.1. NCBI lineage: Eukaryota > Fungi > Ascomycota > Dothideomycetes > Mycosphaerellales > Mycosphaerellaceae > Zasmidium > Zasmidium cellare. The sequence continues at coordinate 187,107 of NW_022986985.1, read as the reverse complement.
TTGAATATGAGATGATCTGAGAAATAGGGAGACGAGAAACACGATTGCCACGACGAAATGTATCATTAGCTGCGACACGTTCCTTCCAGCGCATTGAGCACCGGTGTTAGGAGGCTATGCTATGACGAGATTGATCGGCTGGGTTAGAAAGTTGCATGTTGGATCTGCTGTATAGTAGACTATCAAAATAACAAAAACTACTGTCCTTTCTATTCACAAGACATACCGAAACGATCCTAACCCACACAAGCACGAATGAATTCCAACAAATGTTCAGCCTGCGCCGTATCCGACGTTCCGATCGACAACATATTACTGCAAAAGTTAGCAAGGGTCACTCTGTACCCTATAGAGCCCTCACCTGATGTGATTATGTCCTTTCAGAACATGGAACGTTGGAAGGGTGCCAGCAGGCTTGCTCTTCGCCCTGTACGCATCGAGAAACCAGATGTTTCCATCCGCGGTTGGCTTGCTGTGTGCTTGTCAGGCTGGAGACGTCTGAGAGGGATCCCTTCGACTTACATTTCCCATTCAACGATTCCCACATACGTTGGCAATTTCGTCGAATCGCTGTTCGATGTCAATATCGAATTCTGGGAGAAAGTCAACCCCTTGTCACCTACAGCACAGGGGAATTCTTAGGGAGTTGTCGGAACAGACCCAATGCCGTCTTAGGCTGAGAATCATGTTAATAATGGGCATAACTTGAATGGAGCTATACCCTCACCTGCCAAACATCGTTCGCGTCTGATCCGAAGTAGTCTCGCAACATCTGCATTCTTGTTGGATTCTTCGGGTCGAACCAAAAAGGCACGCTAATGTATATGACGCCCGCGACAGGTGGATGAAGAGGCTCTTTAGCTGGCAGAGATGGATCGCCTGACGATAATAAATCAGCATACACGGTTCCATGGCCATCTACGCAATGTGTAGCTCACCAGCGGAATATAGATCGGTAGCAATATGTGCACCTCCTGAGGAGTGGCCCAAAAGGACGACCTTCTCTGGTGATCCATTCCCATACTCCTCTGAAGCTATGTTGTTGAAGATCCATTCTCGAGCAGCTCGAATATCTTCACCGCCGCCTGGATACTGTACATGTGGCACCAGCCGGTGACTGATTACGACTGTCACAATACCTTGTTTGGCATAGTAACATCCTACGTTGGCGTAATTCTGTTGGATCGTGAGCGATCTTGTACTGCACTTCTCGTTATCGCGCCCCGTACCTTGTCACTCCACGCCTTATCACCTGAGAAGAAGCCTCCACCGTGGACATAGACAACGACGGGCTTCTGTGGGCTGCTTTCCTTTGGCACGTAGACGTCCAAGATGTTCCGTTCGTGAGGTCCGTATGAAATATCACGAACGACCTTGACGTCCGTCGGGAAATCGTCATACAATGACTTGTATCTTGCTCTCCATTTCTGGCCCCCCAAATGTCAGTAGAACTTCTAACATAGTCACGATTCGAGACCTTACCACATCATCTCCCTTGCCCCATGTCGTAGTTTCTTCACGAATTTGTCTCAGTACCGTCTCCATTGTCGTATGGAAGGAGTGTGAGAGTCAACTCAGGATTCATGTGTGAGCAGCTAAGCTTACTTGTATAGGCTCGAGGGAGGAGCAGCTTGCGTCAACAGGCCAGGGAGTCTGTCGCAAGCTGGGAGCTAGCCCTAAGATCGTTCAAATTTTTGGTTTAATAAGTGCATGCATACGCCCTTCGCTCAAGTCTTAGTGACAGACTTGTCTAAACGATGACAGCCTAATCGGGATTGAAGGAGGATTTCGCGGATATGCGACGATTACATGTACTTTCGTACGCAGTTTTGCTCAGCTTGGTGTATCAGGTACAACGCGCACAACAAAGCACGCAATTACGGAGACAGCCCTATATGAGAAGCACGCACGGACGTTTCGATCACATGCACAACATGGAAATCGTCTTGCGAAGAGAATCTTGAGAGACTTAAAGGTACACGCCACTTTGCCGAAAATAAATGTCACACTGTTGATCTGTCCGACTTATCTTTTACCTTATGACGCTTTCAACTTGTTGGCCGTGCGCCCGCAGATTGTCTTCTATACCACATCATCATTCTTCGTTCCAACCCAAGGCCTGCCCTCCACAATCTCAATTTGCGTACCGACGGGATCTACAAAGAACGCAAACTTCACCTTCGCGCCCTGCTTCGTGCTCGCCTCACCCGGCGGAATCAACATCAATGGCTTCGGCTCGAGAGCTTGTAGCCTCGCAGTAGTCCTCTGAATATCCTTCACTCGGATCGTTGCATAATGTGTCAAGTTTGGCACCTCAGCTCTAGGCGCATCTGGCCTGTCGACTCTCATGTCATGCTTTAACTTGAAACTCGAGTTTCCGAAGCGAAGTGCTTGGACTTTGACAGGACCGATGTTGAGATGTGCGAGATCGATGTCGATGTGCCCGAGATCTTCGAATCCGATGCCGTTGATGTAGAAGTCGAGAGTTTGATTCATTAGAGCGACAGAGGGTATGTCAATGCCGACGTCGACGCTGCAGGGTGCTGCAGGATCATGGTCGGTGGTTTGGGACATGTTCAGTTGACTTCGGTTGTTTGGTGATCTGATCAAATGCGTAGGATTTGAAGAAGTCGACTGGATGCCAATTGCTGGGACTTGACGACTCTATGCTGTGATGGACGGCCAATATTTATACAGCCTCGTGAAGCCGCTCCAACACGAACATCAACTTTGCCCACGGTCCACCATGCGTCTCCATACACGGCCACCGGAGACATTGGGGCGAGTATACTGATTGCCCAACTGGGGCTAGCTTGGCCAGTCTCAGGCACGAGGAATCTTAAGCTCATCGTTGAGCTCGATGCGGTAATCTTGACCGTTCCTTGCCGCAAACTCATAGAGGCTCCCGGTGCGCGCGGACACCGGCGAGACAGCGAATTATTTCAACTTGAGTGCTCCCGCGGCGTGCAACGAATCGGCACTGCCCAGGGCTGAGAGAACCACGGGAAGCTCGTCGTTCTTACTCGCCTCAGAAGGACAGGAGCAGTGTACCTACCATGCCTATCCGGTCGACCCGACAAGGCTGATAGCCGCGCATATCTATCTGACTTCCGTCTCACCACATCGACAATCATGAACTAAATAACTATTTAGCTGTTTCTAACCGTCATTCATCGACGGTCGCAAGATAATCGTGAAGACGAGAAGGATGGCACAGAGCCTTTCCCAATCGGGAAATTCTAGCCTCTTGTGGAAGGCACTTTCATTCACTCACAGTGTCGCTCCATGTTTCCGGATCGATCTGAAAAGCCTCGTTATTGGCGAAATGCTTGACATGATTCTGGAGAGTCGAAAGAAAATCAGCCTCGGCAAGAGCACCTTGCTCTCCACGCCACCCCACCTAGCTCTTTGCCATTGATATCATGTGTGGGGCTGTCTAGGACATCACTTTCCACGCAAGTCTGTTCACGGCCGACAACAAGTTGACTCGCCCGAAAATCGTCTTCGAAGAAAAAACGACACAGCCGTACTTCAAGCACCTCGACGAGAAACGACTATCGTCGCCGACTGCCTTCATTATCAAAACGAAACAAGACATTCACCCTCATCATCATCACTGCAATCATGCCTCCAAAACATCCCCTCCCAAACAACCAACCCGGTGAAATCATCCTCTTTAACTTCCCCGAATCAGTCTTCGGCCGCCGCATGGTCCGCTACTTCAACCTGCGTTCGCTCCTTTACTCCCAAATCCGGGTGCCGCCCAACATGCCACGTCCAATCCTGCAAGAGAAACTTGGAATCAATTACCGTCGCATCCCCGTCATGGCCATAGGACGGGACATTTACATCGATACGAGAATCATGCTGCCGAAACTCGAGAAGTTCTTCCCGGAGAAGCGATTAGGCGCGCAAAGCTCCTTCGATGCTGGGTTTGAGGCGATGTTGGAGGAATTCGTGATTGATGGGGGGCCATTTTGGAGGACGGCTGGATGTATCCCGGAGACGGCGCCTTTCATGCAGAATGAAGTGTGGATGAAGGATCGATCCGATGGGTCTGGGGGTCAGTTCAATAAGGAGGCGCTGCGAGAGAATCGAGCGTGGAGTTTGAGTCAGTTGAGGTTGTGGTTTGGGATTGTGGAGAAGTTCTTTGCGGATGGGAGGGAGTGGATCTTAGGGACAGAGGGGCCGAGTTTGAGTGATATTCATGCGGGGTGGCAGTGTGATTGGGCGATTAATATGGCTGGGGATATGAATGATGAGAAGGGGCATGAGTCCACGGCGGATATGAGAAAGGTGCTGAGTAGAGAGGAGTTTCCTCATGTGCATGCTTGGGTGGAGAGATTTAGACGGGCGACAGACGACGCGGGGAATGCGAATCAGGGGGCCGGAGCGCTGGATGAAGGAGAGGAAGCCGAGAACGACATTGTGAGAAGAATACTGGCGAGCGATCTCACGGAGGCTGAAAGTCCAGGCGTTGACGAGTCCGATATCCTGGGGCTCAAACAGGGGCAGAGAATCATTGTTGCCCTTGTGGACTTTGGCTTCACGCACAAAGACGAAGGAATATTGGTCGGGCTCGCGAAAGACGAAGTGGTCATCGAAGTCGATGTGCCAGGCGACAACGCCAAGTTAAGGCTTCACTACCCACGGATCAACTTCAAGATTTTGCCACTCTGAGAAGCCTCTGCCAATCGGTCAAAGACGTCGATCAATCCCAGAATGCCAACACTCGACAGTTGATGCTCGCCGCGGTATCAGCGAACTTGATGACGACCACTTCGTTCGGTTTCTGCTCCGGCATCCAATACCAGCGATGAGACTCAGGGTCCTTTGGTGGTGCTGGGACAATGGTCTCTCGCAAAACCTCTCCATCCTCGTGGACACCACTCATCACGCGCGTTTCAACTGGAAGCAGATCTGACGATTCAATGCTGCGAGCGTCCAGCATGGCTAGAGGATCCCGCTTGGCCGTGTCCAGCGGGCGCTACATCTTCAGTGAACGGCGACTCGATTGCGGGTTTGAACAAGACTTACCCAAACTCCATAAGCCCCGTAACGAGACTTCTTGCCAGCCTCTCCGGCTTCAATGCTTGGCTTGGCCATTGCAGCAATATCCGTTCGGCTGTAGCGAGCGGTCGTTCGAAGCCCGTTAAGACTGTAGTCGACGTGCAAAGTACGAGCAGGCTCCGTTCCAGCAGCGCTCTCCCGCGTCGGCACTACATTCGTACGTTAGCAAGCAATGTAGGTCAATTGGACAAGCTCGGTTATCATACTCCTTAAACTATCTCTCGGCGTCTGTTTAACCCTCTTCTCATGCTCATCTCCCTTCTTGCCATAGTGGTTCTTCTTCTGATCCTGCTTGCTCGCCACGGTCTTCCTCAACGTAAGCCCATCGATAGCAACTTTACTGGCACCCGTAGTCTTCTTCACTAGCTCCATAACCTCTGGGATATGCACCTTCTCGAGCTTCTCGTGGTCAAACCAGTCCTCTCCGTCCAAGTCAGATTGATGTTCGACGCAGGTGAAACCTTGGGTGTCGAGGCCGGCGGGTCCTTTGGTGATGGAGGTGGAGGAGCGGAAGTCATGAAGGAGTTGTGTTTCTTCGACGATGGAGTTTAGTTCGGGCAAGGTGTAGAGAGATCTTTCTAATGGTGGTTACGCGGTTGGGTAGCCGTATTTGAAGATGCCGTAGACAGGGGTTTCTATAGAGCGCATTGTCGTGGGTATTCAAGTCCTGCGTTGGTCTGCAAGAATAGTGTTGTAACCTTTGATGATTTTTTGATTGCGAAGCTCTGTCAGATTAGCAAGTGTGGTCTAAAGAAGTACGAAGAAGAAAGGATAAGAGATTGGAACGGATTGTCTTCGTCAGCCCATTAGTGGGACAGCTGAGCAGCATGGTCCGTCGTATCTTATGCCTAAATTGAATCCGCATACGATAGCTATCGGCAAGGCTTCTGCCCGAACAGGAATGTAGAGGATCGATTGCAGAGTAGCTAAGAAGGCTCGAAGCCCTATCTCCCCTATATGCAACAAAGAAAGGCTCGTCTTCCGACCTTCGACACCTTCAACTCTTCACTTCGACCAGTGGTTGCTACTGCCATGCTCTAGCAATCTATTGCCGGCTTCAATGAGATAAAAGTCTCCATACACCAACCCCGTGTCGTAACTTCGCCCATCACCAGCATTCGGATTGTTGTTCGCAGTGGCATGCATCAAGATGGACTCAAACCCTCTCGAAAGAGCTGTATTCGCAGGGGTCGAAACGTCGGTCACAGCTCCTAGCGTTGAGTTCGGGTTCGCGGGACCAATCGATGAGTACGTTATCTTGCCAGCAAGGCTGAGGTCCAGAACATCCTGAAGCAGCTTAACAGCAGCTGCACGATAGTCTCTCCTTCCGCGCCCACCATTCCAATGGCCTTGCCCATGCCATCCACCACCACTGCCAGCTTTATTGTCGATTTGCTCTTGCAGAAGCAACAACCCACTCGCCGCTATTGTAGCCGCAGAACTGTCCCTCGGAGTCACATTCCGCAGATACGGAGCGTCGAAATCCCAGAAAGGGACACCATCTTGTGGCAGATGTTCCAGAAACCAGTCTGCCGCTTGAATCGATGTTTGCAGGTACGACTCGTCACCCGTGAAAGAGTAAATCTCAGCAAAGCCGTAAATCGCCCATGCCTGACCTCTCGCCCAGGTTGAGTTGTCGGCAAGACCTTGAGCTGTACGACAAAGGTACAACTCGCCGGTAGTCCCACTGTAGTCACAGACGTGGAATGATGAGCCATCGGGGCGAATATGGTGGTCTCTAGTCCTATTGGCATGGAATACCGCGATCTCCAGGAGGGTCTCATTGTGGGTATACGTGGATGCCGAGCGAGCTAGGAGGGCAAGATTCATCATATTGTCGATAATCACCAGCACAGAATCTTCGTGCGAGCCACGTTGGCTGAAAGAGTCGTTGTTTGTATTCCAAGAGCGGATGACGCCTGGAGCTGGGACATAACGAGATGCCAGGTTGAGACTCATTCGTCCCAGGACAGGAAGATACTTGGTCTCGTTGTTGTAGTTGAGCGCCGACTCGAAAGGCTTGGCGAGAAAGCCTATGTCGTGTGTATTGGTAAGATTGACATTGGTGATGAGAGGATCGGTCCAGGCCTGGGTTTGCGAGAGCCATTGGTCGAGATCGGGCTCATTCTCGTACGGCCTTCTATGGGAAACAAGGGTTGTCTTGCGATGGTACAATTGCCAGAGACTGTCAGGGAAAAAACCCGCCGTCCATCCCTCAGCATCAGTGTCGACATAGGTCCCTGGCTCGGAGTTGGAGGATGGAGTGTTGTTGTGGGCTCCTTGTGTGTATTGCGGCCAACCTACATCACCTATTCGAGGCGCCCCGGTCAGGATAGTTCTCCAGATGCGTGCTTCAATGTTCTCATCGTACAGGCCTCGAATTCTAGGGTCCTGGAAAGCCGAACATGTCAGTATTAAACATGCCAGGGTGCAGCCGCGAATAGACATGTCAATTTTCATGGATCGTCCGAGCTGAGAAGATGTGATACTTCCGTCCCATGAAGTATCTATATGAGTGATCAGTAATAAGATGTAAGGTTGCATTTAGCCTGTTACTCCGCACGCAAATGGTCTTGTAGCATTGCTTGGCCTGTAGATCCTACCCGGCTCCACTTTCTGGGCGAGTGATCAGAACACTCACTGCACTGCATGGAAATGTATATTCTGCATCGGGAAATCATGCCTCTTTGAGACTTGTCATTGGTTTTGCTATTTTCAACCCATTTCAAACTGGAGCGATATGCAAGTATAGACACAATCGCGCCTCAGTAGGCCGTCCCGGTAAGCTGAAGGGACAATTAAAGGCATTGATGCGATCGATCGTTCGGACCTTGAACTGGTCGTTGCCCTTGTGCGAAGCCAATAGATAGACAACACCATATGCGTTCGGCGAGTTCAGAATGCTCTTGAAAGCGTCGTTGTCCGAACTCGGCGTGAACGCCCATCCTGGCCACTGCGAATGTGGTTAGTGACATCGCGAGGTATTGTAGAAAGGACAGCTTAGCAACTTACGACCGGTGGCATTTCGTTCGGATTCGAAATCGTTCCTCTCCCATGCGCTCGCAGGACCGTGTCCTTGGTGTCTTGGTTAGAGACCTGGTAGCGAAACACGTGCTCCAGACCCGCTCTCATGTCGAGTAGACGCTGGTCAGACAACCCATTGGGAAGACTGGTGACTCTCTGCCAGGCCAGCCAAATGAGATCGCTCCACCTCTGCAAAGGAGGCAGCTTCCTGTTCCCTCCGATGGGAATTCCTGTTTACTTGTCAGGGACGACGATCCTATGAGCGGCAGGCAAGAGTCTCTCTGGACTCACTCATCTTTTCTGCTTTGTATGCCGGACCATAGCTCATCTTGGCAACCATGGTGCGAGTGCTGCCGTGGAATCTTGTTCAAAGCCATTAGCAATCTCGATCCCAAATCAAGATGTACTTACAGCGTGAGAAAATGCGCAAATGTGGCGGGGTATATGGTATTGCCTTCCCTTGTTTCCGTGTTGTGGCCTATGTTGACGGTCCTCCACTCTGAGGGAGTAGAAGAAATTCCTAGCGCCGCAAATGCTGCTTCTAAGCCAAAGGTTCCAGAGATACCTGTGTCCACGCGGATGTTCCAGCCGTATCTCGGGAGATCGGCTTGAGACGTCCAGCTAGACTGCTTAACGGCGCAGGGATTGGCGTTGTTGGGCTGTTCAAGAGCGCAGAGGAAGTCTCGGCCCTTTTGGATCGAGTCTTGGTATGAGTCAAGGGCGCGAGTAGAGATTTTGGATTGAGTGATATCATCCTTTCGGCTTTCCAAGACGTGTGTCAATTCCAACGGCGACAAAGGTGTGGATGCGGGGGACGTGTGCCGAGTTGTGGGTATCAAAAGGATTGATACGGTGCTGAAGAGGAGTATGCATATGATGGCAATGAGGTGTGTAGTTCGAAGTTGGTGTGTAGACGCCATAGTAGAGCGTCTTTCTGTATAGGGTTGGTAGAGGTTGACTGGCTCTATAGAGCTTGCTGTATGATAGTAAGTGTAGTTGTGCTTGAAGGTGTTGAAAAGATAAGACAGCAGAGGAAGAAATACCGAGTTATATGGCTCGCCGTGCGAACTTCCATATGTTCCTCCTCCTTAGTCTCATCAGATGTTTCCATATGCTTTCAGTAGACAACGGCTTAAGAAAGGCTTGCAGGGGCAAACAGGTAATCAAGCACGTTCACTCCAAATAACCCGTAATAGTGTATGTTCATGTGTTACTCGGTACATTTTCAAGTGACTCTTTGTTCTAGAAGATGTTGACTGTCGGAAGTACTCCATAGTGGTAAAGAGACAATTTTCAAATCTGTCCCGTAGCCTCAGTGTAGTCGAAGAGACATTTGAATTTGGCCAACCCAGAGACGCCGCATTCTGGCATCCTTTCGTCTGACCGTAGCTTGATAGACGGAGAAGACATATACAGGGGTCAATCGTGGTATTGATCGTATTGCTGTAATGGATTTGTCGAAGCGTGAAGTTGTTGTTCGCGTGCACGTGATCTAAGGCAGTGGCCGCACGCTAATGCAGGCACTTGGGAAGGCGCGTGTCGAGCGCGTCGTCGTTTCCTCAGCGCGTCTGAATCTGCCCGCTTCTAACAAGCTCTCCATCTCTGCTCCACCAACACCACCACACCAAACATTCACTTCGATTCTCGCCACTTCCAGGCACAAGGTCGGGATACTAACTACAGTGACGATCATAAATTCGAATCGCCGCCGCAATGGACGGCATCCAGCTCCGCGATGAGGCGGTCAGGGATCGCATTCGTGCCGCTGAGGAGTTTCTTGATCCACGTATGTACAGAGAAGAAGGCCATACTGCAGGCGCTGATAGTATACAGAGGACCCTCGCGCACGAAGCTACCAGGCCGAAATCCTCCTCATGCTCAATCGCGGCCTGCGACGGCTCACCGTGAGCATCGACGAAATCCGCAATCACAGCAGGGAAATGTCCGATGGCCTTCTCAATCAGCCCTTTGACTGGTCCCAAGCCTTTGATCGCGCCTTGTTCAATATTGTACAGACTCTGAGGAACCGAGCTACGCAGGCGGTGGATGAAGAGCAGATGTACTACTGCGCATACATTGGCAGCTTTGGCGAGTATGCCTGCAATCCGAGAACGCTGTCCTCACAATACCTGAACCACATGGTCTCGCTGGAGGGAATTGTTACAAAATGCTCGCTAGTCCGACCGAAGGTGGTCAAGAGTGTGCACTGGAACGAAACGAAGTCGACTTTTCACTTCCGCGAATACAGAGACCAGACCATGACAGCTAATGGCGCAGCGAGTATGAGTGTCTACCCGCAAGACGATGGCGAGGGAAATCCTCTAGTCACAGAATACGGATACTGCACCTACAGAGACCATCAGACTATCTCGATCCAGGAAATGCCAGAGCGAGCGCCTGCTGGACAGCTGCCTCGTGGTGTCGATGTCATTATGGACGACGATATGGTTGACAGAGTGAAGCCTGGAGACAGGATCCAACTTGTCGGCATCTACCGTTCTCTGGGCAACCGCAATGCTGGGCAGGGCAGCTCGACCTTTAAGACTCTCATTCTGGCCAATAATGTCATTCTGCTGTCGTCGAAATCGGGAGGTGGCATTGCTCAAGCCAACATCACCGATACCGATATCAGGAACATCAACAAGATCTCCAAAGGCCGCAGAGTATTCGACCTGCTCTCGCAATCACTCGCTCCCAGTATTTACGGCCATGACTATATTAAAAAGGCCATTCTCCTGATGTTGCTTGGTGGTATGGAGAAGAATTTGGACAACGGCACTCATCTTCGTGGAGATATCAACATTCTCATGGTCGGTGATCCATCCACTGCCAAGTCTCAACTCTTGCGATTCGTTCTGAACACCGCACCATTGGCCATTGCGACGACTGGTCGTGGATCGTCTGGTGTCGGTCTTACAGCAGCAGTGACCTCGGACAAGGAGACTGGCGAACGACGACTGGAGGCAGGAGCCATGGTTCTTGGTGATCGTGGTGTTGTTTGTATCGATGAGTTCGACAAGATGTCTGATGTCGATCGAGTGGCCATTCACGAAGTGATGGAGCAGCAGACAGTCACAATCGCAAAAGCTGGCATCCACACGTCGCTGAACGCACGTTGCTCAGTCATTGCAGCTGCCAACCCCATCTATGGCCAATACGACACGCACAAGGACCCGCACAAGAACATTGCCCTACCCGACTCGCTCCTCTCGCGTTTCGATCTGCTCTTTGTTGTCACGGACGACATTGAGGATGTTCGAGATCGTCAAGTGTCTGAGCACGTCCTACGAATGCACCGCTACCGCCAGCCGGGCACTGAAGAAGGCGCTCCTGTACGTGAACAAGCGAATCAAACTCTCGGTGTCGGTATCGAAGAGGAAGGCGATGCAAACAAACCCAGCGAGGTGTACGAGAAGTTCAACGCAATGCTACACGCTGGTGTGACTATCACAGTCGGTCGTGGATCGCAAAGAAAGATCGAGGTCCTCAGCATACCGTTCATTAAGAAGTACATCCAGTACGCCAAATCGAGGATAAAGCCCATCTTGACCAAGGGTGCGGCGGACTATATCGTCGCGGCTTACAGTGCACTTCGAAACGATGAACTGGAGGGCAATCAAAGAAAGACCTCACCCATGACCGCGCGTACGCTCGAGACCTTGATTCGTCTGGCATCGGCACATGCCAAGTCGCGGCTGTCGAATCGTGTGGAAGAGAAGGACGCGAAGATCGCGGAAGGTATTCTGCGGTTTGCACTGTTTAAGGAAGTCGTGGAAGATGAGAAGAGGAGGCGAAAGAGGGCGAGGCGCTCTCCTGACCCAGATGCTATGTCTACCGACAGTGAATCCGATAGCGATGACGACGCTGATGCTGGTGATGGCGCATATAGACCTGGTACTGGCAGGAGATCAACAAGAACTCCTGGACGTAGCACGAGGGCAAATGGTAGCACACCCAATGGCGACGCTGGAGCTGGGGCTGGCGCAGGCGACGATGACGAGGATTTGTATTCGTCAACACCAGCGAGACGTGGCACTCAACGAACAACCCAGACCAACGGCACGAACGGCGTCTCCTCACAAGTCAGCATGGCATCCTCGCAACCCGCCTCGCAGCTCCTGCAAGACGAGTCGCAAGAACAAGAAGAGGAGGAAGATGACGACGACGACGACGAAGACCAACCCAACGGCACGGCAGCGGCCGTCTCAGCAGGCCGTCTACAGACCTTCCGATCTGCTTTGGGTCAACTGATCGATGGCCCTCTGTTCGCCAACGACGCCGCGGATGTGGATCCCCTCATCGCCGCCGTCAACGCCAGACTGAGGAGTGGCGAGAGTCGTTTCGAGGACGCGGAGGCGCGGCAAGCGCTTACCCAAATGGCTGATGGGAATCTCATCATGTTCGAGGGTGGGATTGTGTACAAGATCTAGATGTTGAGGATATCGAAGGGCGTCGAGGTCGATGATGAGATATGGTGCTTGCTGATGTCGGCGCTTGTTGCATGTCTGGAGTTCTTGGATGGAAAGGGGGCTTTTTCTGGGCTGGATGGATGTGATACTCTCTGCGTTTGTTAGCAAGGATCAAGCGTATGAAATGCTTCGAATGTTTCTTCAAATTTGTTTTTGGTTATTGTTTGTTGTTCCCTCTATCCGAGATTCCTTGAGTTAAGATCTGAATTTCAAATCCATCATCCATGGTGAAATCACGTAGATGGATAGCATGGCCTATACATGTGACCATGCCGTTGAGTGCATGTAAATCAGATTGTCGCCGTTCAGGACATATCATGTCGGCCTCCCCTTAACGAACCAAAAGTATTACCGTAGTTCTGATTCTGATTCTGCACCGCCAAATCCAGGAGTCTCTTCGACAGCAAACTCTCGTTCCTCGATGACGGTCGACTGCGATCTCGCGGAAACTCGAAAGGATCCTGTAATCCATTCCTCGAAGAAGGCAGCACCACAAGCTTTTGCTCGCCGTCGCTGGACGTCTGCGAGCGTACAGAGGGAGAGGTCGAATCATCCAGGTCCATGCTGTTGATGTCGCTGACGTGACGACTGCTCGGTCTTGACTCCAGCGCTGGGAGGGTGGTGAAGTGGCGTGGTAGGGTGGGCATCGGCGTAGTTGGGACGTCGTTTCGCGCCGGTGCGTACTCGTGCGAAGGGAGCGATTGAGCCATGCTGTGCGGTGCTGGAGGCCATCGGACATCGTCGGGTGCTATGTTCGACTCGAGGACTGCGCTGCGCCGCCTCGAAGGGTCCTTGGTCCAGCTGCCGGTCGAGACACTCGCATTTGCTGCGAGAGAATCTCGACTGGATTTGTACGCACTGTACCTGGGCTCTGGTAGTTGGATCTCATTGCGAAGCTTCTCTTTTCCGTCGGGAACCCTGTTGGCAAAGACCACGCGGACTGACTTGTACAGGAAGTAGCGACCTTTCGACGGGCAGCAGATGTGCAGGTGAATGAGATAGCGTAGCATAGGCCGATCGTGCAGGTCTTCCGTGGGACACAGCGACGCTTCGGGACGGTCAGTGCCTAGGTTGTTTCGTGAAGAGAGCGGCATATCGATTATGGGTCCTGCAGAGTAGCTGCGCTGGCGTATGAAGGTTTTCTGGCCTGGCTCCATATCAGACAGATCGTATGGTACCAAGAAGAGCTTGACTGCTGTTTTGTTCGGATTCTTGATGACAATCTGGAGCTGGCCTTGTTGAGGTATGCGATAGCTGCCTCCCGGTGGACTCTTCGGTGATCCAGATCGCCGCTTCGTCTTCTGTCTTCGGCGCCGCCTTGCCTGGGCATCCGAAGTAGATCCATCCTCACGCATACCCCTGGGTGAGTTGGCGCGACTACCCTCATTGCTGAATGTACCTTGCGGCCTGTCTCGTCGCTTTTCCCTAGATTCTTCCACGTGAGGTAGGTTGTTTTCGAGGTCGACGAGACCAACATATGGGCTTGGCTGATCACTTGCCGGTGTCTTGGTACCGGAGCCGTATGAGTAGAACACCGCAGGGAATGGTACGCTGACGTGAGGCGGGCACTTCAAATTCGCTTTGCAGTTCCCCTTACCAAGAACACCAATCTGTGCCATGAAGTTCAATGGCCGAGACGGAATAGTAGACATACGACCGCGAAGAATAGATTCTTCGTAAGATCCCACCATTGGGGCATGATGAAGAGGCGACTCTGCGAAAAGTGAAGGACGTCGCGAATCTGGTGAGGGCGTATGTGGTAGACTAGAAAATGGCGTCGAGTGTAACGACCTGCGAGGCTGGTGGGCCTGGTACGGAAATGTCCTCTCGGATCGAAGCGGAGGGACAGGCTTGCTGTGATTACGAGCGGAAGCCGGGTACTCGAGGGCCGACTGAAATCTTTTGAACGACTGAGGCGAGAATGTATGTCTTCTCGACCGGTCAGGGCTGGGCGATTTGGCTGGTTCAGGAGTATCGGGTCGCGAAGATTGCACAAGTGGGCTAGTCGGGGGTTTGTACACGAAGCTGGCGGCAAGCGATGCATTGGATACTGCACGATCCCTTGTAGGCCGAGTGGGTATTGGAAGGCCATTTTGCGTCAAAGCAGGCTGTGTTTGGCGATAGTCGTGTCTCAGAGCAGACGGAAACTGTGGATGCCACGGCGCTACAGGTGAAGTGGATAGGATGGATGCAGATTCGTCTCTTGTGGTGTTTCCAAAGCGTTCAAACGATGATGTCGTCTGTTCCCGTTCTCTGAAGTCTCCACGATGGAGGGCAGATCTGGGTCGCTCGATTTGCATGCCAATAGACTGGTTATCTTGCTGGACCTCGGGTGACTTTGGTCTTCCCTCTACTGCCCCTGGAGTGGGAATACGCCGAACAGGTGACCTTCTCTTTCTATTTGTCCCACTAGACGATGGCCTATCAAGCTCAGGGGACGTAGGCCTCGACTCTGTGCTCTTGATCTTTCGTATCAACTCTTGACGGTCTATCGCATTGCTCTTCTCAAGCTCAGGCGAAGTCGGCCGCGAGCCACCACTTTTGATTCTTCTAATAATTTCCTGCCGATCTATCGTATTCGACTTGGCCCCGTTCGCGGGCGTGCGTGGTCTCCCTGTGTAGTAGGGGTTGAAGATGGTCGGGCTCGATCGACCATTCTCGGGGCTCGCGGTTCTGGTCCTGTAGAGTGAGGGTCCATCCTCGCCGCCATTATTGCTGCTGTTTGATTGTCCGTAAGCCTTCTGGCAGCCAGGATCCGGACATCCATTGTTCACTGCCATTTCCAGCCCGGAGCCAACAGCTTGGCCCCGAGCTCCGCTCCAGTGTTACCAGCAGCCGACGATATGGGAAGCTTGGAACGTGGGTTGTAGCTGTTGTATGCGGTATATCTGTACGCTCCTCCTTTCGATCGTTTGGTAATATTGTTGCGCAGCTTGTGGGTGGCAGGGAAAGCAAGTAAGGTTGTTGGCAATGAGTAATGCCCTGTTTCAGATCCCAAGCACCCGAATGGCTTCGCTGGATGACAAAGGACCGAGATGGCTCTTTTCTGATCGTGCGATCGTTATGGCGGGTTAGGGACGGGTTCCTGGGGAGTCAACGGCGGTGAGCGTGGGTTTGTAGGTGAAAGTGGTGATTCCGCATACAAAGAGTCGTGGTCGAGTCGAGGGGAGACTTGGAGTCATCTGACGCTGTGGCATCATTCCCGTCCCTTATCCACTTATCGCGCTCGCCGCGGTCGGCACGCGCCTTAATCGGCTTTTGATTTAGCGCTACCGAACATTTGATGCACCTCGAACCGTGACTTCACGCATCCCATCTGCAGAAGAAAATTCCATACTCGCCACCACCCCCGCCGTCATGTCCGAAAAGAGAAAGAGAGATCGCGACGATGGGGCTGCGAAGGAGAGCAAGGACAGGAAGAAGCAAAAGAGAGGATTTGTGGTAGGACCAGACAATCTGCCCGATGGCACGTACAGGAGAAAGAGTAGGTGGATTTGCGCGACATAGCTCTCAATCGCTGGCTAATGTCAAGCAGACCAGAAGATCAAGCAGAACCTCATCGACAAGGCGAAGATCAAGAAGGAATATGCGAAGTTGAAGAAGCAGGGCCAAGTCTCGGAAAAGGACGAAGAACTACCACAACCAGCCTCGCTTGCCGTAAACGAAGGAGAGGAGCCCAGCGCAGGACCACATCCAGATCGCCAAAATCTAATCGAGAAGGAAGCCCAAGAACCGGAGCAGCAGGAACAGCAGGATAGGAGCGAGTTCCGGCAGAGAAAGCGAAGGCCAAAGGCGATCCCATACCAGAAGGAACACGAGGAAGGTCAAAAGCGCAAAGTAGAGGCCGAAGCGCGGCGGAAAGCTCGAGAGGAGGCGGAGGGTGAGCGACAGAGGAAGACAGAGGAGCGTGAGAGGTTTAGGAGAGCCATGGCGAAGGCGAGGACTGGGGGACCGAATGGGCAGCGAAAGCTGGGCCGCGAGAGCAAAGTGTTGTTGGAGAAGGTGAAGAGGATGGTTGGTGAAAGTGGTTGACGGGGAATTTGACTTGTGACTTTACATGCCGAGCCGTTCTTTGGCGTGCATTCATAGTCGGCAAGGCAGAGGACTTTCACATGGCGTTTGCCGTTCCTTCCAAGTTCGTCACGACGCCAAGGCCGGACTCGAACATCTCTCCGATCTGGTCAAATTCCGTTTCAATTTTCGCAACACCCACACTGCATTCGGAGATATCGTCGCTGCGATGGAAGGCACCCAGTTCAAGGCTTCCGCGGGGAGTCTTCTCAAAGATTCTTCGCTCGCCGACTTCGAGATCAAATGCGGCAGCGACACCTATCAGGTCCACCGGGTCATTCTCGCCTGTCACTCGCAATACTTCAAAACGCTATTTGAGGGACAGTTCAGCGTAGGTTGACTCGAAGTACACGGCGTCATATCACTTGAGACTGACAGGAAGCCAGGAGTCCAGCAAGCGCAGCATCGAGCTGCACGAGAACAATCCGAACGCAGTCAAGCTGATGATCGACTACTTCTACCGCTTCGACTACGAAGATGCGCACGACAAGATCACTGGATTCTCCAACCCTCTCGAACTCAACGCCGCCGTCTACATCGTGGCAGCTAAGTATGATGTCCCCGATATGAAGAAGCTGGCCGTCAAACACTTCACCCGAGCAGCACCGCAGAGTGCTATTCGTCATGAAAGCCCTGTCGAGGCTATCAGACTGGTGTTTACTGGCACAACTCACACAGATCGCGTTCTCCGCGACGTGGTGCTCGAGTACTGGACCACCTTCGCCAACGTCTTGATTGATGGCCAAGGATCAACTATCACGCGACGTGTGGTGGACTGTGTGCCCGAATTTGCCACTGAGCTTTTCAACAAAAGCGCAGAGACACAGGGCCTCAAGTTCGAAGCAAATTGTACACAAGTTTACACCGGAGGACTGCACCGTCATGCTTCCATATCAGCCAATTCTATCAAGGAGGTCTTCACTCAGAACTGCGACGTCTGCGGGGAGCCAATGGCCACGCACAAATTGCTAAAGGCGTACCATCAATCCGGGAAGCTTCACGCCGTTCTGGGTCCATGCGTTGGACTGATTACTCTGTCTCCCGAACAGCGGATGATCATGCTTCTTCAGCGCCAGAGGCTTGCCAAGCCTAGGAGATATGAGGTGAAGATAGCGACGAAGATAGATACTCAGACACAGAACCCCAATCGAAGCAATGCGGCTGTTATGGTGGATCATACTTGCTTTCCTTAGCTAGAGCAAGAGACTCTGGGAAACACTACCTTTGTGCCTCTCAAAGTTCTCACAATAAATGATACCGAGGCCCCGTTTGCTATGCTCGTCACTGTAGTACCATCTCCCACCGCGTCACTTCTAAAGCATCCCCAATCCACGTCCTCGTAAGTGATTTCTTCGTAGCCAGCGACCAGTCCACCTTGAGCGCCGAGTTGAATCAGTAGGTACAGCATGCCCTGCATCACACTCCCGCGCTCCCGATGCCCTCCTTCTCAGACTTGTCCCTCAACTCGCATCAGCTCAGACCTAATTGAAACCGACCGCGAGAGATTCGAAAGACGTTTGGGTGGAAGCGTTGGACTGCTCGACCGGTGAAAGGAGTTGAATTGCAACACATTCACATTGCACAGTGTAGTATCATTCTTTGCCACTGTATTGCCTCCTCCATTTCCTCCTGCCCTTGCCATTCCAACATTGGCATTTCAAGACGTGCTCCTCGTAGTGTGACAACGATGACCTGTGCCAGCTACCCACGACGAGCCCGGAGTTGGCTCTTGCACGCGCTAACATTGCACCTGATGGTCTGAGGGTGTATTGATTGGTAGTGTTCTTTTCACTCGTGCGCCGATTCGAGCGAGGGTTAGAGCTTGGGCTGGAGGATGCCGCAGCACAGTCATTTTAACGATTGCAGTGCCAACACCCCGGGTATAGACTGCGCCTGCTTCGACCGCCCCTCGCGACTTCATCTTCGCCATGTCATAAAGTCATGTCTCGTGAAGTAGTTCATATCACCTCGTCCTCGAGCTCAGTGGTCTCCGGGATCTGCTTCTTAGCAGACATATCCTCCGCCGCAGACATCTCCACATTTCGAATCGGCAATGGCTGCTCAAGATCGGGCAGAACCACATCCTCCATCGCCCGCCCAGCATCTCCGACCTTGCCAGTCTTCTTCACAGCCTTCTTCTCCTCCTTCATCGGACCCAGCTTCCCATTCAGCTCCTCCCAGTCCGCCGCTCTAGCCTGGACCTTCTTCGACTTCTTCTTACTATCGCCGACCTTCTTCTCCAACCTAGAGGCAATCTGCTCGGCCTTTTCCAGAGCTTTCTCCTGTCTCATGCGCTGAGCGTGGGTCTGTGTCTTGGACTTCTTCTTCTTCGAAATGCCGGCATTCTGAGCGCTGTGCATCCATGGCTTGTAGTCGGATTCTTCGGTGGGTGTCTTGACGGAGAGGTCCTTGGATGGTGGCTCTTTGCCTCGACGAGCTGCGCGAGAGTGGACTGAGACCTCTGCGATTTTTGGTGAGCATTCTGAAAACCATGTGCAGATTTGAAGTGCAGCAAACCTCTCTTCTTCACTTTTGGCGTCTTCATGGCCGGCGACTGTTCACGGCACAAGAATTGTGCTGTGCGTGCGAAGCGAAAAGACGTGAGGTCGGATGACATTCACTTGAAATTTATTGGCCCCAAGGTGACGCGCGCGCGAGACCCAGCCTGGATCACCGACCAGGGTCCAACGTTCCTCCTCGTGCTTGCTTGCTGCTGCTGCTCCATTCTACACACTTCTTCCGCCACTCCACTTTGTCCAACTCTTCACTCTCACCCGTCACCTATCTCTACCGCCGCAGATGCTTTCGTTGAATCAATCACAACCCCATCATGGATCGCCGCATCCAGCTTGAAAGCCTTCAGGACTTCCCAAAACCTACGATCACCACAGGACTGGCATACGGATTCATACTCCTCTACGCCTTACACTACTTGCTGAACTATCTGGACGTCCCTATCCTGTCGCCACGCGAGGCCATCTGGAATGCTGTGGTCTACTGCCTGCCGACGCCATTACTCCTGGACGCCGCGCGAAGACAAGAGCTACAGTCGAACGGGATGATCTCGCAAACGCATGCGGCCAAGAGCGATGCTCTGCGGAGGATGCTAGGCTTGGGAGGCAATGCGATACTTCAGAAGTTACCGAGCGGCGATGCGATTGGCATGGGGAGCATTATGAGGAGGATGAGCACAAGTGTGGCTGGATCCAAGGGACCACACGTGGTTACGAGCGATGCGCCTGCTGGACTTGGCAACTGGGACAACTCATGCTACCAGAATAGTGTTCTGCAAGCACTGAGTTCGTTGGGAAGCCTGAGAGATTGGCTGAGTGTGTCAGAACCGCCCGACGCGCAGAGTGGGAGCACAACCAACTCATCGTTGCAAGAGCTCATCGGGAAGCTGAGAGATCCTACGAACAACGGTAGACATATCTGGACGCCGGCGAAGTTGAAGAACATGAGCAGCTGGCAACAGCAAGACGCTCAGGAGTACTTTTCGAAGATCATGGACGAGTTGGACAAGGAGGCAGCAAAGGCTGCGAGTGTGAAGGAGGAGAAGCACGGGCTGGAGACCCTGGTCAAAGAGACAAGCACAGAGGATCAACATGATGCGGTGACAGAGAAGAAGGACATGTTTCCTCGAAACCCGTTGGAAGGCCTCGTTGCCCAGCGAGTCGCCTGCACCAGTTGTGGTTTCTCCGAAGGCTACTTGATGATACCCTTCAACTGCCTCACAGTACCTCTGGGGACCAAGTTTGTTTACGATCTGGAGGAATGCCTTGACGCATACACCGAAAGCGAGGACATTGAAGGTGTAGAGTGCCGCAGCTGTACCCTCCTCCATGCCCAGAAGAAGTTACGACAGCTAGAGTTGCCTCCTGAGTTGCGTGGACAAATTGCACAACGACTCAAAGCCATTGAAGAGGCACTCGAGAAGGACGATTTTTCCGACAAGACGCTCAAGCAGGAGTGCCAGATACCTGCGAAGCAATTCGTCAGCAGCACAAAGACAAGAGAAGCCATCATCGGACGCGCACCGAAGTCTCTTGTTGTTCACGTCAACAGGAGTGTCTTCGATGAGATGACAGGCATGCAGCGAAAGAATTATGCGCACGTTCAGTATCCATTAGACCTGGACTTGCGACCGTGGATGCTTCGAGCCAGCCGCAATCCATCACAGTACCGCCTTACTGCGGCGGTAACACACTACGGACGACACGAAAACGGGCATTACATCTGCTACCGAAAGCATCCACGGGTAGAAATTGCTGACGATGCCATTGAGCCTGACGACGATGTGTATGGTGCAGTGAAGGAAGGCTGGTGGCGGCTCAGCGATGAAGACGTCTCCCCGGTGTCGGTACACGATGTCGAGCAGCAGGGAGGTGTCTTTATGCTCTTCTATGAGCGTATTGACGAGCCTGGCCCGCCCTTCTCAACGGATGACGGGGATGTGGCCATTCCTGCCACAAACGACATCGAAGAAGCTGCTGCGATAGCACTACCGCCAGATGAAGAGGCAGACTGGGAGCAGCTGGGTGTAGAGCAAGTATCGACCGCGACACCCTCGCTCATTACATCTTCCTCTCAGTCTGTGGTGTCAGAGTCTGACACAGATGTCGAGTTGGACGGTGCTGATGATGGGGCGGTTGACGGGGCGAGCAAGCCTCAGCAGCAAGCTCCTTTGTTGAAGACGGCGAGTCCAGGCTACATGCGTCCTACCCAGAAGGACATGAAGCATGATATGAGCATGAGTCGGTCGATTATGAGCGTTTGAGCGAGCACTAGCTATTGCAAAATACGAAGTAATGTGAAATGTTGAACAGCCCGCGATCTCTTCATTCCAAGCGCACGTGACCTTTCCGCCGAAGTCTTGGCGTGGAAGCGCACGCTAGCGAAATTGCCAAACTCCGCTTCAAGCGAAGACACTGCACGCCGACGACAAGGACTACTAACCACACCCACACAGCAGTCGAGGTACACACCGAATTTCATCGCACCGTCGCACTCGAGTACTAACGTTCCTCGAAGATGGCCCAGGCAAAGAAGCACGTCACCATCGTCAAGAAGCGCACCGCGCGCTTCAACCGCCACCAGTCCGACCGCTTCAAGTGCGTCGACCCAAGCTGGAGGAAGCCCAAGGGTATCGACAATGCCGTCCGACGACGCTTTCGCGGCACTGCTGCCATGCCGAAGGTGCGTTGAAAAATGGGAGAAAGATGTGGAAGGAGGGCATTGGGGGAGAAGATGGGAAAGGATGATAGGAAGATGGACAAGAAGAGCAAGATTATGATGGGAATAAATGCTGATGGAAATTTTCACACAGATTGGCTACGGCAGCAACAAGAAGACCCGCCACATGATGCCTTCCGGCCACAAGGCCTTCCTCGTCAACAACACCCGCGAGTTGGACCTTCTCCTCATGCACAACAAGACCTACGCCGCTGAGTGAGCACACCCTGAGGGGAATTGAGACAAAAGGTCAGAGAGCTGACTTGACATTCTAGGATCGCACACGCCGTCTCGTCGAGAAAGCGGATAGAGATTGTTGCACGCGCCAAGCAGCTCGGCGTCAAGGTCACCAACCCCAAGGCCAAGATCTCGACCGAGTCGTAAACGACCGCTGCATGACATGGGAAAGGAAGACTTTTACGCGGGCGAAGTGGTTGAGCACAGGCGAGGATCGGAAATGGGCGTCACTCAGGTGTATTGGTCATTGCATTTCGTAGCCGGCCAAAGAAACTGCTTCATTGCTGTATGAGCTGGTTTTTTGCATTAACACCGCCAACGCCTCGCTAGAGTACTCGAAGTAAGAAGGGTGCATAGCACATCAAAGTCGTGCGAAAGCAACAGAAGTACAATTTTCCCGTCTTTTCACACGTTCAACCCTCCTCCATAGCTCCTGCATCTGCTTGCGACACCTCAGTCACCTCCTGCGTAGCCGCACTCCAGTATGCCCGAATGTCGACCTTGAACTCCGCCAACGCGATCCCAAACAGCTTCAGCAGCGCCGTCTGGTGACTGTTCATCTCCTTGCCCTCCTCACAAATCACATACTCTTGATCGAGCATCACCTTCCCCTTCTCCAACCTCGTCGGCATGCCCCACTTCCTCACCGTCACCTCCAGCGAATGCGGCAGCGGCACATCATCCTCGACCGGAACCTCCCCAGCCCTGCTGTACACCACGCCCGCCGGCACCGTCATCGTCCTCGTAGCAGCAACCCCCGCCCTCGCAAAGTCCACCTCCACAAACCCCTCAAAAAACTCCAACACCTCCTGCGGCGCCCGGTTCGTACACAGCAGCCCAACACTCCCCTTCAAATACCCGCTTAACTTGCCCAATCCCGGCGCATGCTCGTCCTCGGGCGTGGTCCCCAGCGCCTTCGCCATGACTTTGGTTTTCCCGAAGAAGAGTCGCGAGTCGGACGAGAAGTGTTGCCGGACGTCTTTGAGGTAGGTGTTGCGCATGTTTTCGACGGAGAAGACGAAGAGGTGGGCGTGCTCGTCGACGGCGGATTGCACGGCGGTGTAGAGGGAGAGGGACTTTTCTTTGGAGGGCTTCTTTTGCACGACGGAGGTGTGGATTACTTTGGCGCGTTTGGATTTCGGCATGGTGGCGGTTGGAGATGTATTTGGTGTGGTTTGGTGGTAGATTTGTGCGTCGATGGGGTCGAAGAGCGTGAGAGTTGCGTGAGTTGTGCGAGTCGTGGGATGCAGAGAGAGCTTCGACGATCTCGAGACGGAACTTCTGTAAATTTCATTTAAGGTTTGCGCTACTGTTATCGATCTTGGCAACACAAGTTTGATTAGAATCTAATCAATGTCTAGCTAATCTTTTCCAGGTGAGCGCTCCTTTCACATTTCATCCAACTTCGCCTTCCTCCTCGTCAACTCATTGTCATACGCATCACCTTCCCAACTTGCAAACTTTCTGGCTGGCACTTTCTCGTGGAACATGACGTTGAGCTCTTCATAGGTACGGCCGCGGCATTCTGGCAGACGGAAATACGTCCACATGATCGCGAGACACGCCGTGCCGAACCAGAAATATGCCGTCTGACCCTTGAGGCCGCCTTCGGTCGGATTGATGAGATACGGCTCGATGACGTTTGCAACGATCTGGGTGATATTATAGACGTTTCGCGACAGACAGACGGATTTCGCCCGCAGCCCGAGAGAAGACGTTTCCGAGATGATGGTGTAGCAGATTGGCCCGATAGTCGCCGAATAGACGAGCAGCCAGAGGATGCAGAGCGTTGCTTGAGCCCACTTGGAACCAGATGCTTGAGAGGCCGATGCGAGGATGCCGATGGTGAGCAGCAGGATGGAGTCGAGGATGAGGCCGCCGAGGTAGAGCGTACGTCTTCCGAACTTGGAGATCAAGTACCAGGAGAAGATGGTTCCCACGAAACCACACGCGGTGCCGCCGACTGCAATCTGGTATGAGTTGGTGGTAGAGATGCCGGCCTGTTGGAAGAAGTACGTTGGTCTGTTCGTCATGTCAGCAAGCCTGGTCGGTATTTCCTTACTGGATGTTCACTCACCCAAATGCGAATGTGGAGCCAGATAGAACCTGTCCCATGAAAGCCATACATGCGATTTCGGTCTTCCGGCGGTCGACACCTCGGAACAGGTCAAGATAGCTGGTGCCAGACTCCATCTCTTGTTCAAGCTTCAGAGTGTGGTTGATCTGAGCGATCGTCTGTTGCTGCGCTTGCGGATCCGTCGTTCCCAGCTTTGCAAGTGACTTGTAGGCATCGTCGACACGATTCGTACGGACCAGGTACCATGGAGACTCGGGAGCGAACAGAATGGCGAGGAGCAGTGGGACTGGCCACACCCATTGCAAGGCATAGCACAGCCGGTAGCTCCATCGATCTGGAAGATCCAAGGCTCCGTACAAGACACCAGCGGAAACGAGTTGACCGATCGCCCAGCATAGATTGACATAGCAAGTGAGATATCCTCGCAGGATCTGAGGGCAGACCTCAGACGCATAGGCTGGCCCGGTCGTGGCGAAGACACCCCAGGTCAAACCGCATAGGATCTGGCCGACTAAAAGAACCTGTGCAGAGCTGGCAAAGAACGGGATGAAGATCAACCAGTTCATCACGAAGAGGGAGCCGAGGACGACTCTCTTGTAGCCGAACTTGGGTGAGAGAAAGCCGTTCAGGAAGCCTGCGAGGTGGTGAGCCAAGTTCCCCCCAATTCTTGACAGAGAAGCCATACCTCCGATGACAATGCCGACGTTTGCGCCGTTGCTGAGGGCTGCTTGCCACGATCCGGAGACTTGATACGAGTTGGACGCTGCATGCCACGTTCCGAAGGTCTTTGCGAAGGACGGGTAAGCGAAGAACTGATAGATGAGACCTGCGCATCGTCAGCTGTGCGCCGAATACCTCGAAGCAACACCGGACAACTCACCAACATCGTAACCCTCCATGATGATAGTCAGACTGATGATCGCCGACCACAACGCTGCCTTCCAGTTGCCTTGCAGCGCCTGCCAAAGCGTCATGCTCTTCTCGGCTTCGGCAGCCTTCCTGGCATCGCTTTGGACTTCGACATTTTCAACGTAGGCAATAGGTGCCACGATGGCGTTCGACTTTGGCTGTTCTGGATCTGCCATATTCGCTTCACTGAATGCATAGATCTTGTGTGGTGAAAGATGAAGATGGATTTACGGACGAGAAATTTTGATATTGTAAATTGCAGCAATTACTCCCACTTTCGCTATCACGATATACAGCCAGCCACCGCCTGATCGAATCTATCGGGCTCATGCAGGCGCGTGACCAGCGTCATGACCATGAGGGCTTCTCGTGTCTCCCCGCATTACCTTTGTGTGGGCAGATTGATGATATATAGATGCCGTGACTGGCGACGCGGCAAAGCTACCAAAGTCAACCAAAGAACCCCCATGGGGAGCCTACTATGCACGTGACAGCCCGGTCCAACAAAAGAAACTGGTCATTCCGCCTGTCGCCTAGATGTCTGCAAGGTCAAAATCAGCGCATCATCGCCGTCCCGCCGGCCTGGTAATGAAGCTTGGCGGTATTCATGTCGACCGAAGATACATTAGCCCCATAATGAGGCGCAATCCATCGCTTCCACGAACATCAGAATTGGGCCGAGCAAAATGTGCGTCGTACAGACCTCAATCGTACAAACAACAGCCTTGTACTCCACGGCCAAGAGCTCCGGAAGTACGCCAACAAAGGCGCAACGGCTCACCTTGACACCAATTATAACAGCACGACCTCAGATACTTCCTCCTCGAGGATGTGAGCACGTGTGGCTTGTTGCAGTAACTCATTTCGCACTGCAGTCGTCTCATGTCCTTTGTGGCCATCGGGGCACATGGGTACTGAAGGTGTCCTCTATCCCAAACATTTGGAAGTCGACGGTGCGGTCAAGAGCAGCATGAAGGAGTGGTGCAATCTGATGGTTGTGAGTAGAGCTTTAAGTATCCCCTTTCTTTGCAATATCTCTTTGCCTGAAGGATCGTCCAAAACTCCGTCCTTCGCCAGTTGGCACCTGACAAAGTGGCGTCCTTTCTCATGCTCTCATGTCTCGTTGCTCACGCCTCAAGCTTACCTTCCCCTATTCACAACTTCCTCAGGACAAGATCACCAGGCTTCGAGTGGACCGCCTGGGGCGACTCCTACGCCTCAGGCGTCGGTGCCGGGGAGTACATCGATGGAAGACGATGTCTTCGCTACAACGGTGCCTACCCTGTCGAAATATCAGTCGACACGAACAATCTCCTCGCCACAACTGGGGGCGGTGTTTTCAACAACGTAGTCTGCT
Source organism: Zasmidium cellare ATCC 36951 (assembly GCF_010093935.1). NCBI lineage: Eukaryota > Fungi > Ascomycota > Dothideomycetes > Mycosphaerellales > Mycosphaerellaceae > Zasmidium > Zasmidium cellare. The sequence goes on along the minus strand of NW_022986985.1, from coordinate 160,661 downwards.
CCGGAGCCAAGGTGGAAGATGTCGAGGCGTACCAGTTCTTCCCAGAAGAAGCAGGCGCGGAACCTGACTGGCAGTACTACCCACGGCCGGCCAGTGGTAGGCCTAGCATGGGGACCCTTACTATTGGAGGGGATGATGTTGACTTCCCGGGTCTGCTGTATAGCTGCATCATGGAGAGCTTCCCGTGAATCTCCACAACACATCTATCAACCGACGGCGATAGCGCTGACGTACTTCGAATAGGTTTCCCCTGAGCGTCGGGTTCGAGGATCGGACCTGTGACCAGCAGCGGGCTCTGTCGTGGTCTTTGCTGAGCGAGGACGGCGATCATATCACTCCCAACAAGACTCTCGTCACGAAGCTGGACGGGCTGATCAAGACAATCGTCGCATTTGGTCGAGATGCTAGCGGCGATAACTTCAGGCTCTATGTGACTGGCTACGCTCAGTTCTTCAACGATACGGATCCGGGATGCGATAATGTGACATTTGCAAGGACAGCCAGCCCCGACGACGATGGAGAACCGCACATTATGGTAACGACGGCTTTACGGCAAGACTTTAATGCTATGAGTCGGATATTGAATCTCGCCATTCAGCAAGCCGTGGCAATGGACAGCGAGGCAAACGTCAAATACATCGATATCGACGGCTTTCTGTACGGTCATCGATTTTGCGAACCCGGAATCCAGGAGCCCGATCAGAAAAATCCCAACCTATGGTTCTATCACTACCCCTACGACCAGAACGACGCAGAGGCGAACGACCCAGCTATGCAGCACCTGAACACCATCGTAAACAAACACGCCGAATCCATCGTCTTCGACCCCAACACAACCCTCTGGACCGATCATCTCAACGCCGTGTGGTCCACGATCGACGAACACGCGGTCAACAAGGCCGCAGCGCTGTACGTGCAAGAGTTTCCGTCTGGCAATGGTACTAGTGAGAAGTACGATTTTTGGGGCGATAGCATCGGCTGGCGTGGCAAGGTCTTCCATCCGACGAAGGAGTTCCATCTGGTGATCTATGGAGCGATTATTGAGCAGTATTTGAAAGATACGAGTGCTTGGCCGGCGGTCCTTGAATAGGTGCCTCGGCCGTCCGCGAAAGAAGTCCTGGCGTTGAGTTTCACATCGATCTGGGTATGTTCGTGTTTTGACCATAGCCATTTGTAGTCCGTTACGAGAACTCTACTGCACTTTCAACGCCCCAAGGTCGACTGGAGTGTGTACTGCTGTCCTATCACGTTACCTGTAAGGCTGACGCCGTTGGCCTGGCCAGATTGGGCAATCGGTTCCCTCAGCTTTTCGTCGGCAGCGTCCAATGGCTGTTCCATGTGATTCTGACCTCATCTTCTATCCACGCGTTCTTCGGGCGACCACGCCACCAAATTCGAGCGTTTTATTCTCTTGTGCATCATTGAAGAAAGCAAGAAAGGTCTGCAAAATTGGTCGGGGGGACGAGCGGCAGCATCGGAATCAGAAATGACGAGCCTCAGCCGAAGTCTAATTTCTCATCACTGTTTTGCCTCAGCTGTCCTGCAGGAGCCGAGAAGAACCGACTCCGAAAGGATCTCTTCTTCATCAGCCGTATCAATCAATTTGTGACTTTTTGCATTGCTCTCTATAGACTGGAATTGGGCCATTGGAAACCTGCTGGCATGGGAAATTTACGATGAGACTGCTCGCCAAACGTCGCCAACATGTCTTCCGATAACACCAAAAAAGCCGAGACTGAATCTGCCAATGGACATCCTACGAGCCCAAAACTATCAAGAGGATCGAGCAACAGCCGCCATGGAGACGATGGGTCCAGAACGAAGACATCGCTGTCGCAGAGGATTCAGGCGCTATGGGCGAAGACCGGCATCGACAAGAGGACCTACATGTCCTTGTTCAAAGGATCACTTGCGCCTACCATTTCTCTGGCCCTGTTTCAATGGACGGCTTTTGCATACTACTTCACCACTCTGGGCTACCTCATCATTATCATGGTCATACTTGCGGTCGGCACCATGCCACGAGCAAAGTTCCTCCAGACCATGCTGATCAATGTTCTGTTCACTTGTCTTGGTGCCGCGATTACGCTGCTGGCCTTGTATTGCTCCGTCAAGGCACGAGTCAACAGTGTTGGATATCACGGCCCAGGAACCGGTGGACCAGGGACAAGCGGGACGCCTTCCAATGGAGCTGCGACTGCGACATACAACTCTTCTGGCTCGGCTGTGGCGGGAGTTTGGCTCTTCGTCCAGATCTACATTATCAGTGTCATTCGAGGAAAAAAGCCCCAATACACCATTCCGTGTATTCTCTGGGCTGTCTTTGCCAACGTCGCCATGACTTACGGGCCTCAGTTCAGTACAATGGCTCAGGCAGAGGCTTTCACCAAGCAGCTTTTGGTTGCCTTTCTCACCGGCTTCGGCATAGCTGCAGTCGTGTCTCTACTGGTGTTTCCTCTTACAAGCAGGCAGGTCGTCTTTAAGTCAATGGCCACTTATATCACGTCACTGCAAGGTGCCGTCCGAGCCAACTTGAAGTACCTGCATAGTCTTGAAGACTCCGACATGTTTGCCGCTCAACGAACGAACACAGCTGGTGAAAAGCCACCAAGGAGCAAGGAGGCGCAAGAATTCAAGGAGAAAGTGCAAGGACTGGCTGCATTGCACGCAAAGTTAGGCGCAGATCTGCCGTTTGCGAAAAGAGAAATCGCAATGGGAAAGCTGGGTCCCGACGACATCCAAGAATGCTATCGCCAGTTTCGTCTGGTCATGGTCCCGACTCTGAGCCTGAGCTCCCTCTCGGATATTTTCGAGCGTGTCGCAGAAGATCGAGGTTGGGACAGATCTGTTAATCTTGCCTCTACGAGTCTTGATGAAGCGCCGAATGACCAGGAGAAGATTCGCATCGAGGCCATCAATGAATGGCATGAGTTGATGAGCAAGCTTCGTGAACCATTTGATATGGTGTCAAAGACGATCGACGATGGATTGCAGCACGTACTGCTTACATTGCAGCTCATTAAGCCGGCGAAGAAGGGCAGCGACGTCGAGGCGAACGGGAATGTACCACAACCGGGCGAGAAGGCCTTCACGACTTATTTCGAAAGCAAATACCGAGAGTTTGGCGAGAGCAAGAAGACGATGCTACGAGGCTGGTGTCACATCCATGACATTGATTTGCCTGAAGATTTCTTTGAGAATGGAGACCATGCAGATTTCGATGCCCCCAAATGGATGCAGGAGGGCATTCTCTCGGAACCTCACAGGCGGCTACGGCGACAGCTCTTCTTGTGTCTATACATCGAGTTCCTTCTGATGACCATGAGCAAACGTCTCCACAAGCTCATGATCACCGTCGACAACTTTCGAGACAGCGGAAAACTGAGCAAGACGAGACTGGTCGTGCCTGGGTACAAGCGATTGAGGAAATGGTTCTTGGCACTCTTCCACGACAACGAAGATGCGCACGGCGAAGGTGATATCCAAACCGACGGCCACAACACACAAGTTCATCTCGGAGATGCATACAAGAAGAAGAAAGATCCTGAGCATCTTCCTCCCCAGAACACTTGGGAACATTTTGGCAACCAGTTCAGAAAGATCGCCCACTTCTTTCGATCGCCCGCGTCGTCCTTTGGATTCCGCGTCGCCTGCGCAACGTTGTCAATCGGTGTCATCAGCTTCCTCAAAGATACACAGGTATTCTTCACCAAGGAGAGGCTGTTCTGGGCACAGATCATGGTGTCTATTTCAATGAGCCCTACTGCTGGCCAGGGTTTGCGGAATGTCATCCTGAGAGTACTCGCCAATTTCGGTGCTCTGATAGCGGCCTGGATCGCCTGGTATATCGTCGATGGGCAGACGGCCGGTGTGATTGTGTTCTTCTTCATTGTGATACATGGCGGTGTCTACATCCTACTAAAGTATCCGCAGTACACCACGGTCGGGTTGGTCAGTCAAGTCACGGTCGGTCTAATCATCGGATACGAGCTCCAGGTCCGCAAAGTGGGAGTCCAGATTGCAACCTCGAACGGACAAGAGTACTATCCGATCTACGAGCTGGGCCCAATTCGTGTGGCAACCTGTTGCGCAGGGTTCTTCGTTGCCTGGGTCTGGACGATATTTCCATATCCCATCTCGGAGCACAGTCAAATCAGGAAGAACCTGGCTTCTGCATTGTACCTCCTCGCAAACTACTACTCCGTAACCCACGAGACCGTTCGACTTCGACTTCGCGACGAGCTTGGTGATATGAGCAGCAAAGACAGCCCTGGCCGCAAGTTGGAGAAGAGCCGGAATAAGATCTTCTCCAAAGCCAACTTGACGATTCAAGGCTTGCGGGCTCAGTCGGCTTTCCTCAAGTTTGATATTCCAGTTGGGGGGCAATTTCCACGGAAGCAATACCAGGATCTTGTGACTCAACTGCAAAGTATCCTGAACTTCATGTCACTCGTCAGCGTGGCTTCGTACAGCTTCACGGAGCTACGAGAAGAAGGCACACAAGACAGTCTGCGATGGCTGCATGATTTCCAACGGCTCGTGGGAGAAGCGCACATGACATCTGAACAAGTCACTACTTTACTTTCGCTCATGTCGGCTGCTGTTAGCGGTGGGCAAGCTCTTCCACCATACTTGCGAGTTCCTGAGCCATGGCTTCTGGCGAGCAAGCTGGATTCGGTGGACAAAGACATTCTTAGCATCAGACATATCGCTGAGCCTGGATACGCGAGCTTTGCGGTGGTCCAGATCGGAACCAAGTTCATTCACGATGATCTCCGAAAACTTGTGGCGGGCGTCAAGGAACTGGTCGGAGAGCTTGACTTCTCATACCACATCGTCAGCACCACGGATCCCACTAGAGAGGCCGACGAGACGCTGGTTTACACCAGAACGAATACGGTGGATAGTCGAGTGAAGTTGGACTGAGGCAAAGGCGTTGAGTACGACCCTAGTCTAGCCCACGCGTTGCTTTGCTCATGACAGCTTGGCAATATCCTCAGCCTGTCACCACATTATCGGCAATGTCTTGCAGAAGTGGATGCCTCAATGGAAGGAAGTGGCTCGCGTCGAGGCTCGGCATCCATTGTGCCATGAGCCGGTCTCCTCATCTGGCCCCCGCACTCGCCCGATCGACCAAAACGCAACGGTCGGTTCCTGGCTAAATGCAAATGACGTCGCTAATGCGATGTTGAGCCGCCATGGCAGCGTTGGCAAAAGCGTGGCGTGCTTCATCAAATCAAGAAGTTTTCGTCCTACAAAGAGGTCGTCATTGCCGGCGGCGAAGTTTGGAAGGTTGAAGCAGTACCTTCGGCAAAATGGTCAACATCACCAACGTGGATTTGTTGCGCTTGGCAACTAGCTTCGATTACGCCTACAGTCTCGAAGCCATCGCCAATGCTTCGACAGAGCAGGTGTCGTTCATTTCGTACGATCCGTCGTTCGAGACAGAAGTCCTGGGCAACAACGTGAGCCAAAAGCTCGTCGCCGACTTACCTTGGGACGCCTTCCACGAGGCTGGAATCTACAACCAGAACACTGGCAAAATCTACGCCACAAGCAACTGGGCCGGCGACTTCGACAACCCGATCAACGTAACCGTCATCGACATCAGCAACAACGACGCCATCTCGTCCATCCGCTACCCAAACCTCGCCGAGCCCAACGGCGGAACTGCTTTCTACCCTGTTGGCACCGCACCGAATAGTAATGAAGGACAACAGATTGTCTTCTGCGATGAGGGCGATTTGCAACGAGGCCCATCCCAGTTGGTTCTGGTCGATCCCGCGAAGAATACTAGCAAGGTCATCCTGAACAATTTTTTGGGGCGGAATCTTTCCTCGATCAATGATATTGTGCAGCATCCGAGGACTGGTGATCTGTAAGTCTTCATATTGCCTTAGAGTAGACGTGAGAGCTAACGTAGCCATTGTAGCTGGTTTACGGACGCGAGATATGCTTACTGGTAAGTATTTTGAAGGCTGTCTTTCGTCCACCTGAGGACTGATCACTCTATTTAGGCAGTACTTCGCCCCGGAACCAAGTATCCGACCACAAGTCTACCGCTTCGAGCCAAACACCGGTGTCGTCCAGGCTGTAGCCGATTACTTCATCGCACCCAACGGCATCGAACTCTCATACGACTGGAAGTACATCTACGTTACTGACACAGGCGTGCACACCTTTCCCGGCAAGGACAACTACACGGCACCGGCGACAATCTACCGCTACGAGATCACGAAAGATGGCAAGCGATTGAAGGACCGCCAGGTCTTCGCTTACAGCGATAGAGGCTTCCCCGACGGCATCCACAGCGATACTCTGGGGAATGTTTATTCCGCCACTTCTGATGGTGTTCATGTGTAAGCCCATCTCATCTCCACTTAAGTTATCACAGCTAAATGATGCGTTAGATGGAACCCCGAAGGTGTCCTCATCGGCAAATTCGCCGTCGGTGGCAATGGCTCCAACAACTTCGCCTTCGTGCCGGGCGGCATCTACATCTTCAATGCGTACAAGTTGTGGAAGGTCAATATCAAGGCTGAAGGCAGGACTGTCCGACGGGATTTTGGCTTGTGATGATGAAACACACGGCAGAAGATATCGAGCTTCTCTGTGCATACTTAATAGGTACTATACATCGGGGCGCTGACTCGACCAAGTTCGAAAGGCGTGGCGATGTCCTCAGGGATACGTCGTCCCGTTGACGAATGTTGTGTTCGTGTATTCGCCCGCCAGCTGCTCCAAATATCAGCAATGCCCCTTTCACCACATCCCCATAGAAGCTTTCTCTCAAGACTTACATGCCAAACATCAATCCTCAACGTAAACGCCGTATCATTCCCAGCGACACGATTCACCACTCCAACAGCTACCACAAAACAAAACCCTAAATCAACCCCTCTCCCCAGACGATTCAAGAACAAGAACTCACCAACAACATTATTCAACCAATACCACCGCTTATCCCCCGTCTCAATCACCACCCTCAAATGCAGTCCGCCCGCAGGGACCCCACTCCCACTCGTCCTCAACCACAAATTCGCCCCATCCTCCGTCACAAGATTATACCTCGTGTCCGCGGTGAAAACTCCCGTCTGCGGATCCGTCGAACCCCAGTCCGCTCCCAGGTTCAGAATCTTTCCATTCAGTCCATTGGGACCCGTGAAGTTCCCGCCGACGATGGGGATGGCTTTGCGGATGCCGGAGGGGCCTTGGGTTTCGTAGAGGGATTGGAGGCAGTTGACGTGGGCGGTGTAGAGGTGTTGTAGGGCTGGTGGGGTGGGTGTGGAGATGGAGATGGGGCGGAGAGGAGGGATTGGGAGGTTGAGAAGGGGAGGAGGGGAAGGAGGGAGGCGAGGGTTGGGAGGAGGAGCATAGTTGTTATTGTGAGGGGTTTAGACAATAATGGCGGGAAGGGCATATGGGTGGGTTGGAGATTTAGATGGTTGTTTATGAGGTATGCTGGTGAGACGTTGGTGTACACTACTTCGTCTTTACCTAGGTCGATAGTGCTCGGTAGGGAATTTCGGTATTGTACCTTGCATTCTCGACAAGGTTCTCCGTAATGGTGGCCGGTTGATGTCGTTACTACGCGGCCTTTGGAGTGGCGCGGTGAAGAGTGGACGTAGCAACTGCCGGTGCTCTCTCCTTCAATTGCCGGTTCAGACGAACATATCCACCTATCGTCCCTTCTGCAGCTGTGCAATCATTCTATCAATCTCCAGCATGCCATTACCAGTCGCTTTCGTCCTCAACTCTTCCAGTGCTGCGCGGTCCTTCGCTTTTAGAGCTTCTTCGCCTGCTTTGATCACCATCCCACACTTCACCCACATCTCAATCCGCTCGGGAGGGGTGAGATTGGTGCATTTAGGGATGAACACAGATGCGACCTTGGGATTCCCAGCTCCCAGAATCTCGTTGAAGAAAGGCTATAGTCAACATTAGCATGTGCATATCTGATACGAGGCTGATTTCGATAACTTACCTCCCACCCGATGGGGCTCCTCCTTCCCTTCGATATCTCTTCCAATTCTTTCCAGTCTCTCCTACTCACGAATGCCCGTAGTCTGATCCACCAGTACGTCTTCTCGCTGACTTTGAACTCGCTCTGTACTTTCTGAGACCGCTTCATATTACCGTTCTTAATCAGCTTGCTCAGCGTCTCGTTCACAGAAAGTCCTACGTATCGATCGTTGAGCTCCTTCTCGAAGACCTCCTGGAAACGCAACAGCCTCTGTGCATCGTCGATTGCGGCGACTTGATGCGCATACTCCTTGCTGTCACGCAGCAGCTTCGCGGCCATCTTGAGCTTGTCGGTGGCAGGCCCAATGTCGCTTGAATCGAGGGCTTCTGATATGAGGAGGTTGGCTCCATCAAGTCTTCTGTCGTCCTGGTAGTAAAGGTCTTTGAGAAGTTCCTGATCCTGATCCTTGGCTGAAGACTCGACGATGGCTGTTGCGATCGGCCGGCTGTTGATCGTCCTGAAAAAGCTGGACAAGGGCATGTTCTTCTTCATATTTAGCAAGACGTAAAACACCAGATCCGTGTCACCGCTTTCGATAGCCTTGTCGAGCGCGATTGACTCTTCTCCATTACTCATTAGCAAAGGTACTTGCTTTCCCGCCCGTGGCTCATGCTCCAGCAGCTTCGTAGCGAGTGTATCTCTGCCATCGTCGTAGGCCGCACGGGCGACCTCCTCGAAAGATATGCCTCGCTTGCCATTGAGCTTTCGAATGATTTCTTCGCAGATGTTGTCTTGGTCAGCGTCCGAGCTTCGCACCTTTTGTCGTGCCCAATGGACGTAGATCCGGTCGACCGGTAGGTGCAAATACTCGGATATCTTCAACGCTAGAAGATACTCTTGCCGGTTCACCAGTCGTTGTATGAGCCTCTCAGGCGTTAGTTGAAAGTACTGATCGTAGGATAACGGCAGGCCGATCTCGAAGAAGCGAACAGCATTCAGGACTCGCAGAGCTTCGGTCATCTCCACGAAATCGTCGCTGCTGTACAAATCCAGCACTGACTTGCCGAATGAAGCCGCTTTGAGCAATTGCTTCTGCCAATGGATGCTGTATTCTTGCCCAGCGGCTCGAACACATCCGTCCACAGCTTCGTCAAGTTTTGATCGAATGAGTTGGATATTGTCGTCCGCTTTGGGCGACTTGTTTTCCAGCTGATCGATCGCATCTAGGAGTACTGCAGATGGTGTCTCAGAACCGATGCGAAAGACCTCCTCGACAGACTCTGGCACCTTCTGGAGGAACTCGCACTTATCGTTCGTAAGCACTCGAATGCCATCGATATCCGGAAGAAGATGCAGAAACGAGGCGTAGTCGTCGAATCTTTCAAAAGCTCCGTTCGGTCCCACGAGGTGGAGTTCATCTTCCCACGCCAACACAACAGCATTGTTTCCGCACCATTGGAGGTCCTTGGGAGGAGTCTTCACCTTGGATTGATACTCGCTCAGTGGGTCTTGAAAATCGCTGCTGATGACCCAGACCTTGCCATCATCGGTATATAAGGCAATGAACTTGCCGTTCGGCGAAACACAAAGGTGTCGGAAAGGTCCCGCTTCGAGGCCGCGATCTTCGCACTCGACAGCATCCACAACGTAGACACTACTGTCGATAGCCAGTAGCACCTCAACTGCCCGCGAGGATGTGTGTTCTGGAGCAATGACTGCCCACGAAGCCACCTCCCCCGGAGGCGCAGATGCAAGAAGCTGCGGTCGCGGTTCATCATATCGTGTGACTGCCACCACACTGTTGTTGCCCAGAAGCGCCACGAATCCATTCGACCAAAACCTGCAGTCTTTCACCCCATGCTCTTCAGCGCCATGCCCGAGCGTGAATGGAGTAGAGTCGCCCTGTAGATCCGTGTACATGCGCACCGTGCCATCTTCGGTCACGAGCAGTAGCCTCTCATCTTCTGACCAGCCTATGCATTTTACATTGCCTCTATCCCAGGAGATCTGCCGGAGGAGCTTGCCGGCGCAACTGTAGATGTCTATCGTCGACTTGGCCGCTTGAGTGCCGCGGTAGGAGTAGATCTTGCTGTCATCTCGTCGCAGGGCTACACCGAATCAGTATCTGCGATATAAAACTCTTGGTAGTCGGTGCTCACCTACAGCACCACTGTAGGGAGCGCCAGTGACGGTGTAGTTCTCAAGTTCCAAATCCGGGTCGAAGACGGAGTCGTACAGCTGGATGCGTCGGTAGAACTTGTCACCGATTTTCTCCCAATTGGTGGTAGGCTTCGGCATTGTGGTGTATCTGCCCTCTCATGGCGTGGGAGTCATGGTATGTGGAAGGTCAGTATTGTTGTCGCCTTGAAGCTTCCAGTTGTGCCTGTGAGATGGTGGTGGCTCGTGCAGCGGAGCTGCTTCCTGGCCAACATCACGTCGCGAACAACGTCACTCCTCCCCTTCACCTCAGATGTCAATCAAATCAAAGAGGATGCCTTGAAAGAAGACTCAAGCGAAGAAAAGGTCATGTCTGATCACCAGATCCAGAGATTATAGGACAAGACGTCCTCGACCAGAACAAGCGCCAGACAAAATGGACCCAGCATTGCAAGATCGCCTCCAGGACCTGGGAGACCTGGAGCTGGCACTTCTCCTCTCCATGGTCGCTGAAGAACACTGTATTTTCTCTACAGATCCAGCCATATCCGGCAGTCTCCATCGCGAGTTGGAGCTTACGTGCATGGAGACATTTGGCACTCAGCCTGTCCTCATCGAATGCTCTCCTGAGATCACAGTGGATGAGTTCAACGAGGCCCTACTGGTCGAGGCAGATGAAGACTCGGACGAAATGGCTGATCGTGGCGAGACGATGCCGAGGGTCAGAGTCTCGATCAATTTCACCTCTGTCAAGGACCAGGAACCCGGACGACTTGGGAGCATCGGTAACAATAAGTTGGACGAACGACGAATTGCGGATGTCATCATAGCCACCGGACTTGATACTGCAGACGAAAGTGTTCAGGTCCAAGCCTTCGAGTTGCTTCGCTCAAAGCGTATATTCACCAGGTCTGCGATGCACGTGGCACCCAAGGATCTTCTCTTCATTGTTGTACTTTCGAGCCCCGATGCCCGTCTCTTTCGCCATCTCAACGATATATTCTGTCTGTCACACTTGCACGGTGAAGGAGATGGATTTCCACACCTTGAGGGTTCATCAGAAAAGCCTGCGATGCCGAGCTTCAGTCCAGAGGATATCAGCTATCTACGAACACTGACCAGCAAGATCTTCATCACGGCTGAGATGGCTCAGTTTGTCCACAACATTGTCGTCTTCATGCGAAACAGCCGATATATCAAGGGAGGAGTAACAGCTACGGCCACGCGGCAACTGCGTCTTCTCAGCCGGGCTTTGGCGCCAGTTCATGGACTTGACTATGTTCCGCCCTCATTGGTGGCATTGGCTGCACGCAAGATCTATCCGCATCGACTGGTCCTGGCTACGGCAGAGAACGAGAAGAGTCTCGTGTGGGGAAGCGATCCAGAAGCCGTTCGAGAGCTACTTGACGGCCTGACCATTGAAGACGCTATCGAAGACGTTCTTGCGAGTATTGAAGCACCTCTATGAGCGTCCTCGATACTAAAAGTCGGCCAAGCAATATGGAACAGTAACGGCATTGTCACAAGAGTTGACTATTCAGCCCCACTGCCACTTCTGGTAGATTGCGAGAAGTCTATCCATTAGGCTACAGACTTGACCGGCATTTCAGTACGAATACGGACGATTTTACTGCTCTCTTTAGAGGGGCTGAGCTTGAATGAGCTTGATTTGCAGACTCCATGTCCAGCTCGACGAGCTATCTACATGTGGAAGGCAGTATGCGAACGCCGACGATGACTACAGAAAATATCTTCCAGTCGTCTGTATTCAGTTCAGTTTGTCCGCAAAGAGCCGAACGCCCCTGGAGGTACCCTTGGCACAGCCATTATATCAGCAGAAACGACAGCTCTCGAACTCCACACCATATCTTTTAGTGGATCGACCGATAGTGGCATGCCCCGCTATACTGCAACACTTCGAAGACATTTACGACTGCGTTTCCGACAATGGCCAAAGGAGACGATGCGGCCAAAGCTTTCACTGAGAAGCAATTCGACTATCTTGTCATCGGTGGAGGCACGGCTGGCCTTGTGGTGGCGGCGCGATTGAGCGAAAGGCAGGACTTGAACGTTGGCGTACTCGAAGCTGGACATGCCATTCCAGATGATACACCTGCAGTCAGTGTGCCAGGACGATGGGGTGAAGGGATAGGCACAGGGTACGACTGGCAATTCGAAACAACTTCGCAAAAACAGCTTGGTGGTCGAAAGCTAGCATGGCCTCGTGGGAAAGCACTCGGAGGCTCGGCGGCGCTGAACTTCATGATATGGAACCGACCTAGTCGCGATGACCTGGATGCGTGGGAACGGCTCGGATGCAAGGGTTGGGGATGGAACGACATGCTGTGAGCCTTAACGTTTTGGACTCTACTCGACTGCATGGCCAGGAAGCTGATTTACATACCAGGCACTATTACAAGAAGAGTGAGATGTTCGTAGAACCTAATGACAAGGCTAAGCTAGAACATACCATCCACTACGATCGTGAAGCACATGGCACGAGCGGCCCAGTCACAGTCTCGTTCAATAAGGAGCATTCGGTTCCCCATCAATACTGGCACAAGACACTCGAAAACCTTGGTGTTGCAACAAACAAAATGCACATGTCAGGCTCGAACACTGGCGCATGGACGAGCATGGTGGCAGTCAATCCTCAAACCGCAACTCGCGAGTACTCTGCCACTTCGTACTACAAGCCGGTGAGGGATCGTAAAAATTTGACGGTCTTGACTGGTGCTATAGTGCGTGATGTTGTGCTCGAGAAGTCTGAGGGAGAATGGATCGCCCAGGGCGTGCGTTTCGAGCACGACGGGTCAGAGTATATTGCCCATGCCTCGAAAGAAGTGGTATTGTCCGCTGGCAGTATCAAGTCGCCACAAATCCTTGAGCTGTCTGGTATAGGAAACCCTGCGATATTGGAGAAAGCGGGGGCCCAGACGAAGGTGGTGAATAAGAATGTGGGCGAGAATCTACAGGATCATCTGAGTCGGTCTCCTCTTCTCCTGTGTTGTTCTCAGCCGATGTACTAATCCGTTGTGAATGCAGTGACTGCAACAATCTACGACATAGATCCGTCCGTCCCTACCCTCGACGACCTTCGCGTTGACCCCAAGCTTGCTGCTGCTGCAGACGAAGAATACAAGACTCGCCTCACAGGCCCCAGGACCTTGCTCTCCTGTTCGATGGCATACATCCCGCTGTCGACCTTGGTGCCAGAAGCAGGCATCTCTACTCTGACTTCGCATCTGTCAACTCCGACGGACCTCCTCTCAAAAGCTATCGCTAGTCGGCTTGAACCTTCTGCCAACGGCGGCCATGTTGAGTACATCTTCGACGTGGGCAATTGGAACCCTTTCACGCCGGTCCAGCCGGGCAAGAAATACGCCACTCTGCTGCAAATCCTCCAATACCCTTTCTCGCGCGGCAGCATTCATATCAACCCGGCAGCACCGCATGAAGCTCCGATAATCGATCCTCGATACTACGAAGACGAGGGCCAAATCGACCGTGAAGTCCAACTCCACGCCGCTGAGTTCGGTCAGAAAATTCTCGAGGCTGAACCGCTCAAGTCCTTCGTCAAAGAACGAGTCTGGCCTCCTAAGGGCGTGAACAATCGAGAATGGAACGAGTGGATCGTAGGAAATACTACAACGGATTGGCATCCCGTCGCGACGTGTGCCATGGGTGGAAAGGAGGGGAAGGAAGGGGGGGGGGGGGGGGTCGTCGACGAGAGGCTGAGGGTGTATGGGGTGAAAGGATTGAGGGTCGTGGATGCGAGCATTATGCCATTGCAGATATCGGCGCATCTGCAGGCCACGGTGTATGCCATCGGCGAGAAAGGGGCTGATGTGATATTGGAGGACGCGGGTGCTTGAATTTAGCTTTGCACGGGGGAGCGCAAGTGAATGTTCGCTTTCGTCTCGTTTCGCCAGGTGACGGAACCTAGTACTGTTATTCGTCGCCTTCTCAACAACTCTACAGCCTTGACGACTGTCAATCACATGCAAAGTACTTTCGCAGCTGACCGCCAGAAAGGAGAGAGTTTATGATATCCCACGCGGCCGTTGCCCTCGTGCCGAAATAGACTTTCACGTCGCCATCACAGTGACGTCAATCACGTGCGACCGGGACTCAAAGACGAGCGGGATTAAATGGCAGGCGGCGCCAACAGACGCATCCTCAAGGTACGCCGCAGCATGTGACCTTGCTATGCGCTATTATTCGATCACCGAGAAAACAACATGAACGGCTGACTTGATTGATATTGATTGACAGAGGGGCGCTGCGTACGCGCCCGAGTGCCTGTCGGACATGGCGCCCGCCAGGAAGAAGAGCAAGTTGGCCAACGACAACGAGCCTGATGAGCCTCGCCAATCGGACGTCCCTGCTGCACAGGAGGACGACGCGCCTGATACGTCGACAGTACAACCGCCGGAAGGAACGCCTTCTTCGCCGACGAGACCGAACAATCACAATCGCGGCAGCTGGTACTCGGCGTCGTCGTGGAAGAGTAAAGCCGGTCCGGTTGCACAGGTTGCGAGGGAGAGTATACAGGTCGATCGAGGCGTTAGTTCTGAGTCTTCGTCCTTGGTGAACAACCACGAAAACGATGCGAAGAGGAGGTCGAGTCAGAGCGTGAGCAAGAGTGTAAGGGGGAGCAGTCGGAAGAGTATACCCTTGATCGCGGAGCCTACGAGGGTGCATGCGACGAGCGATGTCAGCCAGCCGCCGAAGCAACAGCAGAAGAAACCTGTTGAGTCGAGTGAGAAGGTGAAAGAATCGGCAGGGCCTGAGGAGAGGAAAGAGGTGGAGGACGTGCCTTTGCCGCCTGAACCTACAGCGATGGGGGAGGGAGAGGGAAAGGATGATGCTGCTAGTATCAGGCCGGCGTCTGGAACGTGGTTTGGCTGGTGGTCGAGACCTGATGGGTATGGCAGTGATGGGGAGAAGGCCAAGAGCAGTGTGAAGGTCAATCTAGACGTGGCTGCAGAGGAGGCAAGTGGTACACCACTTCCTAGGTCACCGAATGAAGGACAGTTGGAAGTGCCGAAAGATGGCACGGAAGCTGGACAGAACGCCGCGAATGGTGCTGAAGACCCATCTGCGCAATTAAGGCCGGAGATGAGCATGAATACTGGTTCTACGAGATCATGGTTTGGGTTGTGGAGCAGTACACAGAATCAGCAGGCAGAGCAAGAGGGTCAACAGATTAAAGACAATGAGGAAGTGCAGCAGACGGAACAACTACCAGTCTCTGACACCAAAGCCACCGCGGAGCCAGCCGAGACCGCGAAGGATATGAAGACAGCAGATCCGTCAAAGGCAAATGATAATACTGAAGTGGAAAGACCAAAGTCGTCAGGCTGGGCTTTCTGGTCAAAAGAAACACCTAAAGAGGCGGGGCCTCAGCAAGATGGCACGCAGAAAGACGTGGGGGAGATAGCAGTTGCAGACACGCCTTCTCAGAGCCATCCTGAGGCTGCGCAGTTCAACACCGAGCCCGACCAGCGGAAACAAGCCAAGCCAGAGCTCAAACGTAACAGCTCACTCCTGAGGCCTAAGCGTGGGCGACCAGAGAAGCCGAAGGACTTGTCAGGAGAGACAACGGCCGCAGCCACACCTGTAGGCTCTGAGTTACCGACTCCATCAGCTTCCCAATTCCAGACACCAGCAGAGACACCAGAAGCCTCACCAGCACCAGCGCAGAGAGGCAAGAAACCATTGCAAGCACGGCCCAATCTCATCCTTCCCAAGTTCCGCGAGGTGTATCCTCCTGCACCGAATCCTGGATATCTCGAGCGATTAGCCCAGTACTTTGCGCAGACATTGCACATACCTGGATATGCGGCTCTGCCACCACCTCAGCACCCCTTCATCACGAAATACCCACCCAAAGTAAAGAAGGCTATCGCTATAGGTGTGCATGGATTCTTCCCGGCGCAGCTCTTCCAGCGCGTCCTTGGTCAACCCACTGGGACGTCGATACGGTTCGCGAACTATGCCGCTGCGTC
This sequence comes from Zasmidium cellare ATCC 36951, assembly GCF_010093935.1. Taxonomy (NCBI): domain Eukaryota; kingdom Fungi; phylum Ascomycota; class Dothideomycetes; order Mycosphaerellales; family Mycosphaerellaceae; genus Zasmidium; species Zasmidium cellare. Next base: position 144,530 of record NW_022986985.1, on the reverse strand, counting down.
TATCAAGCAGTGGTGTCAAGATCATCAGCCTGATGTGAAGGACGTAGAAGTCGAGAAGGTTGCACTTGAGGGAGAAGGCATCATTGCAGACCGGGTGAACACGCTTTGGAAGCTACTCCTGAACTGGCTGTCTCATCTTCGTCAGGCGGACTTCATCCTTGTCGCGTGTCACAGTCAGGGCGTGCCGGTGGCTATCATGCTAGTGGCAAAGCTCATCCAGCTTGGTGCGTTGTCGCCTCATGTTCGCATTGGCGTATGTGCGATGGCTGGAATCAATCTCGGGCCTTTCCTTGAATACAAGAGTCGGCTATTCGGTGGCTCTGCATTGGAGCTGTTCGACTTTTGTGACAGCAAGTCCAAGGTGTCCGTCGCTTATGCAGAGTCGTTGGATATATGCTTGCGGCAAGGTGTACGAGTGACCTTCTGCGGAAGCATCGACGATCAGCTCGTGAGCTTGGAGTCGAGTCTACATGCTCCCCTCACGCACCCATACGTGAACCGAATCGTGTTCATCGACGGCCGCTTGCATACCTCCAACTTCCTCTCGCACTTGATCGTGTTCGCCGTAAAGCTGAGAAACCTCTGCGTCAGCGATCACGGCCTGTTGAGGGAAATATCCGCCCCCGTCGCTGGCAGTTTAGTCGGCGGCGAAGGACACAGCAGAGTCTACGACGATCCAGCCGTCTACCAAACTGCCGTCGAATTTGCCCTCGAGAGCACAGAAATCTCTCCAGCGTTATACATCCCACCCACGAACGCCGACGAAAAGCGCAAATCCATGGAAGCTGCAACCCAGCGTCGAGCATCACTTGGTGGTTTCCCAACTAACATGAACGCCGCGAACCACATGCGTCGCGGATCTCTCTCCTCGCTCAGCCTCGCACCTCCCGGCATCGGACCTTCGATCGCCGCCTATGAAGCACCCGGTGCAATGGGCGTGGACAAGAATCCTTTCGTCCTACCCTGGGCGGTCCGAGGAATGCTAGAAGAAGACATCGTCCGACGAGATGCGAAGATGCAGGAGGAGGTGAAGGAGCTGGTAAAGGAATTCGAGAGCTGGAGGCCGAATAGTAAGGTGTTGAAAGACGTTCGGTGGAGGTTGGAGGGGGTCAGGAGTATGCTGTAGAGGAAGGAGGTGGGTTTTAATGACGGAGTTTTGGGATGGTGTTGGCGCTGGCAGTTTTTGATTTGATGCGATGTGAATGTTAGCGAGCGAGCGCTTGAATGGAGCGGTTATATAAGAGTTACAGAGATACCAGATAGATTTTGAGATGAGATGAAATGAGGAATATTTATGAATAATGGCCGCCCTTCTTCGCCGTGGGTCCTCCTGTATCCAACACCTCCCCCCGCTTGAGGCTCTTACCGATTGGACCAGGTCGGCTTCTGGGAGATGTGGTTGGTTTGAGGAGATGGAGTTGGGGGTGGGATTTATGTTGAGGGGATGAGTGGGAGGGGGATGGGGTGGAGGGGAGGTGAGGAGATAAGGGGAGGCAAGGGGAGGATGTGGGTAGCACGTGAATTGTGGAGACTGTGAGAGGTTGAGTGAAGGAAGTTGGTTGGAATTGAGCTGTACCGACGGCATGGATTTCGAAGACTTGCCCATTAATTCATCATCACCATCAATACAAACGATCGAACCCTTCCCATCCCATCATCCAACGACAGCATGTCCCCCTTCTCAACAAATATACAAACTCTCCAAAATCCCCGCATCCATCATCCTCCTCGCCTGCGAAGTCATCTCCCCAAACGGCCGCTCCAAACACCCAAACAACCCCATCAACTCCCGATGCAACTCCGCATCCATATACCCACCCTTCCAAATCTGCGTCGCCCATCGCCAGAGAACATCGTCCCTGAAAGCGGCGTCGTCGCAGAAATACGCGATAGTGCCAATAGCGTGTGACGGTATCGACGGAATATGTAGGACGTCTACCAAGTCCGAGACCGGGCCCGCGATCCCGGCCAACGTCGTCGCCACGTCGTGCGGAGCGATGTAGACCATATACGGCGTGAGAGGATTCCCGAGAGCAGCGACATCCTGATCGAAGACCTCGCCTCCCAGCCCGTGCTCCACGACACTCTCGAACATCTCCGCGATCTGCTTCGTCATGTTCCCATCACGCCGGAAGTGGACTTCGGTGTCTCTTTCCAGAAGGTCCAGAAACAGGGGCAGGCTCCTGAACGGCGCGGAGACGAGCCCGCGGTATTCGGAGTGGTGGTTGTAGATGTGGACGTCCATCAGGCGGCGCACGACGCACGCGGCGAACTCGAGGATGAAGTCTTCGGGGTGTTCGTCGGTGGCGTCGGCGTGGGCCATGACGAAGAGCTGGGCGTTGAACTGCTGGACGCGGGCGGAGGTCGAGATGCCGCGTCGGCGCGTCTAGCGGCGGAGGGCGGGGAGGAAGTCGAAGCAGTCGTTTTTGTAGTCGACGGCGTCTTTGATTTCGCGCGCGAGGCGGGCGCATTCTCGTTTGCGGATTGTGCGCGCCAGGGTGGTGGTGTTGATGTCGACGAAGGCGCAGAGGTCGCGGGAGATCAGTCTTGCTTGTTGGATCTCGGCGGCTGTGAGAGACTCGAAGATTACGAGCTTGAGCTCGGCGGGCAGGTCGATTAAAGCGCCTGCCATCGTGGAGCGAGTAAGTGTGCGAGGCCGGTCGATGTGCGTAGCGATATCGTGTCAATGGTCCAGCGTAATCGCGTAGCGAGCTAGTGATATGTATGGCAAACGCGTATCCTGCTGGCAAAAGCGATCCTGAGATACTCATATCGTAGGGCCCGAAAATATGGTTATGTGCTGCTCAGGTGCTCAGGGGAGAGATTGAGAATTTGGGAGGAGGCTGAGGTTCCACAAGGAAAGCAGTGCCCATACACGTAGCTTCTGCTGTTGATTCGAGGGCAGTGGAAAGCGCGGTGGATTGACCATGGCACTTTCGTCTCTACACACCACGAGCAATAATAAATGGGAGGCAGGAAGGTGGCTCTGAACATGTGTCAACCCTTTTAACCCTCATCGTGCCATTCAAGCGATTTTTCTTTCAACGTTCTTCGCTACCCTCCCTACGGCCTCGGCTTACTACTCATCGGCAAAGGCGGCGGCGGAGGCGGCTGCTCATCATTAAAGCCAGAAGGACCAGAGTTTTGCAGGCCAGCAGGGTGCAAAGCAGCCTTCTTCGGCGGAGGCGGCGGAGGAGCTTTCTTCTGCGCTGCAGCAGCTGCCGGTCCATTTGCTGGGGACGTCGGACTCGCAGGCGAAGGAGCATTATTCGAAGCGGCGCCAGTGTTCATCCTCGCGAAACGCTGCTGGAGCTCGTTCAGTTGTCCGGCTGGAGGGCCTCGTGTCGCGGGTGATTCTGGTTGGGAGTTGTTGTTGTTTCCTCCTATCCCGAACCCAGGGATTGAAACGCCTGCTTGTCCTAATCTAGTCGCTGCTCCTTGATTTATGGCTGCTGGGTCTTGATTCTGCTGTACAGGCGGATCTCTCAAAGCCTCATTATACGCCGGCGGCGGGGCAGGCGTGTACTCATCTGGATACTCATTCTGCCTCGGCGGTAACGAAGGAGGCGGAGCAGCAGCCTGTCTAGGCGGTTGTCTCGGCGGCAGCGCAGGAGACGAAGTCCTATTGACCGGACTCGCAACACCCGCAGGACTCGCTGCCTCCCCTCTCCTTACCGGAGGCTTTGGAAGATGATCCGTCCTCAGCCCTGATGTATCCGTCCTATACGGCCCAGCTTTCTCTTCTTGTACCTGCTCCTCTTGCATCTGCCTCTCTCGCTCTTCTCTTTCCCGCTTCTGCTGCGCATATCCACTCTGCACCGCCGACGCTCCCCATCCCCCGCTAGGTCCACTCGATGCAGTCCCCGTCCTACTCGCACTCCCACCACTAAGCCCGGTCCCCGTCCGACTCACACCATCTGCCCCGTAATACGCCGAATGCTTCGGCGGCGGTCCGAACGAATCCGGATCTTGCAAGCTGGCGAGGGGTCGGGATGTGTGATTCTTCTGCTCTTCGTAGGGGTCTTTCTTGGTGCCGGTCACTTTTCCTTTGAGGTCCGACTTCCAGGTGTCGCGGTGGATGCCTATGCCTCTACTCTCACCGCCACTGCTGCTGTTTCCTCTGACTTTATTGTCTGCTGAGTGCCAGCCGCCCTTGGCGATGCCTTTCATCTTATCCATTGTTGCGGGATAGGTGGGGTTTGGAGTGGGTCCGAATGGAAGATTATTGTATCCCGCCGATGTCGAAGGCGTGTAGTTCAAGATCCTCGTGGTAGTTCTCCAGTGGACGGAGAATGATCTCAAAGTAGGTCGGCTCCAGTCGTGTATATCGAGGAGTTGGGTAAGATGTTGCTTGCAAATGCATCGCGTGAGCATCATGTCTGCGCCAGCAAAGATGACGCAGTTGGCGAGTCGGTCCGAGTTTTCCGACCATCGGCATTTGACTGTCACATGTCAAAAGTATATCGTTGACATAACGTCGTTAAATTTGGGTGAATGAAAACGGCAATGCTACAGTAGTGGGAAGACGAATGCTTTCGCTTCTCATATCATGTCTTCGATATCAACCCTCAGACGTATTCCTCTCTCCACCAACGTTTCATACGATTGCCTCAGCTCACCCTGGCTCAAGGTGCCATCACACAGAAACTTCATGCCCGTGATCACCCACTGCTTCACCCACGGTAGACTTCTCAAGCCGTCCAAGTAGACTTGCTTCGTTCGTTGCGCAGCCTCCCGTTTCCTTGTACCTTCCAGGCGATGGGTCTGTCCATGCTCGAACCTGAGCCACATCATCCAGAGGAACAGCGAGTGATTCACAGCACTGTCTGCGCTCAACAGCGCTTTCGAGAACGTCGCACGAACGGTGTTGGGGTTCGATCCAAATGCTTCGTCTCCAAGTCGACGAAGCTCTTCAGCGATCTTGAAAGACCACTGAACAATCGACAAGTCGGCTGAATGGGTTACTTGCTGATTTCGGACGAGACTTCGAAGCCGATCCTGTGCTACAATGCTAGAGTGCAGTTCCAGCAAAGAACTGTTGCTTGGGAATAGCTTCAAAGCCTCCTCGAGCTGAAATTTTAAGGCAGCCGGCTTGAAAGGTCGTTGTCGATCAACATGCAGCTTGAGTAACCCAGCTTGGTATTCTTCGATCAACTCGACCGCAGCTGTCAAACCACTCCGTTTGAACCTCGAGGCTTGAGTGTGAAAGACTTGCAAAGTACGGTCCATGTCACGACCATTAGCAAGGTACTCCATCCAGGCCAGACAGTCAACAAGCAGGGCACCGTGTAGATGATTGCGCGCGAGAAGTGCTCGGTCTAGTCTTTCTTTGAGCAGCCTTCTAGCCCTCAGCCTCTTCACATGTGAGCCAGCGTCGTCTTCTGCAACCACGTGTCGAGCAGCGGACTCTGCGATACTCTGAATATCTCTGAGAGCAGCAGTATCTTGACCATTTTTGCATTGTGCAAGCAAGCGACTGTGCCAGAGGACAACGTCGCCATCTCTCGCAGCCGAGCCCAAGTCCGCGCCTAGTGCCGTTGTCCAGACACTTTGCGCCTTGTCCAAGTTGCCTCTCTTTGCCTCAATCAAAGCATACGCGTTGTAGAGGCGTAGGCTTGATGGTCTCTGCTTGAGCAAACGTTTTGCAGTTTTTCCGGCTTCGACCGGCGATAGCTGAAGCTTGTAAGCTAGAAAATACTCCGCAATGTCGTCGTCTTGAGGGACTACCGCTACGATGGCCTCCAGTATCCTGTCGACAAAATCGATCAGCCCTCGGGGATCGTCAGCGCTCGTATCAAAGCGACGAGCGAAGTCGTCAAAAGCATCATCGAACAGGCTGTCGGTTGTCTCACGTCGACACTGCAAATTTCCAACGGATGTGTTCAGAACCCCATCCACAGCAGCATATGTTGTCCATCCACTCCCAAGGTGTGGATCTTGGGACCAAGCCATCTTTGGAGACGCTTCATCGGTGGAGGCTATGCAAGGCAGCCCAAAGAAGCAGAGAGCAGCGCTGATCAACGTCTTCGTAGGCAGCTCGCTGCTGACAAGGTCAAGTATCTCGCTGATATCTGAGAACATGACGCACCGAAAGGGATCTGAGGTTGCATCATCATCTTCGGTCGAAGCCGGCAAGATGAAGCCTTGAAGGGCAGTTTCTGTCTCGGCGAAGCTCACGAAGGGACGTTTGCGATCGATTGGCCTTTGCTGAGCGTTTGCAGGAGTCCTAGTGGTGCTTTCATTCGTCTCTTCGTAGTGCATCCATCCTTTCGAATCATTTTCGCCGATTCGTGGAGTTTCGCTTTCCCAAAAGTCTTCAAACGAGGCCAAACGATCCGAGAGCGATGCTTCTCGTAGCTGTGGTGGCATGCGCAGATGGTATTCCAATACTGCTTGCCATAGAGCGATGGACAGCTCGTCATAACCAGCATCTCGAATGAAGGCCGTGAGTCGTAGCAGAACATAGACCTGAATGTCACTGGTCGAAGTTCCCTCTTTCTCCCCAGCCACTTTCAGCATCCGCAAGCATTGGGTGAAGGCATCCTTGCAATCTTCAAATTTGAAGCCGGAGTGACTGTCCTGAACATAATTCAGGTAGTCTGTCCACAACATGATGCTGCCGGGACATTCGGCAAGCGCTTCTATCCACCTCGACGCTCGTTTCGCGCTATCCCAGACAATTGTCCCTTCATCGATGATAGCGCGTAGCAGCCGCTCGCGGTACGTGGTGCCTTTGGTGATGTGAGTGCAGGCCTCATTCAAGATGGACAAGCGAAGGTCTGCAAGCGTCCTTCTCTCTGAAGACGACAGGGATACTGCTAGGGCGCCCGCTCGAACCAGCTTGGCCTGGTGGTCAGAAAGTGCAAGCCAGGCATTCAAGTCATTCGGGTTTGTTTTGGCAGCTTTGGACAGTACAGCGCTTTGCTGCCTTATATGCAAGTCCAGATCAGTGTCCTCCCCCTCAGAGTCTGAATCGATCTCGAGATCTTCATCTGCGGGTTGAGATGATGTTTTGGCCTTTCCTTCAATTGAACGGTAATCGACAGTAAAGGCAGCAGGCTCTGGAGATTCAGATCCACGTTTGCGCTTTCGTGAAGGTCGTAAGTCAATGTAGTCACTCTCAGTCGAATCGTTGTTGTCCGAGGTGAACAGTACGAAACGGAGCTTGCTTTCATTGCCTCTGCCGTGCTTCGAAGTGAGCAATCTCGGTTTCCTCTGGCGATGGTCGAGAGTCGTCAATCGGATCTCCTTGTCGCTACTATCATCCCTGTCTATCTTGGTTGATCCAGCAAGACCCAGGACTTTCCCATAACCAACGCGGCGATAAGCGGGGATGCTGTATCGATGGAGGCTACCATACTCTACATTCTTCGAGTCACCGCGACGATCGACAATGAATAGACTGGACTCCTCGAACTCGTCCGTGGCTATGGGAAGTTCATCCGGTGTCTTGGCACGCGCTTCTTGACTTCGTTTCCGATGAGACAGCTCCTGTCGAGACGTCCGCTCCCTCGACTCGCGCCGGTCATGACGATGCCGTCTTCGATCCTCATCGTGACGCCCCTGGTGCTTCCTCGAGTGCTCCTCACGCTTGGACCTGTTCTGAGATTCGTCTTCTCGTGGCGTCGGTTTGGAAGCGCTCTTCGGCTTGAAGCTGCCAAACTTGGGCACCGCAGTCTGGTCCATCTGCTCTGGGATCAGCACGCATTTCTCGGCGCTTTCTGACTTTTTATGTACTCACCTGGTGTCAAGTTAAGGTCCAAGATGGCAGCTGTTGATGTGAGCGGCGGCGAAAGAGATGGCCCGAGAGCGCACGACTTTTGCATGTGAGCCGGTGACAATCCCGAGCGATCAGAAATCTTGGCGGTAGATCTCTGGAAAACGCTTTGCTGAAGTTGAAGCTCTCGACATTCACCATCCACCACGGCGGTTGGAGCCTGGACCGCGCAGGAGAACACACGAGAGTCGCAGCAAGATGGCGACCGCCCTCCAGCAGCAGTTGGCCGTCATTGCCGCCAACAGCACCCACCAGCTCGACTTGAAGGCGCAAAAGGCCCGTCATAGCAAGTCGTTGCTCTTCGAAGCCAGAGACGCCTCTACGCAGAACTTCGATACCATTTACCAGATCTGCTTGGAAGGCTTTGAGGAGCTATGCCAACTGGACGCACGATTCGTTCCCTTCTCCCGAAATCTCTTCAGCGAGCAGAGCAAGAATGAAGACCGGACGCAAATGACGGCAAAAGAGGTGGAGGAGCTGGACAGTGTGATAGACAGATTCTTGGGATTGCTAGGAGGACGGCTATTACTGAAGCCTGCTATGAAGGCTGCTGAGTGGTTGGTCCGACGCTTCAGAGTACACGAATACAACACCGAGACGGTCCTGTTGACATTTCTGCCATACCATGGATCGCACATCTTTCCCACGCTTCTTTCGATTCTACCGGACCAGCTACCGTCCAACTTCCGATTCCTACATCCGTATGTCACATCGCTGCAGAGTCCCCCACGACATGCGATCGTCGCAGCAACGAGCAACAACTCGGCCTTCTTCACATCATTCAGCCACTACGTTTTGAACGTAGCAAAGGCGAGACATCAGTCTGCCTTGTTGCTCGGTTTCTGGGCCAGCGTGACAGCACAGGCAGTCAACGGCATGATCGATTCAACAAGATCTGGACGAGAAACAATTCGAAAGCAGAAAGAGGAGGATCTCTTGCTCAAAGTCTTGCCCATCCTGCAAACCGCACTGAGCATCAAAGATGTACCGGAGCTATACCTTGGATCTTGCATGGTCATGACGATCTTGGCAGCGAAATCGTCTCTCAGCGAGAAAGCTCTCAACGCCATGATGGAGGCAGTTGCTGGTGGATGGACAGATCAGACTCTCGAAGACGGAATGGTCACATTGGCTGTGTTGGCAGAAGAGAAGCAAGACTTGACTCTGCCAAATTCAGTCGTTCGAGCCGTCACGAAGCAAGCAGACGTGCTCAAATATGTGAACCGGATTGCGTCGAAATGCCGAGCGGACCATCTGATTACCGGGATTGCCATCGGCGCCGTGCATTTAATTGCCTCGAAGGAGAACGTCCAGGCAAGTGGGATCCTAGCTGGTGCCCTTCGACTCCCTTACATTTCTGGCGAGTCCAAGCTCGAAGTTCTTGTCATCGCCATGGAAGCCGTTGCAGATTCTGGAGCAAATGATGCTCAACGGAAGCAGCTTCTTAGCCCCATTCACTCTTTCGCCGAGCAAGACAGCAGTGGACATCTTATCACCCTGGCAGCTCAAAAGGCCGAGACCAGTCTTGGAAGACTGGATGCCGATCTGGCCTTGCAAATTCACGACAAGACAGTCGACGATGGCAATGAAAACGACCCGGAAACGATGCAGATAGACGAGAAGCCGGCCAGCGAGACCCACAATCCGAGCCTTGATGTCGAAAAATTGGCCAAGCTGCCGAGCAAGCCGATATCGTTTTTGGACGCGAAACACGATAAGCTGTTTGAGGAGTACTCTGAAGCATTTGTAAAGGCTGTGTCTCCCAAGGACGACTTGGGGCGGCTGTTGAAGGTGCTGTCGCCGGACAAAAGCAGTTTCGCACAGCACTCAACGATGGGTACATTCTTAGCGCGTCTCTGGACCAGCAGCTTTCCCTTCTCTGCCAGGGCCAAGGCTTTGCAGATTACAGCTCAAAGGCTGCAGAGATCCAAGCAAGAGCCTTCATCAGCCGACATGCAAGCACTTTTGCCGTATTTGGTCGCTGCTCTTGCAGACCCTGCAAAGCCGGTCAGGTTGGCGGCCTCTTCCGCTTGTCTTGCTTTGAAGGCACTTTACGAGAATTCCGCGGCTGCAAAGTCCTCACAGCCCAATGTGTGGTGTCAGCACAGTCTTTATGGCCAGAGAAGCTCGCAAATCCACTGGATCCCTACATTGGACGCCCAAAGACTCTTCTCCGAAGCCGTTGCAACGATCCTGGAAGAGTGTGTTGTGGACAGCAACTACCTTGTACAATCTCTCGCGGACTCCATCAATGGAGCTAAATCAGACGGCAAGGAGCTAAAGTCAACCCTTCGAGCGAGCGCCTACGCATTCCTTGCCTCGCATACCGTTTTGTCGCCAGCAGAAGGGGTGAAAATTCGTTTGCTGTCGATATTGAGCAAAGTCGGCAAGATTGCTGGTACAGCAAGAACGCAAATCTTGTTGCCTTACGTTCGAACCCATTTTGCTTCCTCACGGGCCGAGTCGCAGAACGATGCTCTCAGCAGGGCACTGATGCAAAATGTGACGCATCGAAGCGCAGAGGAGATCGAGTTCCTCAGAGAGCTTGCGTGCGGTCGACTTGCCTCTGGATCTGGTCCACATTCCCTGGCCTTCGACGGAATTCGGCAGCTGTGGGCGGCTATGAAGGACGCCGCACGCATGGAGCTGCTCAATTGGCTTTTGGATCTTGGACTCAATCAAGAGGTCACCGATGACATTCAGTCTGAAGCAGTCGAGACCCTCCGTAGCCTATCGATTCCAAGTGACGTTCTTGTGCAGTTGGCCGAGAGCTTGCCTAGCGTCTCTGACTTGCAAGGCCATCATACTCCCGCCAAGAAGCAACGGACAAGCAGAACATCTGAGACACCCAAGCCGGGCAGTCTCGACAGACAAAAGCTTGACATCGCCATTCGGAGATGGACATTGGTATTGGAGCTAGTTGAAGAGTTGAAACCGGAAAATCATCCCCAGCTTCTCAAGGGCCTGTTCCACCTCTTGAGCGAACTACATCACTACAAGACCTTGCTCGACTCTGAACTTGTGTATCTACAAGGTCTGATAGTCAACAGCTTGCTGTCGGTAGTCAACGGCCTGAAGACAACGGCCAACAAAGAGGTCGATAGGTCTGTGGTTCGCCCGGACCTTATTGTTGATTGCGTGCGCACGACATCGAGCACACAAGTTCACCATGCAGCCTTGCTGCTGATGTCTTCCCTGGCTTCCTGGGCTCCAGACTTAGTCCTGCACAGCGTCATGCCACTTTTCACGTTCATGAGCTCCACAATCCTCAAGCAGAGCGATGATTACAGCGCTCACGTCACAGACCAAACAGTCGCACGAATCATTCCGCCCTTGGCTGCCTCACTCAAGAAACGTGGCCGAGACCTGATCAGCGGAGCTGCTGAGCTTCTCCTCAGCTTCACTGCTGCGTTTGAGCACATTCCGCTCCATCGACGACCGGGATTGTTCCGCCATCTGGTCACGACCCTAGGCGCAGAGGAGTCACTATTCGCCATAGCCGCCATGCTCATCGAGCGTTATCCAGCGGAGACCAACCTACGGCAGTTCGTTGCCGAATTGATGGACCACTTCCATGTCAAGGTGCAGCTTTCGTCAGTCAGACAATACCTTGATCTCGTTTTCGACACTCTTAAAGTGAAGAGAGGTCTGTCCGACGTGATTCTTGGGTTTGGTGAGAAGAATGCAGACCAAGCCAAGGAAGCTACTTCAGTGTTACTCGACGGACTGGCGGATGTACTTGGTCAGAATACCCTCCGCAAAAGATTGGCCAAGGAGTTGAAGGGCAGCAGCGAGCAGGCCGATGAGCTGCGAGTCTCGTACTCTGTCATCCTGGAAAAGACCATGCAGCTTGGTCTCCAAATCAAACCCGACGACGACCGTCACGACGCCGCCAGCAATGTTCTTACATCAGTCCTCAGCTTGATGCCAACCAAAGACTTCATCGAATCTAGCGCAATGCTGATGCAGACCGGATCGGACGAGATTCGACAACAAGTCTTTTACTCGTTGGAGACACGGGTGAGCTCAGCCAAGCGAGCCGACGCAGAGATGCAGCGAGTGTTCATGGATGTGTTACCAAACTGCAGCCTGTTCATTGTTGAGAGTCAGCCGGTGGAGACCAGGCTCGCTGCAATCGCCTGCGTCGACCGCATCTCAGAGAAGTTTGGCAAGACCAATCGCGCCGAGGTTAACAACGCTGCTCAGCCGGTCATGGGCGACTCTGCCTTTGGATCGACTGATTACAGGCTGAGGCGTATGTCTCTGCTGTGCCTCGCAAGCATGGTCGAAGTCCTTGGAGACGAATTTATCGCACTTCTTCCTACGGCTCTGGGGAATGCGTTGCGATACATGCAAGAAAGTGTGTCTGTTGACGAGGACGAGCGCACTGAGGAAGGCCAGGCCTTACTCTCTGCTGGTTTCAGCTTAGCTATGGCCATCCTCGACTACATTCCGTGGATGCTATCGGGGTCTTACCTCGACCGTCTGCTGAAGATCGCTGCAGAAGCTGACAGCAATGGGGCAGCAGAACTCAAGAATCTGGCCGCACGTAAGGTTTCTGCCCAAGACTGTTTCGCAGCTATTGAGCGAATCTGGGAAGATGTTGCCGGTCTTGGCGATTCAGCTGCCCAGTACACTGTCGCACTGTTCCATGCTGCCATCAAACATCACACCAAAGCCACAATTACCAAGAATGTCAAGCCGATATTCGCCATCTTGCTGAACGCTTTCGACCTGCGCCGCAACCTGACCTTGGAGGATGACGAAGATGCGGAGGTTGACCCTGCCATCTTTGACGAGGTCGACAGTGCAGCTATGGACGTGGTACTCAAGCTGAATGACGCCGCCTTCCGGCCATTCTTCGTCCGGTTCACGGAGTGGGCTACCAAAGGACTGTCGAAGAAAGACAAGTCGGGAACTGTTCAGAGGTGCATCAGTCTTTATAGCTTCAGCTTGACGCTCTTCGATCAGCTCAAGTCGCTGGTGACGAGCTACGCCGGATACCTGCTCGAGAACGCCGCCACTCTGCTCAAGACTCTATCAGCCAACGACGAGTTCCAGGCACAACTACTTGAGACCGTCATTAAAGCCCTCGCTAGCAACTTCTCCCACGATCAGGACGGCTTCTGGCAATCACCCACCCACTTCGACGCGATCGCCGCCCCACTCCTCAGCGCTCTGCAATGCGAAGACGAAACCATCGTCAACGACCACGCCATCCCCGCCATCGCAGAGTTCGCGGGCGCCGCCAACTCCCCCGAACACCACAAGACACTCAACGGCATCTTCATGTCGTACATGCGGCACGGGGACGCGGGGATCCGCTTGGCAGCCGTCAAGTGCCAGCGGGCGGTTCTTGACAAGTTGAATGTGGACTGGATCGGTCTGTTGCCGGAGTGGCTGCCGGCGATTTCGGAACTGCAGGAGGATGACGATGGGGTTGTTGAGAGGGAGACGTTGAGGTGGATTCAGCAGATTGAGGATGTTACTGGGGAGAGCTTGTATAATATGCTACAGTAGAATGATCATGGAAGAGGCAGAGCGACGAGGTGCCGCCTTTGCAGTATGCTTCAAGAGGTCTCGCTGAGGTTTAGGAATGGAGCAGATGATGGACAGCAAATGCCTCTCATTAGCATATCCTCATCCCACAGACCCGCACGCCCTGATCCGTAACCACGGCATCTCGATCAAACCACACCTTCACCATGTCGGCCACAAACCCCTTGTCCGCTTCACTCCAACTATCCAACCCCATCGCCCTAACATCCTCCCCATTGATCTGAATCTCGTCCTCCTGAATCCCTTCCTCGGTCTCGTCGTCGGCCTCTTCCACAATCGCGGACATCGTCCGCAAAACTACCTCCGTGACCCTTCTGAAATACGCTACGAGCATAGTCGCCGCTGCTCGGGAGTACTCCATCTCTCGTTCCGCGTCAGTCTTGCCACTCGTAGCCGCCTCGGGGAACAGACCACCGACGTCGGGCATATCGAATAGAAGTTCCTCATCGGCTTTCGTCTCGTCGTTCTCCCAAGCGCTCGCTTCGCCTGCCGATGCCCACCACATGAAGCCTTTGTAAGCCAACGATGTCCACGTTGAGGGTTCGGTAGCTTCTGCTTCATCGCGTTCTTGGAGCCCTGTGTTGTCGTAGAGTTCGGAGCTGGATTTGTTGCGGCGAAGGAGCGGACGCTCGTCGGATTCGTCTATTTCCGCGGATGCCGAGTCGTCGCTGTAGGTGCCTACCATCTGGCGCCGTAATCGTCGAAGCTCCCTCCTAAGGAGCGTCCAGCGGCGGAGGTCCCGTTGAGATGCTTTGAGGATCTTCCCGTCGGATGTTTTTAGCTTCGGCCAGATTTTGGTGGCGGCGGGCTGTGAGGCGGGGAGTTGAACGAGGAGATCGTAGAGGTACTTCTTTTCGCCGAGAATATCGTCGGTGGTACATGCTACCCAGCCAGTGCTGTCATCGCGGGAGCTCAGAGATGGTATATCATGGATGCCGACGCTAAAGAGTGGTACGCTGCGGAAAAGTGGCTCCGATTCCGGGGGTAAGCTCTCACCCAGCCCTCGCGGGATGCTGGACAAGACGGAGGCAATGTATACTGTATTGGCGTTGTCCTGCACGGAAGGGCTTCCAAGCAACAGCACTCGCTTCCTGGATAATACAGCACGGTGCAGTGGGAAGAGCAGAGGTCCAAACATGTCCAGAATCGCCGGTACATGCAACGCAGGATGATCGGGTGGCCATGTCCCTTCTGCATTGAAGTCCGCCAACGTGGCATCGGACAGAGCGCGCTTCCGTTTCCTACTCTCAAGACCAGCATTTGGCGCATCCCGCGTAGCAGCAGGCGACAACGAGCTCCTCCTGAAGGCCTGATCCGCCCTATGTTCCTTCCAGAACAGCTCCAGCGCCCTAGTATCCGACGTATTCTTCACAACATCTCTTGCCAGTCTCCTCAGCTCCGCAGCATGTATCCAACTCCTCCCAAGCTGCCCATAGCTCAGCGGCACCAGTGCCCCAACAGCCGCAAAGTTGGCATTGCGGTGCTTCGCGTCCGCGGCGTCTTGCACAAAGACGCTAACACCGGCATGCGCACCATGTATGAAGTATATCAGATCTTCCTTCACGGCGTGTAGTCCGGATGGCAGGCTTTTGTATTCGACTCCGTCCAGGTCGATTTCGGGGAGGTTTCGCTTCCAGGCAATGGTGTAGCTAGAGTCTGTCAGATGTGGTTGATGGTCAGGGTGTTGCTCTTACGTACCCCACCTTTTGATCGAAGACTACCAGGAAGACGGCGGATACTGGTGGAACGTCCTGGCGCTCCATGGCGTGGGCATTGGATATTCACTCACGCGACGGGAGCTGGAAGTCAACAGGAGGTGACGTCTCGTTTCACATGCCGACGCGGGATTGCCCGAGTGCTTAGTCACGCACTTGTCGCCGACGAACTAAACGTCTCTGGGAGGTGTCGTACAGTGGACTGTTAAGAAAGGAGCCATCGTTTCTCTTCGCCTGCATACACTATGCTCGCGTCTATGCATGCTATTGAGTGACAAAGACATTGCAATTCAGTAAATGGCCAATCCGTCAGGTGGCTTGTCAAGCGCTTTCAATACGGACTGAGAGACTACCCACAAGCCAGTGACCCGATTCTCCCTCACTGTTGGTGTAAACATCCAGCCTTCACCTATGCGAGAGTTCAATGTTGAAAGCGACGAGTGACGTCGCGGGCGCGTCACATGCCGATGCGGGACGAGCCGCTGATTGGTCACCTAGCGTGGGGTCCGTGCGCCCGCCACCTACAAATACCGCCGCTTTCCACCCTCGACTTCTTCTTCCTCTCCTCAGATGCACCTGGCATCGCGGCAGAGCGACACCCTCAGACAACCTCGATGTATTGCACTACGAACCACGACTCCTCATCGCGTCCGCACTTGTATTAGCACCGTCTTCTCTGCGGCTTTCGCTGATCTGGATAGTGGGCATGCATACTTCGAGGGCGTCTTTGCGGTGTCGACTTGCCCCTCACGCCACGCCGGAGATGACGAGACCCTGCGATTGTGCTGTGCTCACCGGCAAGCCCTAGGAGCCCTAATCGGCGAGGTGTTAGTGGAGCTAGCTGTTTTATGCTGTCTTTGACATGCTGCGGCGATGCACTGCTTCTTCTCTGGGCATATATGGGCTAGCATACGGTTCGCAGCAGACCTACGCCGTCCGTCCGCACCCTCGCAACTGCTATTGGGCCTTTTCCACATACACCTTCATGCGACGCAGGGTTTGCGTGGCGGGCGACATGGCCAGCAGCACAGTCGCAGGCAATCTCGTCATCTTCGGCACACCAACTGCTTTTTTCACTTCATCTGAGCTTCTCGACATCGAGCTCGATGAGCCCTGGCCCGATCCGCTACCACCAGCGTCTTCCAAGCCGGCGTACCAGTCACAGCCGTTTTGCGATGTCCTTGACATTGTGCGGCTGTGCTCGCTCGGTGATGACTGCAAATGGCACTGCGCCAACACTCTCGCAACTGCTTCTGGGCCTTTTCCATTTACTACCTTATGCGACGCAGAGTTTTGCGGCGTAGTGGCGGACTGTGGACGGGCTACCGGGCTCGTCGAGCTCATGCAGATTCAGATAAGGGAGACGAGCAATTGGTGGGCGACACAGGCGGGATGTTATGAACGAAAAGCTCCACTGCGGTCTCCATTGCGCCTTTCATTCGTGGTTGGCGCCATGGTGAGTGTCGATGGGGCTTCCGCTTGCACTTCCTGGCCTACCGTCAAAGGTACTTTCCTGCTATCTCTTTGCTTTTTTCAGTCTCCTCAATGCCGTTGTTTGTCTTTCGTATTCCGTATTCCGTATTGTCCCCATTAGCTGCATCGGCTCGCCGAGCATCTAGAGGGGATGGCGCACAGCTTAGATCATTCTATTACGAGAACCCAAACAGCAGCATCATGATCCAAGTTTTGTGCTATCGTCCCAACATGCCAATGCGTTTCACAGTAGTCATTGTAAACGGCTCCAGTCGTATACCCGCAGCTCGATGCAAACACCACTTTTCTACAGTGTTGTCAAGCCCGCACCATGGTAAGATCACGTGCGGCAGTGAAAGTGATATTCACTTGTCCCGAGCGCGCTAGTGACGCACGGGCCTTTGCCACCGGTAGTACCACTTGCCGCCTCCACGTTTCGTCTCTCCTTCCTCGAAGCACTGCACGAACACTGCAAAAACACCTTTACACACTCGAGTCTCCGAACTGTTGGTCACCACCTCTGCCAATCGCATTCATTAGCGATACCAACACCTTTGCCACACACCATGGCTCATCTTCCGGATCCAAACGGCGCCGGCTCGCGATTCGAGGCGAAGTTTGTCAAAATCTGCTTGAAGCACAGTGTCGACTTGGGGTTCAGCGTCAACCTCGAAAGCATCGAGACATGGAAGCTCAGCGAGGAAGTCGTCCGCGCCTTGCGCAAGTGGAAGCTGGGCGACTTCGACGACCAGAGCGCGTACGACATGTTGAAGCAACTCCTCGGCACTGATCAGAAGAAGCAAATAGCTGTCGTTGCGGACATTGTTTCTTTCGCAGCTTCCAAGCACGGCCTGAGAGGCGACGACTTCGCGAGAGAGGCTCGTGGGCGCGCCGGGGTGGACAAGGCCAGGTACTCATTTGTCGCGACACTGCGCAACATCGTGTTCGACAGCGCCATCGACTCGACCCTTGTGGCGACTAAGAGCGGGGACGACATGGTTGAGAAGAAGTGCAAGTTGGTGTACAAGGTCGCTGCTTACCTTCTCCTGGACGTGCTGGTGGATCTTCAGGGCGACGCCAGCTATTGGGAGGTATCACTGGGTGGCAACACTGTGGACGGATGGAGCACCAAAGCCAATGGTGACGGCGAAGATGAGGGTGAAGAGACGACCAACGACGAGTCGAACAACACCGCACTCACCACTGAGGACTACATCCCAGGCAAGTCCCAAGAAGCCTCAGCCGAGTTTGTCGAAACTCAATCAGCCCGTCGCACCAATCGCGCTGGACTTGGCCACGTCCGCAAGTCTCGCTCCGTCCTGTTCAACTTCACCGAACAGAACAAGCGCATGCGCCTCAGCCATGCGCGGGCTCCGGCACAGATCTCAACATCCGCTATCGAAGAAATGAGCAAGAAGCTGAATTCGGCGGAGGGCAAGAACGTTCGGCAGGCGGAGGAGATCTGGAAGCTCGAAGCGGCCTGCTCCAACTACGAGAGAGTAGTCGCCAAATTCCAAGCTGAAGCTGCAGAAGACAAGAAGACCATCGAGAAACTCGAGGCTAAGCTTGCTGCACGTGGTTCAACCTCCTGAACATCGCGTAGCCCTGCGACTTGAGTGCCGAGAAGCTCCTTGCAACTTCACCACGCGAACACAACACGAAATTTCATCGACTACAAACTTTTTTCCTTCACACGACACGACAATGAACGGCTTGGTTGACAACTGCACAGACGGGGAATGATGGCTCTTTGTTTGATTTGATTGCTTTGAAGATGCGGGTGTTCTGTCTTTTGTTCAGAACACAACGGGAGAGAGGATGGAAAGAACTGAACAAGGCGAAACCAAGGCGCTGCAAAAGGAGCACCCGGAGCTCCACGATGGGCGCTCTGCATGGCGCTTGTATGATTCCATGAACCAGATCCCCCTATAGCGTTGCTTGTATTCCCTCCATTCAACCCAGCGCCAGCCCCTTCCAACGTGTACCAATACTCTGCTCTTTAGTGTCGCGCCTTGAAGAACTCCGTAATCATCATCTGTCTCGGGATTTTCCCAGTAATCAAGCTCATCATCTGCAAAAGTGGGTTGATCGATCGATCGTGAGCGCCCAGGGCAGCGCGACACTTGTATGTCAGATCAATTGCCTGCTCGACTTGCCATCTCAACTGCTCGTACTCTGCGCGATTCGTATCCTTTTGCACGCGTTTGTTCTCGTCCAAGAGCCGACGCGCGCCATCGGCGAGATGGAGGGCTTGGAAGATGACTGCCATTTTGCCACTTTTCTCCTGCTCCAAGAGCTCTCTATGCAGGTCGCGTAGACTTTCGAGGCCGTGGATGTGTCGTTGTTCCGCCAAGCCCAGCTCGTCATGTCGAGCCAGGAGATCTTGCTCTATCTCCGCTAGGCAGCGCTTGACGTGCCAGTCTTGCGTCACGGTTGATGGCAGGGGTTTGATGTGAGCGAGCAAGAGGTTGATTAGACCTGGAGTCGGGCGGTCGAGGAGTTGTGCGCGGCTGTTGTGGTATGCGAGTGATGAGGCGAGGATCATGAGAGCATCTGGGACGGATTTGGACGGCGTGATTTGTGGTGTTGAAGGATCGTATCTGTGCTGCTCTTTTGTCCGGTTGAGGTCGTGGTTCCAGGCGGTCAAGGCTGTGTCGAGTCGCGTGCCAGCCAGGGCAAGGCTCCTGATGGTTTCTTTTCGTTCGATAGGGGGCATGGCTCGGTCTGGAGAATGGAGTCTTCAGGAAATTGCGATCTGCGAAATCAGGAGAGAGTTGAAAGTATAATGTATCAAGATGTTGGTGGAATGGCCACGTTTGTTTGCTGGTCTCACAATGGAAGCGACAGATTTCAGAATCGTATGCAGCTTTTTCCGATGCATCGAGGCCATGCATGTCTCGCGTTGGGAGACTTTCATCATTTGGGACTCACTAGGATCTTGATATGCTGGTCTTTGTGGTTAATTAACTCCTCAAATCCCTTTGAGACAATGTCATGAACGCTGATACGACCTGTCACCATCTTCTCGATACCAACCAATTTGCCTGGAATAAAGTCAGCCAGTTCGATGGAGAGAGGTCTATGCCATACTATCAACAATCATTTGGATGACTTCTTGCATTGAATCATCGTCAAAAATATAACTTCCCTTCATCGTGATATGCTTCGGGACAAATTTGTGGCATGGAATTGTGATCTGCCGCTGTCAGTGGGCACTCTCTATTTAGAGAAGGTTCTTACTGGTTGTTCCCAGATTGCCACCATTACATAGAGTCCTTCAAAACGTATGGCGTCCATGGCTCCTTCCAATGCGGGGACTACACCGGCGCAATCGAATACAACTTCCACACCTTTGCCGTCCGTAAGTTCCATGCACCGCTTGGCGACATCTTCTTGGAAAGGATTTATGACCGATGAGCAGAACTCGGAGACCTGGTTCCGTCGTGCCCCCGCAGGCTCGGAGACGACCACTTTGTTGGCCCCTGCGGCTTTCAAGCAAAGCAGCAATGCAAAGCCAATAGGGCCTCCTCCAAGAACCAAGACATCTTTGTCTTTGAAGTCTTTTACGCCAGAGACTTTGATGGCATGATGTACAATCACCAAGGGCTCCAGTACGGCAGAGACTTCCAGTGGAATCTCTGGCGGCAGCAAGTAAAGGCAGTCTTCAGTGACAATAACCTTCTCCCCGAAGCCGCCGAAGCCAGTGGTTGCACCTACGTATCCAAGGTTGGAGCAGCAGTGCGAACTTCCCGATTTGCATGGCAAGCATGAACGGCAGAGTACCCTAGGATCGACCATGACCGCATCGCCATCTTGAAATTTGGATCCTGCGGGTGGCGAACGGACTCTGCCACAGAGCTCGTGGCCGAGTGTGAGTGGAATGTGTTGGCCTGAGATAGGATGTGGTTTCTCCTTGGTAGGCAACTAGGCTGTAATCAGATGATGAACTTCAGAAACACATTTCCGACGAGATCTTAGCCTACAATTCCAGGGCCGATGATGAACTCATGAAGATCTGATCCGCATATACCGCACCACTCCACGTCCACTAGCAGCTGGCCGTCTCCGGGTTTGGGCTCGTCAACATCATCGACTCTGATATCACCTTTGCCGTAGTACCTCGCAGCCTTCATGTCGAGCGATGTAAAGGGTGGTGATGCTTTGCATTGATAAGTGTTCAATCTAGCGTACGGAAGAGAGGTACATGTATTCTCCTCCCACGCATGCTCCCCGCCTGGAGCTACACCTCGGGTGAGGGCGTCAGAAGTGAGGAGTCAGGGCATCCTCTCAGCTTCGCAAGCAGCGTGAGAAGGAAGCGGCGTGCTGGAATGCTGTCCATGCCTGTGTATATGTTTCTGTTCTGAGGAGTGCAAGGCAAGAGGTAAAGTTGCTCGGTATTTCCCGATGAGCGTCGCTCATTCGTGCAGCGTCCGGTGCGAGAGCCTCTGATCTGACTGTACAACTTGTGAAGTGTCGGTTGCGATGAAGGAAGCGCCTTTGTTATGTATGCTCATTGAGACGAAGTTCACAAGGGGAAGAAGACAGACGTCTCATCAAGGTGTCGACGCCCGGGTCATGATTATGTAACGCGCGTGAGTCTCGTGTACCTTATCCTTGCAGGTCATCTCGACTTCACGTTGATCTTACACCATCATTAATATTCTCTCAACCTTTGAATTTATCAAAACGAGCTCTCAATGACTTCGACCTCACCAGTGTCTTCCCGAATGGGGAGCACAGGATCAACGATGTTCTCGGCTCAAGCGGACTCGCTGGTTCCAAATGCTTTAAGCAGGCCCCAAAGTTGACTGAGGACGACGGCTCCGGATCCTGGCATCTATCGCCGCACGCGTCTAGCATATCGCATCGATTCTCACATCTGGACACGGGATCTTGTGTCGCGGCGGCCTCTATCTGTCTGCTACTTCCACCCGCCAGGCGCTTCGATGGTCTGGAGCTGGAGCTGAACGGCATCAGGCGCCAACGCAATGCAGTGACTAAGGCCGATGTGGCCCCAAGGCTCCACCAGACACGGCACAGCCATGCACGATCAAATGCAATACTGCTCCAATCGTGCGTTTTGGCCCCAGGCTGTCTAGTCCTCATTTATCTTCGAAACGAATAGCGGTCTAGCGTTGCCTGTTCTGGCACAAGCGCTCGAGGCGCAACTTCAGCTCCGACGTCGAGGGCGGCATGTCCAAACACTATCCCACTGATTATTAACGGCGGACAGCCGAATTTCTGCGCGATATGTAGCAAGTGCCGCTGCATCAGTCATCGCCTCTCTGTTGCGTCTCTGCAGTTTACTATCTACTTCATCATGGCGTTCAAATCACGCCCCAGGGCCAATATTTCTTGGCGCGCCCCCCTGAGCATGATCGCCGCTCTTGTGGCTGGCGTGTGTCTTGCAGCTGGACATCATGCATTCTACAACTCCTTACAAGGACGAGAAGTGTCCAGTCATCAGTACCATGTCGGCACCTGGACAGCCTCGTCGCAGCAAGTCAACACAGCCGCGGGGACAGCTTTCGCATTCGTGGTCAAAGCCAGTCTGGTCCTTGCTTCCGCCATTGCCTACACGCAGTTATATTTTCGCCTTTTGGCTACCGGAATAAATTCTCTGCAGAAGCTTGACCGATGGTTCTCTGGCCTCCACGACTTCGTATCGTTCTGTTATCTTCCGACGTATTGGAGGCATGGTCTCCTCGCTCTGGTGGCTGTCACTGTTTGGTAGCTACTGCTTAGATTGCGCGGTATGGTTTGGCTCGCTAACTTGTTGAACAAGGCTCTTGCCAATTGCGGCGATCATTGCGCCCGCAGCACTGTCTGTGACGTTTTCAAAGCTCCAATACCCGTCCTCCTTATCGCACACCGTGCCTCAACCAGCTTTGGACAGCCTTGCCTTCCTTTCGAACAATGTCTACAACACAAGCCTTACCGACTACGCCGAATCGTATTCATTTGATCCTGATCAGGAAGTTTTACGTGTCGCAAGTGCTGCAGCCGCATCTGGTTCGATACTGCCGATCGAGGCTCCTGGCGTGAATGCATCATGGCAGGTTACAATCGAAGCTCCCAAAATGCTTTGTGAGGACATGGGCTCCGAGCTTCAGAGCCAGCTCAAGTCCAACCTCCTACAAGGCTTGCAGCCGAGCATCACAACTCTGGGGGAGCCTGGCGATTTCCAAAGTATGTTCTCATACCTGGCTTGGTCATCGTGGACAAACTTCACAGCAGATGCGCAAGGCAATCAACTCAACATCTCCGTTCGCTTGCCGTTCACCAACGGAACCGGTGCAAATATGGAATTCCTCGTTCAGCCAAAGACCTCTGGACACGAATTCTACGTTGCCGTATTTTCCCGTGCCAACACGATGCCGCCCCGTACAGTCTGGGACAATGCAAGTGGTAGTCCTCCATTTGGCCAAGCAGCAATGGACTGGTATTGAAGAATTATCGACAGGTTTCGCAGACTGAAGATGGGGAATCGAGTTTGTAAACCAAGTATATTACTGTACATGCAAGCGTCGTTCGGCATCAGAGAGAGATGACCGCTTCATGCCTACCACCTTCAGTGTGTGAAGGTGCCTTAGGTCCTCTGGCAGTGCTTCAGCGACACGCCACAAGCTGCGCCGCGTACCGCGAGCGGCTGGACCCCTCGCTAATGTCGTGTAGCATGGAGAGGCTGATGGGTGAGCCATAGCGCCGATCTCAGGCAGATGTTTACCAACATTAGAGACGCTCATCAACTTGATACTGCCCTGGTCTGCCACAAGTCACCTTTGGCACATTATGTCCACACTCTGTGTGGCTTGTTTACAAATCTTCAGGAATGACTCGCTAGAGACATGCGGTGTTCTAGACACGTCTTCGTGGAGGTACGCAAACGGTAAAAGCGATACTCCGGACAATCTGAAGGCAAGAACAGCAGCGGTCCGACAAATCCATCATCACACAGCAAGGTCCCACCGACAAGCGGTTGCACAAGGATGCCCACTGTGCTCTTGGATCGAAATAGACGATGAACATGAAGACTATTCGACTTTTTGGTGGTTCCAGATCCGCCTTCGCGTACCGCGCAGAGTTATCGCCGCCGAATACACTTTGTTTCTGCAAGGGCCAGCATCAACAGGCAATACACGTGCAGGGTTGGTTAAGAGAGGCGCGCCGCGATCTGCAGATACCTGTGACAACATCTTCAGTGTAAAGGTGACATGGATCCATCGGCGCCACGACAAAACCGAGGCGCTCGAACTGTCCATGTTGGCCAGAGAGTCGCTATCAAGCCCAAGGACCGATAGCCAGGCCGTCCTTCAGCTGGCAAAAACTTGGCTTCGACACTGCCTTCATTCGCACGCCGAGTGTCCAAGAGAGTGTGCTCAGCTTTGGTACCCAACACGCCTCCTCGAAATAGGGTATCACGAAGCAAAGCTCATTGAAACCCGTGCTCATCAGTTGAGCGGGCCTTACGCAACCTTGAGTCACTGTTGGGGTGATTCAATGACCTTCAGATTGAACAGCGCCACCGCTACCAAGCTCCAAACTGGTCTACCACGCTCAGTTTTCGCACCAACTTTCCGAGATGCCATGGTCGTTGCAGCTTCTCTGGGGTTCAAGTACATTTGGATCGATTCCTATTGCATCTTTCAAGACAGTGATGTTGACTGGAAAAGGGAGTCCGCGGCTATGGATCGGGTCTACACAAACAGTGCATTGAGCCTCGGAGCAGCTGTTGGTGCCGAAGCAAGCACAAGCTGCTTTGTGGATCGATCCAGCCAGAAGGCGGTCTCATTCAACGTCCTGTGGAAAGCCTCTTCAAACGATCGGCCACAATTGTACACAGTCGAACACGATCACCACAGAGCACAACATGTCGCAGCATTCTTCTGCCAACGATTGTTCTCACGGGGCTGGATCGTCCAAGAGCGTCTTCTAGCACCACGCATGCTCTACTTCACACCGACAGGCATCTTTTGGCAATGCCAGACTCTCCGTGTTGCTTCCGAGTGGCTTCCGCATGGTTCCGACGAGTATGCCAACCTCCCAGAAAACCTACCCCCAGGCTTATTCAATCGAGTGAGATCTTCGTGGCCGTGGCCAGGTAACGGATTGCGTTATCTTCATGGCAAGGGCCATCACACAGATCAAAACTATTTGAGTGGAACGTTTGCAGAAGCTCTCGAGATTTACTCCAGATGCTCGCTCACAAAACCGGCGAAGGACAAAGTTGTTGCTTTTCAGGGCATCGCCAAGACAGTGGCCAGTTTATCAGGTTCCAAGTGCTGGAATGGTTTCGTCGACACGATGCTACCGTACTCTCTCCTCTGGATGGTAGTTTTCCCATCCCTTGCCTGGGACGAAAAACCTGCTAGCAGCGGACCATCGGTAGCCTCGTCGTGGCATTGGGCCTCGTCGAATCATCCCATCACGATGCATTACACTAAACTGGCTCTACGACAGATACGTCCAGGAATACGCCGACGTCCAGGGATATGCAATCTAGCGCTATTGCCGATACACGGTCCGTTTGTGGCAGATCATCAGTTTTCCATGAAAGCACCGTTGGTGTGCATAGCCAGGGTACTCTGAACGACGTTCGTTGGAAACAGGCCGGTATATGGCAATGCGATACGCCTCGACACTCTGCACCGCAGCGAGTCTGCACGGGCCGACTCTCTCTTCCCTGCAAAGCGCCTCATTCCTTCTGCCATCGAGTGGTATGTTGACCGATATGACTACCTGCATGACTCTGGCATCCAGCCCGGAAAGGTCTGTCTGCTTCCCATATGGTCGTCTTACCAACACCGCACTTTCGGTCGCGACCTTAAGATACCGGAATCATTCAATGACGGGTTACTGGGATTGCAACGTGGAGAAAGCACAGTTCAGATGCTTTACGACGACGAAGGCCGAGATTCAGAATTCAAGTACCACTACTCTGGCTTGGTCGTGCGTCAGAACAGGAGTGGCAACTATACGCGTATTGGAATGTACCATGGCCACAGGCTTCCATGTGCCGTTGAGATCTTTGAAGCCTTGCGGCTTGCGAAGCCACAGCTTGTGATCATCGACTGACACGGCATGCCTTTCGACCATGTATTGGAAAACCAGTGCACTGAGCTGCATTGCCTGCGGCTTGAAGCTCGACTTCCTGCAACTTGTGTATGGCCGAAACCAAGTACCTCGCAAGCAATGATTTCTCTCTCAGCGTATCCCACTCGGCGTCTACAAAGGCTCTCCGCTTAGTTTTCGAAAATCAGGTGTCAGCAGCTTCACGTCCTCAACATGCAGCGTGCTGGCTGATTCGGGAACATCGAAAGTCTTGATCGTTCTCGAGCTTCATTGAACGTCCAATCGACTGGTGTTCCTGACCATGTCTTGGCGACAAAGGGCTGGATATTCCTGACCGGGAAACAAAGATAGGGCTTTACTACTCGTTCTGGCTACGGTCTTACGTGCGGCTTACCTAGCGAGGCTGACAAGATGGAGAAGTCTCCGGGTACAAGCGACTTGTGTCCTCGCCTTGTTGTTGTTGCTATGACCTGCAGCAACACATAAATAAAGATGTGAGCACCATGATGGTTTGTCAATCTGATCCACCGTCTGCTCCTGAGCACCTTCCGCCAAGCCCCTATTCGCAAGTGCTTTGGTTACGGCCTGAGTCAACGCATGACTAACCGAGAATGCCTTCAACCACTGAAACCAAGGGGAGCTGTCTGTGCGGCGACGTCAAATACCGCTTCTCTACCCAGCCTGCCTATACAGTATGTGCCTGCGCGTCCCGTACGTACAACAAACACATCTAACCATGTAGGTCCGATGCCACTGCCGCGACTGCCAAAAGGCATCTGGCAGTACTAATACGACTCTCGTCCCAATCCCTCGCTCTGATCTTGTCGTCGACGACGAGTCCGCTCTGAAGCAGTCCAGAAGCTTCAAGCACCACGCAAGCGATGTCACGCTGATGGTGAGCTTCTGCGGCAACTGTGGTTGTGCCATTTTCAAAGAAGCCTCTTCAGCGCCTGGTATGGCCATCGTCTTCATGGGTACGATTGACGATGATGGACAATTGATCGGAGGGCAGCCCACGGCAGAAATTTGGACGAAGTATCGAGTGTCGTGGAATGCTGAGGTGAAGGGGGCGAAGCAGTGTCAGGGGTGGGATATTCCAGCTTAAAACGCAGAATGACTAACTCCTCGTTCTGCCACAAGAGCCATGAAGACGACTACCGAAACACGTTGCTAGGCATATCGTGCAGAGCTGATTTCTGTTCCCCTGTCACTAGAAGTAACATTGCCGAACACTCAGCCTCCACTTATTTCTTGACGCCTTGTCCTAGGAGGCGAGGCATGCATGCATGCCAAGTTCAGCGGAGCCGCCTGAGTCCTGCACCTGCTGATGAAGCGGCCGGCGATCGCGGCTCCATCTTTTCTATCATTCAAGTCGACTGAATACAGTGCTTGTCGAGCAGGACTCGATGGTGCGCCATCATGTTGGACCCATTCACAGCGCTGAGTCTCGCCACCGCAGTCATCCAATTTGTGGATTTCGGCTGCAAGATCGTTGACACAGGTCGCTCTCTGTACAACTTATCCGAGGGAGCAACAGGAGCGAACAAGACTCTGGAAGATGTGACTTGCGATCTCGCAGCACATACCGAGAAGCTGGGCAAGTCTCTCGGTATCAACTGCGTGTCCCTTTCCGATCAAGACAAGGCTTTCGAGAAGCTCCGGGAAAAGTGTCACAAGCTTGTAAAAGAGCTCGAGAAGACGTTGAATGATCTGAAAGTCAAAGACAGCTGTCATGGCATTTTGCGTGGGTGGACTTCTCTCCGCAAGGCGTTCAAAGCCGTGTCGTCGGAGAGCAAGATACGTGAGATGGCGAAGCAGCTGGAGTCTTACCGGCAAGAAATAGCATTTCATCTACTAGCCATATTACAGTGAGTGTGATGGAAAACTTGGGCAGATACGAGGACACTGATTCCATGCAGAAGCGACCAGTCCACTATAGCACAACAACTGACCGGACTCGAAGCAACGATAACACGCTTGCATCAGCTCAGCTTGCATGATATTCAAAACACGAAGCGAGATCTTCTCATGGCCCTCGAAGAGCATAATAAGGAACAGAAACGTTTCAAGGACGAATCGTTTCGCAATCAGCTTCTCATGCGCGACATGATGTTCCGCGATGTCTCCCAGAAGATAGACGAAATGATGGCTGCCAGCTCCCAACTGGCTACAAAGGCCGACATGCTCGACAAGTTGTACTTCCCAGACATGGGAGAGCGTCACGCCAGGATCAAACCCGCGCACATCAAGACTTTCTCCTGGATTCTTGATGACCACGATACCAGTTTCAGATCCTGGCTGGAGTTCCACTCTGAAGTCTTCTGGATTCGAGGCAAAGCCGGCTCTGGTAAATCGACGCTCATGAAATACATTGCCGGAAATGAAAAGGTCAATCAGCTTTTGCGGAAATGGGCTGGTTCGTCGAAGTTGATCAAAGCGACGAACTATCTCTGGAGTCCTGGCTCGGCCATGCAAAAGTCGCTGGAGGGTCTGATGCAGAGCCTGCTCTTTCAGATCCTTAGCGAGATTCCAGATGCAATTCCGCTTGCCTTACCAGAGAGATGGCGAGCCACGAGCGGGTCATACACATACCGCCAACCTTGGACTAAGAAGGAGCTAAGCCAAGCCTTGAGGATGGTGATGGCGACCACTCAAGACGTGAAGTACTTCTTCTTCATCGACGGCCTCGATGAGTATTGGGGAGACTTGGAAGAGATCGCACAGGACGTTCGACCTACAGGCGGTGGACAACGTCCCAACGTCTCTTTGGAAGACGTTCACCCCCGCGCCAAAGCAGATCAGCAAGCCTTGGTTGAGCTGATTCAGGCGCTTGGGAGATTTCCCAACGTGAAGCTCTGCGTCTCCAGTCGACCTGGTACGCATTTCAGGAAGCCTTTGGGCGAGTACCCGATCGGATGCTCAACCTTGCAGACCTCACTAAGGGGGACATGAGCAAGTATACCGAGTCGATGCTCATGAATGATGGACGCTTTGCGGCATTGGCGAAGGGGGATCCCAGAGCACGGCAGCTGGTTGTTGAGATCAGGGACAAAGCACAGGGTGTCTTCCTTTGGGTCTGCCTGGTAGTTGCGTCCTTGTTACGAGGTCTCACAAATCGCGATGGTATCGACGAACTCCGGGAGCGGGTCTTCTCCTTCCCTTCCGACTTGCGTGCATTCTTCAACGACATCCTCCACACCATCGACGAGTCATATCGGACTATGACCTGCAGAATGCTGAAGTTGGCAAAGTACGACGCACCGCTGCCCTTGATGGCGTTTTGGTGGTTGAAGTATGAGCACGATGACCCGTCCTACGCTGAGATGGGCAAGATGCAGGCTATTGGAGACCTTGGCCCACAACTAGTTGTGGATGCCACTCGCCATGTCAACAAATGGTGCCACGACTTGCTAGAGGTCCGACAGGTGCCTGGAAACCTTGCAGGATCTCGAGATGCCGCTGCTAAGATAGACTTCCTGCATCGTACGGTTCGCGACTTTCTCGTGGCCGAAGACGTTACTGGCTTCCTCGACAAGCATGCCGGCAAGAATTTCGATGAACGACTATCAATGTGTCGTTTGCAGTTGGCAGAAGCCAAGACGCTACCTGGACCTGATCGGAAGAACGGAGAAGCCTTCCAGCTCATGGCATTTGAGATCATGCGCCACGCGAAAGCCATGGAAGTAAGTAAGAACGAAAGTCCTGTCGCCATACTCCATGAACTAGATGCCACGGGTAAGCGTTACCACGGTCTTCCAAAGGTCTCTCATTGGACGAACGAGCAGCCGGTTAACGCTTCTGGATACGGCCCAGGTGACATTCAACTGAACGCCCACCAAGGCCGCTCCAATTTCTTGTCCTTTGCTGTAAGCCAGGATCTGCTCCTCTTCGTCAAGCAGCATCTCAATGCCGACTCATCTCTCATCAATAAGATCGGTCGACCTTTGCTTGATTATGCTATACATCGTACATTCAGCAAGCCGAACAGTAGAGACCAAGACGTACTCGTCGACATGATTCAGGTCCTTCTTCAGAAGGGAGCGAGTCCGAATGCCCACGCTCATCTCTGGGGTACGATGTCCGTCTGGGAGGCTTTCCTGTACAACTGCTACCGCATCTGGGAGGAACCGCAGACAATAGGATCACCGCAGGCAATGAGAGCAGCGGAGCTCTTGCTCGAGTATGGTGCTCAAACTAACAGCGTCGTTGTCGAGTCACGATCGCTACAGGGCGAGATAGTGTCTGCCTCTGCGGAGGAATGCCTGACGCGAAGTTTTGGTGTCAATCAAGCTGAGGAAATCCTGGACCACTACAAGCCTTTGAGGACCACGATGTGGTCAAGATGGATCCCTTTATGGAAGAGTACTTGAGAGTCTTTCCTCCAAGATGCCGTAGGATTTGTCTTCACTCAAGGCGGAACATAAAGTTGGGCGCTGCAAGATTGAATGGCACTAGCAGCGCAACGAGACCGCAATAGATCCCAAATTCGGGCATTTCTGAGATGCTGTAGCCTTATTAGCCTTTACATGATTCAGTGTTGATCTCCGAGCAAAGTTACCTTGCCAAGTAAACCAGCAGTGCCGTGCCAGCCCAAAAAGGGAACATGAAAACCAGACTCTTGACTAGGGTGGCTGCCGTCGGAGGGAATACCCGAACAATGAAGGCAACAGTATGTGCAAGAAGAGAGCTCGTGCGCATAGCCCCTGCTTCGACTCGGGCGGCAAAGACCTCTGCTGAGTGTCTCCAGATTTCGATCACGAAGACGACGCCGGAGCCAGTTTGGTGAGCAGTGTCGACAACGCCTGTCTTCAGCACGAGGATGGCAAATAGAACGCTTTGTCCGCATCTTTGAAATGGCCAGAGCTCGTCTTTGGCTGGTGGCTGGTCGTCAGGGTATCGAATACTTCCGCGTGCCGTATGCCAGCTTTCCTGGCGCAGAAAAGGTTCCTCTTCTCCCAGCAGCTGATGTCCATTCTCCATTGCCCGCAACTCATCGGCGTAGCGGCGGAGCGTTTCCACCAGGTTCACTTTACCTGGTTTACTTTACCTGGTTTCTTCGTCATAGTCTCGAATGTAGTAGAGGCTCCAGAAATACTAGTCTGGTCCGGTGGTGATGTCAGTCGTCCACGGTGTACATAAATGAGCTCTTTGTATGTTTTGCGCTTCTTCGTGCCTCTGGCCAATACTAAAGCTTACGCAGAGTCGACGAAGACAGCTGCCTGCCCACCGCTGTTAAGAGCTTCAATGTGTAAGCGCAAAGAGGAGCTTTCAGTGAGAAATAAATTGTAGGAGTACGAAGGTAGGGAAAATTTGGTTGCATGAAAGTCAATCCAGCTTCTTACCAGGTCATGTCTGGCGATGTTGGGTATGCATCACACTCAGTAAGTCCAGCCCTTCGGCCTCCTCGCCAGGCGACTGATTGCCTAGTTTCGGTAAATGTTTGCCCGCACACTCCGCAAATTTCGCCACATGCTGTGTGAAAATACACGACTTCCGCGCACAGTCTTGGCACCTTTCCCCCTACGTGCTCCGCGGCGTCCTCCTCTGCGCAGAGCGCTGCCGGGTGGTCATCGGGAAAGGTACACAGCTCTACGATATTGTACAGGCACAGTCCGCCCAACCCAGTCCCGCCGAAGAAGTCGGTTCGGTGCTACGTCGAGTCGATGGTGCAGCTGTCCGCCCACTTAACAACTCCGCTTCGTCCCCGTACACGGGTCGTTACTGCAGCAGAGACTGCGGACTCCACCTCCTCTGTCGAAGCTAGGCCACCTTTCCACTCGCCCGCAGACTCGACCTGGGGCAACATGGATTTGACATGAACGGCATTGCGAGTAGCACGACGTATATTGTCCCACTCCGCCCACCCTTGCGTTACTATACAACAACAGTGCTCCCTTGCGGAGCGCAAGTCTTCGAAGCAGCCTACAACTGCGACTTTAACAGGGTCACTGAGCTCATTTAGGGAGGGCCAGCGCCTATTAACGCCGTTAATCTATACCATCTTAGGCTTCTCTATGTATGTGGACCAAGTCTTTCGTTCTCAATAGAGCCCTTGTTGACTCGTTAGCATGCTGCCTACTACGGCTGGAGGAACGAAGGTC
This sequence comes from Zasmidium cellare ATCC 36951, assembly GCF_010093935.1. Classification (NCBI taxonomy): domain Eukaryota; kingdom Fungi; phylum Ascomycota; class Dothideomycetes; order Mycosphaerellales; family Mycosphaerellaceae; genus Zasmidium; species Zasmidium cellare. The sequence continues at coordinate 112,833 of NW_022986985.1, read as the reverse complement.
ATTCCGCCGCTTTACTTACCTGCAGAGCTCTTTGCAATCTCAGGATCGATGTGACATGGGTGGACAAGATCAGGAGGTGAGTTGTACGTCCAGCTCCAATGACTGGACTCTACTAAGTAGCACCGTTCAGCGCCCTAGTAGAGACCATACTCGACGGCATGTTGATGACTTGCGCTAAGGGGCACTGTTCGTGGGATGAGTAGGCCAGTACATTCCAGGAGGTCGTGGCCTAGTTCCATCAAGACTAAAGTAGTTGCTAGAAAGACTACATGCACAAACGATCGTTCAGTCGGCTACATGAGGTTGTCCTTAATATTGCAGAGCCTCGCATCAGCTCGCATCTACGATCAATGTCGAGGATTCCCAAGGGCGGACAGCCTTGACGTGGGCCGCCGAATACCACGACTTTAAGTCTGCGTCATTGTTGGTCGCCTGCGGGGCCAACGTGAACCACGTCCGGAGGTCCGGTAAACGACAGATTCCGATCCTGCACCTATTACTAGCTGCGAAGTGCGTTCCTCAAGGCCTCTTAAAACTTCTCCTTAAAGCTGGAGCTAACATTAACGCTTAGGATGACGAGGGTTGGACTGCCGTGCACATCGCTGCATCGTGGCGAGATGAATCTTCCATTGATAACATAATCCAATTTGCGAATCAAAGCTTGAACAAAACGATGTTCACTGGCGACTATCAAACTCCTTAAGATCTGGCCAAGGCTGCCAGAGCTGGCGACCAGCTAATCCAGTTGCTCAGTTGAAGGTAGGGTAGCTCCACTGGCGGGGTAGCAATATTATAGCTATAGACTTTTGGTTCTAAGCGAAATACTCCCTGCTTCGCTTTTCACAATAGAAACGCTGCGATGGCATCAGTCACGTACCGTAAACACTTTATTCCTTTGGAGTCCAGTCCCAACGTTTTCACGAAGCTTATACACGAGCTAAGTGGCAGTCGAGACCTGCATGTCGAGGATGTCCTTACCCTAGAGGCATCAATGCTCCCACCTGCAACATTGGCGATGATTCTAGTTCTCCCTACGTCGGAGGCATATGAATCGCGAAAGAAGGAGGAGGACGCCGCACTTGAAGAATACCAAGGGTCGCCCGGCACTGGAGGGTTAACGTGGCTTAAACAAACGATTAACAACGCGTGTGGTTTCTATGCAGCTGCGCATGTTCTATGTAACGGCAAGGCCGCTGGTATGATCCGTGAGTGCCTCGTTGACTTGATTGCTGCGGCGAATCGCCACTGAAACTTGCCAGGACGAGATTCTGTTCTTGCGGGCGTGCTACGACTGTGTGAAAATAAAGACCCCGCCCAGTCCGCACGCATTGTGGAAGGGTCCGAGAAGATTGAGGATGCCTATAAAGCGGCATCGAAGCTATGCGAGACTGCTGCTCCTATCAGTGCAGAAGACGAGGTAGATCATCACTACATCTGTTTCGTGGAATTGAACGATGGTCGTGTATTCGAGCTCGATGGCGACCGAAAGGCACCACTCGAAGTGCCTACCTCTCGCGAAGGCTTTCCTCGAGACGTCCTTAAGCGGATCCAGACGTACACCACAGAGGCGGAGGATGCGGGCTTTCATCTCATGGCGCTAGTTCAAGACATGGAAGGTCAACCGCACGTGCACGGGCCGTAACTGCCTTGTGAATGCCTGAGGCCCCGACTATGAGTACATACCGAGACTCTTCACCATTTTCATTGACCAGATCTTAGATCTCATAGCTCACTGAAGCCGATTTGAAATTCTTTAGGCAGAGTTCTCTTTTACAAACGAATCGACCACTTCTTGAAGACCTGGCTTAGGCAAACCTAATCGATCATTCCATAGCCCGCCAGAATACTTAGAGTATTGATTGAGTCCTCCAACATTGTCTTGTAACATTGTCTGTTAGCATGTTCTTCAATCAGTGTAGAAGGTCAGTACTCACATATGTTTGCAACGAACATCTTGCTCATCCCAACTCTTGACTTTGGATCCCGCTCCACCGCTTCAATAGCCTCACGATGCCAATCCCCTACACTCTCATGCTTGACTTCAAACTTGTCCGCAGTCGTCTTCTCCAAAGCAGCAAGTACTTGGTTCTGCGTCAATGTAAAGCTGTTGACATACACATACCGATTCGCCGTCGCAGCCTGACACTCAGGAGACAGAACAGCAGCAACGGTCAAAGCAACCTGCTTCAGAGTCGTAGCCTCAAATTCCTTATCGCCTCCATCGAATATCACAGCTTTCTGCTCGGGAATGTTCCAGACCATAGGCGATCGTAGAGACCAATCGAAGAAGCTTCCGTTGATGATACATGTCCAGGAGATTCTGTCTTCCTTCGACCTCAGATACTTGACAATCTCAGGTTTCGATTTGACGATAGGGAGGTACTTTTCGAGAAGCTCGCTGTTTGATGTATCGACGCCGTATTCTGTCGGCAAGAATCGAACGACATCGCATTCGATGGCTACGTCGATGATTTGGCCCTGGTGGGCGACTGATGTTGGTGCCATTGTCGATACAACGGCATCTTGACCGGCGAAGATGCTTCGCAAGGAGTCGGGGGAGTAGTCTGATTCGAGAACGGTGACTCTGTCTGGAAAGAAGGATTTGCTTTTGTCTCGAGTGACGGCGGACACTTGGAAGTTCGATGGATGGGCGATCAGTGCTTCGACGATCGGACGTCCTATATTGCCGCTTGCACTGAGCACGATGACTTTCTTGATTGCTCTTTCTCCCATCTTGACTTGTGGTCTGATTCGACTTGTCAATTGGAAACCTGCTCACTTCGCCTGCTTTCTCGACTCAGATGCTTGGTGGTATGTTGACAGACGTAACGTCTCAGCTCGAATTGAGAAGAACGTTCATTTATCTCGATGACATCTCCGGCTCTGCATATGTTTTCGTCCCAGTTGTTCTCGGACATGGAAGGATTTATCGGGCTTTTGCGTTCTGTCGATGTTTAACGGACAAGCCGGCAGACCCTTACGCGTATTCGCTCGGCTGCGAAGGCACTGAGTTGAACACTTACCTCATGGAAGCTTTCCATAGCTAAGACCGATATGTCCTAAAAGATGCCCAACTACCCTGCTGGTGAGCTACGAAGTCGCCACAGTGAACGGCAAGGTGCGTTAGCAGGAATCATCATTGCCGTCTGTTCCGGGACTCGGCACGAGTGCAAATGTTTGAGAAGACTCAGGATCCGATAGAGTGTGCATGAGAACCATGTGAAGAAAGGTAGCAAGGTCGTTGACAGATCGTCAAGTCCTCATATACATCGAAATATTCATCATATATACAACAAGTCCAGAAGTCAAAGAGCCCAGAACATCATGACAGCAAGCTGTACAACAAACAGAATCCCAGAAGCGAAAGGTCATCTATTTTACATCCTCCACTCATACAGACCTGAGTCTAAGGCATCTTTGCGGCGAAGCGCTTGAAGTCGCGAGCGTGGACACCCTGGTTCCACGATGGCTTCGTGAGGTACGCAACCCACTGTTCGAGGTCCTTGAGGGTCCAGCCTTCGGGAAGATCTTTCGATGGGCGTTCACCCCACTGACTTTCGTCACTACCAGTTGGCGATGGAGCGCTGCTGCTAGTAGCAGTTGGTGTCTCAGATGCAGCCGGGGCTACGCTGGCTGGCTCAGAGTAAGCGGCAGATGTCGCAACGCTTGTGGCGGTAGCTGTAGCTGTTTCGACTGCAGTGGTTGTCTGGTCCACGGTCGTGTATGGGGTCGTCTCAACTGCAGCGGCTGAGGTGGTAGATGCGGCGAAGCTGGCGGACGTAGCTGGGGCGGAATTGTTGGCATAAGGGGCGGTCACGCTACCATATGCCGGAATTGAGCTTGCAGATACCGCAGCAGCCGTGGTACTCGCTGCGACGACAGACGAAGCGCTTCCAGTCTTCTCTGCGGCAGCTGTGCTGGACGGGGCGGCAGTCTGAGAGCCAGAGGCAGCACCACTGTAGAGGGCGGGACCAGGGATGGTGTAGCCACTGAGAGCGGTGTAGATGTTGATCAAAACACCTGGGTCATCCTCCTTGTAGAAAGTAGTAGCGAGAGTGCCGCTGGGACTGTCGGTACCAGAACCCGTGATCTCCAGGTTGACACATTGAGGGTAGTTCTGAGCACCATCTGCCTGGCCAGCTGAGTGAAGGGCGATGATTTCGTGACGAAGGACGTAGTTGCCAGCGGCGATACCAGTTGGAATGGTGACAGCCCAGGTGTTGTTGTTGGCGATGAGATCGTCTGAAGCCCACTTTCCTGGAGCTGAAGAGCCGTCGATGAGACCACCTTCGCTGATTTTGAAGAACTCAAGTGTGCTCTTGTCGACGTCTGCCCATTCTCCGGAGACCGGTGCGAGGTAGTCGAGGACTGGCCCGTGATGAGACTCTGGCCAAGTGTTCCATTGTAACTCCACGGTGCCACCAGCAGCAACCTTTGCCGCTGTACCACCAGGGGTGGCTGAAAGATGGCAGACGATGTCTGGGTCTGCGTAAGCAGATGGAGCGATGTAGCCGTTCGAAAGGTTCTCTGGGTCTGACCAGCCGGCGACGGTCGGAGGGGTGCTCTGGTATTGGAAGCTGGGATTGTACCCTTCGTAGTACGTGCCGTCAGCGACGATTCCTTGAACGAAGCCGTGTGCTGAGACGGAGGCGGCGAGCGAGGCCAGAACAGCGGTGGTCTGGATGATGGACATGGCTGTTGATATTTCGATGTCGTGATTTTTTGACGTTCCGGTTTTGGTGGTCTGAAAGTTGTGCAAGGTGTTGAAGGTTATGCAAAGAATGGACGTATCACCAGGATACAAAGAATGAGCGTGAGTTGGTACTAGACCAAGTGATGCACTGCACAGCAAGCAAAGAAGATGAAAGCCACTGACTTGAAGGGAGAGGGTACTCACGATGGAGAAGAGTCCATATATACGGCCAGATGAAAAAGGCTTAAGGCGCCAGTGTCTCCTGGTTCCACTCAATCGTATAGACAAATACACCACATTCACCACAGCACTTCGCTTGCTGCTTCCACCGTCGAGGCTCGGCGCTTGTCGATATTGAGGTGAAGTTGTCAGCGCCCATGTTGAAGGACTCGCCAAGCGACTATTTCGTATAAGTCGTTTCATGTCCGCGGACGTCTCAAGCGAATGTTGGCCATCCGCTATGTTGCACAGCCGACACGCGCTTGCAAAGAAGGCACTGCAAGAATAGATGTAGGTGTCTGAAGTACACAAGATCGCTGCAAGGTGTCATTGCCTGCATTGCCTTTTGCGCAGGTACCCGAGCACGTGGAGATTGAAGTGAACTTGGTCGCGGAAGAATTAGATGAAGGAGGTGAGGTCGGAAGGGAGAGGCGTCCTTTGCTGGCGCTTCGCTTGCAGCCGCTGCACGAAAATGAAACCGCGGATGCAGATGCTGTATGCGTTTGGCTTCTGGGCCAGATCCGACGAGCACTGTACAAAGATCATGTACGAGTGTCGCCGTGTCTATTGTCTGAGACCTCGATTGAATTGAAGGAGTTGATGTTCTCGATGGCCCTTTCCGAGATCCACGCGAGAGGAATGACAGGTTAATCTATTTGAACCACGCCAAGCTGTCATGGCCATCGGGCGTTACGAGAAGCGAGCACTGACACGCTCGAGCAAAGGCGGTCTGCTTATAGCCTGAAGTGTTGAACGCTGTGTGCAACAGCTCCGGCTTTTGCTCTTTGACATCATCTAGCGAACTGGTTCGTGAAAATATCTTCCTCCTTCACCTCCCGCAGTCCATTGAGTAGTTTGTGAGATCGCAGCCATTGCAACCAGGTGGTCCATTTGGTGGCGTCCATGAATCCAGGCTTGTGGCCATCGCTGTAATAGTGGTTGATGCTAGCCTGACTCTTGTGCAGGAAATCCTTGGACCTCTGCGGCTCTGTCACTCGATGGAGGATGTTCGTAACGTCGTGAGGGTGCTTGATGACATGCTCATATCCTTGCCGCGTGGCAGAGACAAAGGCCTGTAGGACCTCGTCGGATGGGCTTTTCGCAACATTTCGAGAGATGACAGGCGAGTATCCGTACGGAATATCGTAGTCTTCAAGCTTGAAATGCTTCGTATGAACTCCCTCTAGCTCCGCTTCAACGCCTTCCCAAGGCAAAAAGATCCACGTTGCATCGATGCGGCCGGCCTTGACCGCGTCAAACATGCTCAGCTTGCCCTCTGAGCGTTCGATGTGCACACTCGATCCCTGTCCCCCATCTTTGCCAATCATAGCCTTCACTATGGAATCTTCGTATCTAGCGTTGTAGCTGCCGTACTTCTTTCCCTCTCCCAACTCTCTCATACTGTTGAGTTTGGTCCCAACAATGGCGGATGCGTCTTTCTGGAGTATGGCATAGATGGCTTGTAGCTGCATCTTCCCGGTCTCATTGTACGCAATGCATGATTCGGAAGGGCATATGGCCAGATCGACCTCACCAGATTCCAACCTCTTTGCCGGAGTCTTGCTGTATTTTGCATCTGGTGGGAGGAGTTCAACCTCCAGGTTGTGCTCCTTGTAGAATCCCTTCTCTTTTGCGAGATATAGACCACTGTGGATCGTGTTCGGGGTCCAGTCGAGTGCAACGCGTAAGGTCGTGACTGGCATCGTGTCGAAGTATCTCGTAAATGTTGATTCGATGGTCCTAAGGTTAGCCTTTCATGCTCAGGAACGAGAGCAGAGAAACACGGAGCTCTCGATCTTGTCCTGCACGCTTGCCCCGCCTTAGCAATCATGACGAATGGCATACCAAGAATGACCCTTCCATCTCCTGTCCCTCATCGGCTGTTGAGGCGCTGCTCTTTTTACAGATGGCTTTTCAAAGGTGCAACATGTGTTCGTGCAAGTGGCCAAGATGCGCTGATGTTGCGATCCCAACGAGGCGTGTGCGGCTGCTCCTGCTGTTGAAGATATCATTCCGAATACGACCCGACTCCATTCACAGCATCGCAAGATCTTCGAAGCCTTGCTTGAGTCTCAACACGTGAGGGACGAGGTTGTTCTCACGGGAAAGCAGGCTAATCTCCGGCTTGTTGTCGCGCCAATACCATGTCTGTGCTTTCTGTTGGTAAATGCATCTCGTCGTGAAGGGCATCTTCTTCCGTCGAAAAGGTTCTCACTACCTAAAGCGAATCTAGGGCTCAGACGCGCGTGTCTGAAGGCAGCGACGATGAGATTCACGGTGCACAACATGCCAGATGCTCGGCGGACGCGACGCCAATCACCAGGCTGACACTTTCAACAACACGTCTACATAAACACAGCGAAGGCAGGCTGATCGTGACCCGGACATCGAAGCAATTACTTCTCAGATTCACCATGGTCCGATTCGACATCAAAATCTACACCGACACCATATGTCCATGGGTATGGCATATTGACAAGTCCGAGTAGGCCTTCTGCTGACCCTGCAAAGTGCTACATTGGCCACAAGTCGCTTGACAAAGCCATTGGCTTGTACAAGAAGACATACCCTGGAGGATCTCGGGATGACTTTGTCTTCACATTTTCGGTACGTCTTAGAGTTGTTTGCAATCTTTACTGAGCCACATCGGGAGCCTTGCTGACCATCCTGCTTTACTAGCCTTACTATCTCGATCCGACCGCTCCCAAGGTCGCGATTCCGTGGGAGCAACGCGGTACGGCAGTCCAACTTGACATAATCCACGACTGACTCGGCTTGCAAAGTCGTCCAGAAGAATGGCGACCACATGCTCCATGGCATCAGGACCCGCCTGGAGAGGGTTGGCCGCGAAAATGGCATCCAGTTCAACTTCGAAAGCAAGATTGGAAGCACGCGGGACTCTCATCGACTTCTCCAACACGCCCGACAGACCAAAGGACCTGAAGCACAAAAGCAGCTGCTGGAGGAAATCTTCGAATGGCATTTCGAGCAAGGTGGCGACATAACGTCCCACGAGGGCCTGACTAGGGCGGCCACGACTATCGGCTTGCCTGAAGACGAAATATCTGCATTCCTGCTGAGCGATGCTTATGCTACTGAAGTCGACGCTTTGGCTTCCCAGGCAAGGCAAAAGGGTGTCTATTCTGTTCCTACGATCGAGATCAACGGCAAAAAGATCAATGTTGAAGGGGCAGGTGATGTCTCTGAGTTCTTTGAGGCTCTCATCAATGCGAGGCCCACTGTGGAGCCCCACGATCGGTCGCAACCTAATTGAAGATCAGATGCTAGTCAAAGACTTGTATCTATCGTTGGCTAAGGTATCTGAAGGAAGTCCTCCTCCGCTCTATCGATGGAGCTCATACAAGAGAAATCCCACTCTTCAGACGCTCTCGCTGTATTGGCCTCGTGAGCTGGCTGACATGTATGTACCACACGATCTTCGATGGGATTTATTGAATACGTTCCTCATCAGTATACGCAACAATGGATGACAGCACTTGACATGCTGCCTTCTCCGCAGGACGAGATACCATACCGATGTAGGACGATGCCGAACATTTAAAGTTCCGACCCCGCGAAGCTCATTCACCTGCATGCTTGGAGGGAGCCTCCACACTCATACCAGTCGAATGATTCAATGGACTGAAGGCTATGTGAAGATAGCGGCGCGTCAAAACATCATGGAAAAGACAGCATGACGAATCCACGGACACCATAGCTGGAGCATATCTTGCATCTTGAGAATGAGTTCGACTAGCGCCATATCCCGTCATGCATGTGCTCAGGGTCCTTCTGGTGTACGATCTGCGCATCGTGACTGCGGCATGCAGTTGTCCTTTTGCTCTCCCGCTCTTACAGCACTGGAAGCTCTACAGGCATGCGGACTGACAGCTCTAGGATACCCGAGGGTTGGCCTGGAAGGATGATGACCTCGTCGTTAGAGTAAAAGGTAGGTCTGCCCAGCTCAACTTGTTTCTGAGTGCACCTGCATACCTTCTCTAGCGAAGAGCTGGACATCTCCCTCTGGACGAAACGGATCCGCATCGAGCTTGGAGAGCTTGGGCAACATGTCCAATCCTCAAGCAAACGAGTTCACGCCTCTGCTTCCTGCAGAGGAGCATGGTCCACATGAGACACAAGAGCAGAATCTAAATGCAACAAGCGCCGAGACAGACCGACTACTTCCAGAGCAACCAAGACGCAGGCAAAGCAGTGGACGAGGATCTCGACAATTAGCAGCTGCAGCAATCTTCAGTCGTGGCAACCGTGGATCGGTAGACGAAGCCATCTCATCAGCGATCGATGATGAGTACGATGGAGAGCAGCTGACGCGAGCTCGCTCGAGACTCAATTCGTATCCGGTCCTGCCAGAGCCTGAGAGCATCAAGAAGAAGGATGAAGAGACGATTCATACGATCGAACAGGTAGGGAGTCAAGAGCAGGGAGAGGAAGGCGAAAGAGATCCAGGAGACGATCCGAATTCAAAGTACATGCGCGTAGGGCCGCTGAGGTTTTGGTTGGTCTTTACGACAGTTCTACTTGGTACGGCAGCGAGGCGATCAATGGTAAGAATCAGAGCTGATTTGATCTTTCTCAGGCTACTTCGTTGCATGCTTCGACATCACTCTTATGGCATCGAGCCACCCAGTCATCACATCCTACTTCAACGCCTCAAACGAAGCTTCGTGGCTCACGACCGCCTTTATGATAACCAACACTGGATTCCAGCCACTCTGGGGACGTCTCTCAGACACGATAGGCCGCAAGTCCGTATATCTGATCGTCCTCGCAATCTTCGCATTGACAAACCTCTGGTGCGGTCTATCCAACAGCATTGGCTCATTCATTGCAGCAAGAGCCGTCTGTGGTGTTGGTGCTGGTGGCACCATGAGCATGGGATTGGTCGTGGTGAACAATTTGGTAAAGATTGAGCACAGAGGGACGTATATCAGCCATATCAACGTGGCTTTCGGGTTGGGAGCTGCGTGTGGTGCAGCTTTTGGTGGAGTCATTTGCGATTCGATGTAAGTGAGCAGAAGCTTTACTTTGGTGGCGAGGACTGACCAGATTACAGTGGCTGGCGATGGGCCTTCGGCATCCAAGTTCCCATCATCCTAGTCTGCGGAGCCTCTGCATTCTTCACAGTCCCGAACAAACTGGGACCAATGCTAATCACCAGATCCACAAACAAGCAAGGCGACAACCCAGGCTGGGCAGCCATCAAGAACTTCGACAGCCTTGGACTCGGACTTCTGGTCTTTGCCGTAGCCCTCTTCATCCTGTTCTTCAACATGGGCGGCAACGATCTACCTTGGAACCACCCAGTCATCATTGTCTTCATCGTCCTGGCCGTCGTTCTGAGTGCAGGCTGTCTCTGGGTGGAAAAGCGAGCGAAGCAGCCCATCATGCCACTCCATTTGCTGGTCACGCACCCGTACGCTAATCTGACATATGCGAACTTCCTGGCTGGCGTGGCGAGCAATACGGTCTTGTTCAATGCTCCGCTATGGTTCCAAGCTGTCGAGCTCAATACTCCTTCCGCTTCTGGTCTTCGACTTGCAGCGCCGGCGATTGGTGGTTCCATTGCCGGGGTTGTAACTGGATATGTGTACGTTGCCCGTTCCAAACTGGATGATGGCTCGCCAAACTGACCGTTCTCTCAGCATCACCTACACGCGAAGACTCAAGCCTATGCTCGTCATCGGCTCCATCGTCTACCTCGCCGGCAGCATCGCCATCTACTTCATGGACCGCAGATTCAACGAAGCCACCAAAATCGTTCTCATCACACCGACACCCCTGAGTCAAGGATTCATCTACCCAGGAAGCATGATGGCCGCTTTCGCGACGTCTTCGCAAGATGATCAAGGAGTCATAACCACGACTCTGTCCTTGTGGAGGAACCTGGGAATTGTCGTTGGAGTTTCGATTTCCAGCTTGGTCTTCCAGAATATGTTGAATGTACATCTGGAGAAGGGGGTGACAGGCCCGGATGCCGCGTATTGGATCGAACGAGCCAAGGATAGTGTGAGGGCTGTGGTGACAATGCCTGATCCATATCAGTCCCAAGGTGAGTTTCAACCGAGACATACGCATTTGCTCTGGATTGAGTGCTGACTTCGCCTGCACAGTTCGGGACGCCTACGCACAGGCACTGAAACTCAGCTTTATCACAGCAATCGTAGCGTCTGCCATACTCCTAATCGCGATGGTGCCAATGAAACTGCCAAGATTAAGGAGAGGCGAGTCCATGAACGTCGCGGGTGGGGAGTGAACCTTGCATCATGGAAGTAATCTGTTGGTGATCGACACAGAAAGAGAATGAGCGTTTCGTTGGGCGTGGGCGTCAGATATCTGATTAAAGGTCTTAAAATCACTCATGCAAAAGCTTAACAATGTACGAAAATTTCTACAACTTCGGCGGCACAGCCTTCTTCGTAACCTTCGCCCAACTCTCCAACGTGACATTGCCCTCGTCCTCCAACCTTTCCCTCAATGTCCGATAAACCCTCGGCAAATCCACTTCCTCCACCGCCTGCCCGTTCACAACCATATCCGCAATCGCCTTCGCAGACAGGTATATCTGAGGCATGCCATGACCCGAAAAGCCCGCGCAAATGAGCTGCCCAGCTTTGCCAGGCACTTCACCTATGTGCGGAAAGCCGTCGGACGAGTAGCCCATAATGCCTGTCCAGACTTTGTCGGTATAGGCGCCGCTGGATTCCCAGCCCTTGAAGTGCCGTTGCATGTAGTTATCGAAGTAGTGCTTGGCGGGCTCGATAAGTTTGCTATCGTCGGTAACGTTGTACCTGGATTAGGAAGTCAGAGTCGTTCTAGATAGTGAAGATGTTCACGAACCATTGATCTAGTTGGCTGAAGAAGTCTCTCCTCGCGCCTCCAACGACGATGCTTCCATCTGTGCGATGAATGAGGTAGTCATACTCCCCTAAAGTACCAGTCAGATCTGGAATTACCCCTGAAGCAGTGCTCGCTTACCTGGTGCTATCCGCAGAATATAGCTATTCGACAGAAAAGGGGCATCGACTTTCGGCGCAACAATCCGACTACAGATGCCTCTGACAGGAACAATGCTCTTCTTGAACTCCGGCAATAACGACGACGTATAAGCGTTGCTGGCATAAATCACTTTCGAAGCTCTTATAGAACCGCGACTTGTGTTCACGTTCCACTTCCCATTGTCGGCTGATGTCACAGAAGTCACAGGTGTGGTAGTCTGGAGATTGACCCCTGCTGAGACTGCCTTGGAAAGGAGGTGGAGCACGAGCTTGTAGGGCCAGACATGGCCGGCCGGGTATGAGAAGCAGCCCTTCGCGCCTTTGACGCCGGAGACCTGTTGAGTGTCATCAATGGTGATTATGTTGGAGCAACATTAAATGGCTTACCCCTTCAGCCGTCCTCGAATCACTGTAGAACACCCCGTCAGCGGTCGAAACACCAGCTTTCTTCAACTGTTGCAGTCCTCTCTTCAACTCTTGGTGCGCATCTTCGTAAAGACAAACATCAGAAGCCCTCGTAACGACGAAGTCGCAGTCGATGCTTTCCTTTTCGACGAGGTCTTTGATCTCCTTAACCTGCCGAGCTTCGAATGAGGCGACTTCTTCTGCAGCCTCCTTGCCGTACTTTTGCAGGGCGCCTGCAGCACGCATGTAAGGATCCGGTTTTAGGTGGCCGCCTTGTTTGTTGTCAGTCATCTTTGATAGAGAAAGAGTGTACAATTTCTGGTACCATTTCGTCCAGTCGCACCAGAACAAGCCTCTCTTGCCTCGACGATCGCGATTGACAGTGGCTTGTTCGATGCTTTGCTCTTCTCCAGCAAGTGATGTGCTATAGAGGCTCCTGAGTAGCCAGCTCCAATTATGACAACGTCGGCCTCAGACGGCAGCTCCTCGGTGCTGCGGTGAGTATCTAGTGGGTGAAGCTCCGTCCGCCAGAAAGGCAACGTCGACTTCTGAACTGGAAATGTCATCGTGGTGAGATCTTGGCCAAGAATGCCGTCAAATGATCGTCGATAAGAGTCCAGTATATTATGTGATCCCTCGTAGAAGATAATGGTCGATTGATGATCGAGCAAGTCGTTCAAATTGACCGCCGTCTCCACCTTAACATGCAGGTACTTACGGCTCAAAATCGGCCACTTCACCTATCAGGTTGGCCTATCTTCATTTCGCGGCTAAAGGATCAGGCAAGCTCAAGATATTGTGTACATCGGTCAGGTGATAGGTTTGAAGGTGTTGAAGAGGACTTGTTGCATTTTCGAAATAGACATTTGGTTTGTTACTTCAGCGTCGTTCTCTAATGCGAATGAGGTATCGAATGTTTTACTCCGAAGAAGCAATAATCTTGTCAGCCATCTCGGGCAAGCTGTCTGAGAGAACGTCCATATCGCCTGGAGATAAAGAGCCACCGGTCAGCAGGTCGTCTAATACAATTCGAAGAGAATCGTTTCTTACCAAATAAGTCCGTCAATGGCTCGCTCTCCCACACTGAACAGTATGCGCCCTTGAAGCCTGTTCTCCTCGCGGCCGAAACGTCCCACATGTGCTACAGCCTGAGTGTCAGCGTTCAACTTCTGAATATATCCCCATGCGTCGACTTACAGCTGCAGCGAACCAAGGCTTCCCGGACACACTGAGCTGATTCAACAGCGGTCTATATGCCTCCGGATCAGGCTTGCCTACGCCTCTCGTATCACACGAAAGCAAATTCTCCGCCGGCCAATCCAATCCTCCAGCTTTGAAGTAGCCGCCAACACGCGAGATGTCGCCCATGGTGAACCCGTAGACGGTAAAGCCCGCGTCTCTCAGCTTCTTAACACATTCCTTGGCCCCCGGTCGAAGCTCCATAGCCTTGTAGCCAACCATAATGACCGCGAGATCATCCGCGTTGGCGAACTTCCTGGGTTCCGGCACGCCAGCCTTGTAGACATCCTCCAGAAGATCGATTCAAAGACTGTGGCATAAGGGCGGTACAGCCCTGACATCGAAAGGTAAGTGTACTCTCGCTCTGCCACTTCGATCTGAGAGACAGTGTTAGCAAGTGTGGAGTCAATTCAAACAGACTCTGCCGCCATACCCAGGTGTAGCCAAAAAGCGAAGCCGGGCCCACGCCATGAGCTTTCAAGCGATCTCCAAGGCGCTCCTCAATGGCTTCGAAGAGCTTCTCGTAACCGACAAGGGTTCCGACAATGTCGAATACCACGTTCTTGGAAGATGCCATGGCGAATGAATGTAGCTTGTCCGAGCAGCTGACTGGGCCTCAGATTGTATTCTTTGGTATTTGGTTATATGCGCTGATCTTCTGGGTTCATGCCAACGTGACTCAGTATAATAGTCATGTCGCGGGCGTGCAGGCCGACGTTTCACCCCAAGCGGCCAGACAAGGTACGGCACGGCCAAAGTCAAGAGTGCTTATCAACGGAGTCCACCAGATGCTTGGCGGAGACCCATGTACTTGGTCCTGAACAGCAGAGAGTATTGTTTCACCGGCGATCTCAATGCGATAGCATGAGCCTGGTATCTCTCTTTTATCGTCTTCGCAGTTGTCAGCGCCAAGATGTGAATTGCCAGCCGCTTATCATCGAGCCGGCGGCGCATCTATGTCGTCGTCTCTGTCCTCTGTGATTATTTCCAATTTTTTCGATCTTCATTCGGTATGCAGGCCATTCAGAACGCGGAGAAGAGCCCCGAGGTGGATGAAAGGGCTCCAGACCTTGAGAAGGCATCAAGCTGTCAAGATGGGACGACTACAACCGTTGGTTCGGGAGTCGACGATGCTGGATTTCGCAGGCAGTTGGGAAAGCGGCAGATCATGATGATGACCTTCGGGGCAGGCATCGGAACAGGTCTTTGGGTGAGGCTGCATCTCGGTCGTCGCGTTTGTGGTTTCTGATACCGGCCAGGTTGGGACAGGCACAGCCCTCAAGTATGCAGGTCCAGGTGGCATTGCGGTTGTGAGTTGACTCATTGTCATGGAAATCCAAGGACCATACTCACCATTTTCTGCTAGGCATACACCATTGTGGGTAAGTCGAGGTGGTGGGCGGTTAAATAGTGAGCATTCCATGACGTTCTCTCACAGCCTTCATCGTGTATCTGCAGTACACTTCTGTCGGCGAAATGTCAACATACCGGTCAGTCCACAGGTTCTGATGCTTCCATGAGTATTGCAAGGAGTCGGCTGACTACATTGCTTGGTAGACCCGTCCACGGAGGATTCATCCGCCAGCAGAAAGAATACGTCGACAGCGCCTTCGCATTTGCCACAGGAGTCAACTTCTGGTTCCAATGGGTGATGATCATTCCCGCAGAAATCACAGCGGCGGTCTCAGTGCTGCAGTTCTGGCCAGAGACGAGCGTCGTACCACTCGCCGCTTACATCACTATGTTCCTAGCCGTCATGGTGGTAGGAAACGTATTCTCTGTCCGGGTGTATGGCCACATTGAGTACTGGATGTCTTGGATTAAGATTCTTGCCATCTTTGCCATGATCTTCTTCCTATTCATCATGGCCAGCGGAGGCATTGCTGCCACTCACGGTCCGCTGGTTTTCCACTATTGGAAGACCCCTGGAGCTTTCACCAACGGCATCAAAGGGATCGCGAAAGCCTTCGTTCAGGCCGGGTTCTCATTTGGCGGAGGAGAGCACATTGCAATCATCGCAGGCGAAGCAAAGAAGCCACGGAAAACGATCAAAGCGACAGTCTATCCCGTGTTCTGGCGGATGTTCGCTTTCTTCGTTCTCAATATCTGGCTAGTAGGATGTGCGTTCCCTACGACGACGAGGACCTTGTCAGCGCTTCTGGAACGCTTGGCTCACCGTTCGTCATTGCTGTACAGCGAGCTAAGCAGGGCTGGCTTGCTCACGTTCTGAATGCTTTCATCTTCCTGACGGTGATCAGCTGCGGTATCACATCTGTGTATATCGCGAGTCGGAGCCTGACGGCGATGTCTGACATTAAGCTGATTCACCCTATCTTCGGCAGGAAAGACAAAGCAGGGCGGCCTTGGTTGTCGTTGGGTATTAGCACCCTGATTGGTGGCGGGTTGTGCTACCTGAACACGAACTCGACGACGTCAGACGTGTACTCATGGTTCTCAAGCCTTGTCGGTAAGCAGGAAGAGCGAGATGTTGCATGTGGAGGCGTACGGGCTAACTTTTCACCAGCAATCGCTGCCTTCTTCCAGTGGTTTTCTATCTTCGTGTGTCATTGCTTCTTCAGGGAGGTTCACGGCATGCAGAAGACACTCTGAGCATGAAAGACGCTTGCTGACTGTGAACCAACTGCTTCCAGGCTTGCTTTAAAGGCTCAGAATATCAGCTACAAAAGTCTGCCTTTCAAAGCACCGCTGGCCCCATGGCTACCAATGGTCGGCATCATCGTTGTCTTCTTCATACTGGGTTGCGAGTTTTACCTCTCGGTCAGCCCATTCGGAGAGAAAGGCAGCGCCAAGGTGAGACAGGAGCCGTTGTCGTGAGCTGACGGAGAATGCAGAGGCTGACATGTGGCAGACATTCTTTGCCACCTATCTCGGAGCACCACTTTTCGTCTTCGACTTCGTGGCGTATAAGGTGAGTTGACATGTTAGATCTGAATGGAATGCCGGCTGACAGATCCCAAGTTGTGGTACAAGACCAAATTCGTCAAGCCTTCGGACGTTGATTTCTCTGAAGCGTTCGCTTTCGACGAACAAGATAGGCTGGAGGCGGAATTGGCAGCTCAAAATGGCGACGTGCACGAGAAAGGCTGGAACGTGTGGCAGAAAGTGAAGAACTTGGTGTTCGGGTAGATGAATTGACCGTTTCTCTGCATCAAGACAGAGTACGGATCACAGGCGGTGGCTTTAGTCTCCTTTAACTTCCTCAATGCTGGGCTGAACTTTCTGTTCGGCGCCCAACAGAGACTGCATGGCATCGGGCTGGCCTTTCACTTCGGATGTGGCATCTTTGCCATCCTCTCGTCCACCTGAACTCTCCTTGATCACAAGATCTTCCTCGTCACTATCCTGCTGCCCTTCAAGCACCCCAAGACCCAAATTCATCTCGATGTGTTGCTCATTGTCCCCAACATTCTCAATATTCAGGGCACTACCGTTCTCTGCAAGGTGCTGGTTGGCTTTTCTGAGCTTGGGCAGCAATTGTTGTAATCTCGTATGAAGTTTGTGTGCTTCTTCGAGTACTCTCTTGGGATCGATCTCCGGCCTTTTTGGCCCACCAAGGGTGACGATCTCCTCTTCAGATTCATCTTCCTCCTCCTCTTCGGACGAATCGTCGTCAGTGGCGGTTTCGGACACGTCGCTCTCTGGTTCTTCCTCATCCCCTGCAGAGACTGAGCTAAGGCTACTTTGCCTGTTCATATCTGACGTCTCAGGCGTGCTTTGGAGTGCAGCTGCTTCAGTGGCCGAACAATTCGTCGAATCGTCGCTGCTGTCGCTCGGAGCGTTGGATGTGGGAGACAACCTGGTGCGTTTCGGCTCTGCGTTTCGGGTGCGCACCGGTATGATGCCAGCCTCAGTCGACGTTCGTTTCTGTGCCATGATGAGGAATGTTTTGCGGCAGCGATGGGTTGTGGTACGTGGAAGAGATGTAAAGTCGGGAACTCGCCTTTGCGGGCGTGACGAAGGAATAAAATAGTGCAGAATTAAGGCTTGTCCCGTGAAGCTAGTGCAACTTTACTCGGAGTCAAGTCCGAGCCTGCCTTTCTGCATCACTCCACTTTGCCATTCCTCATCACCACCACCATCTTCGATCTGTCCCTCACAGGGTACTCACGTTATACCATATCAGGAAGTAGACACCCGTCACGAGGCCTACCAACGTCGCTAGCGACCACGAAAAAGCAACCCTCATCCCCGAGCTCTGTCCTGACGAGCCTGGCTGGGTCTCTTGCGTACCGTTCTGAGGGGTGTCGTTCTGAGCCTCCTGCCGACTTGCATTGAAGCAAGGCAGCCATACGTCAAGTGCCTTGGAGAATAGCTCGACAGCCGTGTCCGATTCCGGGTGTTGGACCAGGTCGCCGCCATGGTATCCATCAGGGAAGACCATACCAAACACATCATCTACCGCAGGAGGCTCGTTGCATGCAGGGACCTCTTGCGTTGAGCGCCTGTTGGGCGCGTCGATCTCGTCGCTCGTCGAATGGACCGAGAGCGTATGCCATGGATCCTTTGCCCCGTCGATAAACATGACGTTGGAAGGCTGCATCTTCCACCCGCCGAATTGGTTGTTTGCCGTAAGATTCGACGCAGGGATTGGGAAGGGAAAGGACGAATTTGCACCACATTCAGCTATTATCACATTCTCCAGGTTTATCAGGCGTGAGAGTAGGTTGTCTGATGAGGCGGTATTCGCGACCATAAAGTTGGGGTTTTCAAAGCAATGCTGCCAGTTCCATGACGGGCCGTCCACAACGAAGCCGGTAGAGGGTCGGTTGTAGAAGTCCGAGAATTGGGTGTGTAGTGCTGTCGTGTACACCACAGCACCGAAGGCCGCCTTGTCCCCATACCTTGAGCCAATGCCTTGGCCAGCCGGTGCGATGCGTGACGCATTGCTCTCAGGGCCGAACAGGGCATGCAGCTTTTGTGACGATGTTGAAGCATTGAGGAAACCTGCAGGATCCCATTGCTGCATGAGATCACAGTACGGCAACGTTGAATTGGCAAAGCCGGCTGATTGAAATGAAGTAGAACGAACAATATCGGCCACATTCATGGCGGCGTAATGCTCGCTGTTCGAACTTGCGTTCGAAATGTTGGCGTTCAGATCCGATTCAGATCTGTCAAGCATCTCGTGCAATTGACCAACGCCTGTCGTGGCAAGCTCGCTGAGGAACTTTGCGAGGTTCCCTTCATCGCGAGTTCCGTTGACCAGGACGGAATCAAGATATCGGGATGCTGCTGCAATATCGGCAGAGCAATTTGCGGTCATGTCCTGGTATATCTGCTCATAATATGTCGGCATCGAAATCATGGTCTCCACAGGAGCGCTCGATGCCCAGCTTGCGTAAAAGGTCTCAGGATTCCTGATACGCGCGAAAACTGCCAGCAGGCCTGGGTACGAAGCTCCAATGGCAATCCACGGGGTTCTGGACGGATGGAGTTGATCCCACACGTCTCGCAATCTCTCAGGCTGAAAATTGTTGGCAAGAAAGACCATGTCCTCGAGTGCTTGCTCGGTGGTAAGGTACGCATAATCTTTGCCATCCAAAGCGTATCCGGTCTCATTGTCAACTGGCACTGGTATACTCTCGCCTAGAACGCCTTAGTATGTGAGGTCGACAAAATGTCCCTGTTCACTCACCGTAGTAACGATGCTCGTAGACCACGGCAATGCCATTGTACTTTTGTGCAATTGCCATGTTCGCTGAATTCGAGCCCAGATAAGTGTACAAGGCACCGTCATCAACTCCAGACTCGCCATTGTTGAAAATCACAACAGGACCGCCAGGTTGGTAGTATGTTGAGTCTACCCAGAAGCGATTCTCATACGTCGCATTGTTGCTACTATTGAAGTGGTCCACTGGCGTTCGAATCGTCTGAGCAGCGTAGATCGCTAGCAAGGCCCGGTTAGCATGTCTCTATTAGATCAAGCTCTATGGAGTCTATACCATCTCTTTTCCATGCTTTCGTCACCGTCGAAGTTGCTAAAAGTGAGAGAGCAAGCGAGATGTACAACATTGCGGGCATAGCTCAAAAGGTGCTGATGGAATAGGCTTGCACTCATCAACATAGCCTTGACATTTTGATGAGGTGAAGTAGGGAGTTGCCGGGGTCGCCAACCTGCGAAGAGACACCTTCTTGGGCCACCGCGCCTCGAAGCACGAAGTAACCGATGTTCCGTGGCCACGGAGGATTCACCTACCTATCTTTTAACTTCGCGCTATACCCATCCAAGAAGCTACAGCGCAGTCGACGTCAGGTCACGCGCGCGAGATGTTGCCCAAGTTGGAAAGGGTTGCGGTGATCGCGTCTATCAATCGATTCCTTACGACAATTTGGGAACCTCTGTGGCTGGAAAACACCGTTTGCTAACCTCAATTGCAATTTCAGATGCAGCACGTTTAGCCACAATGTAAGTAGGGGACAGACTAATGTCTTCAGCCAAGACTCTGAGCGTCATGAATGGAAACGATGAACATTCAGCTCGGTTCCATGCACAACGGCAAAAGAGATGTATGGGCCACAACTCTCGTCGTCGTTGAAGATAGAAAATATCATGTCCTTCAATACATCCAAGAAGATCTCTCACCGACCACCACAACAATGCAATCCTACAACCCATACCCCTTCAGCTTCCTCTGCCAACCCGGCGCAAACCTCATCACCCTCTCGATAAACGACCGGGACAGCAAAAACGACGACTACCTCATCGCCCCCGGCGCAACGCCTTTGACCCCTTTATACCACTTCCACTACACAGACCGCAAGAAAGACTCCAGCTACAAAGTCAAAGTCGAACACTACGGCCATACCCAAAGAAAAGTAGCCACAGTCCGCTGGACACCCGGCAACGCCCCACAACTGGAATTCCCCTGGATGACATGGGACTGCGCTTTCCTGCAAGCCAATGAAGACGGCCAACAATGGCTCTCGGACGTCGGCACGCTGGAAGGCCATGATCTGGAGTTCCAATACATGGGTGTCTTCCGCGACGGCTTCGTCACGCGGTGTCTGGACGTCACGGAGGCGTACGTGAGCGTGTGTGGGATCATCATGACGAGCTGGAATACGGGGAGGATAGAGATCCCGGTGGAGATTGTGAGAGATTGGAATGGTTTGGACGAGATGGTTACGGTGGCGATGACGGCGATGCAGTTGCAGAGGGAGATTCTTTGGGTTGGGGATAGTGGGAAGAGGAAGGAGCCGATGGCGGTGACTGGGGTGGCGGTGTCGCGGAGGTCGTCGTCGTCGTCGAGTTCGTCTTCGAGTGATGGGGGGAGGAAGATGAAGAGTGTGTTGGGCAAGCTGAAGAAGTTGCGGTAATTGTTTGACGAGCGTTCATGCGGATAGGATTTTGGATTATTATAGTTCGTCTACCGTGAAATGCCGGCGTCTGATTGGCTCAAGCTGGATTTGGAGTCATCACATGCGATTTTGACCCTCGAAGAAATGCGCCTCTCTCCTCGCGACATCACACTCACCAACTCATACGACATTGAAAAAACTTTGAACAAATCCCGAAACACTCCCGACTGGACGTGTGCTGTTACCCTCCCAAAACACTCGAGACGAAACCATAAGCATCATCTCCGACACTCCCCGTCCACGAAGATGGCCTGCTTTCGCTAAGAAAGATGGCCTCGCCGACCACACCGCGTGCGCATACGTGTCTACGTACATTGTGCGCCCTCGAGTACGACCATAAGCCGAGTCCAGGTTGAACAAAATCTCGAACCACAACACTACGGAAACCACCTCAAAGCCCATACAACGCACCATGTCTGAGCAACAAAAGCCAGCAGAGGCTCCTCAGGGAGAGCAGAAACTGTCGCCGGCGGAATTGAAGAAGAGGGCGAAGGCAGAGAAGCAGGCGAGGAGAGCTGCGCAGAAGGACCAACAGGGAGGACCGCCGCAGGAGAGCGCTGCACCGAACGGCGAACCAAAGGGAACGAAGCAGGGCGGTGCGCCTGGACCTGCACAGCAGAAGCCAAAGGTGGAGAAACAGCCGCAAAAGGGCGCCCAAAAGCAGAGCGAGCAGGACAGCAAGAAGCAAGGAGGAGCACAGCAGACAAACATGCCAGTACGGAATCGAAGAACTTCGCAGAGTGGAGGGGCACCGAGGGAGCAGGTCAAGAAGCAGGAGAACAAGAACGTCGAACTGTTCAGCCACCTCTACACTCAGCCGCGACGGCAGACGATCGAGGGTGCACCGAAAGATGTACATCCCTCGGTGCTGGCACTTGGCTTGCAGATCAGCAGCTATGAGATCTGTGGAAGTACTGCACGCTGCGTCGCTATGCTGAATGCATTCAAGGATGCCATTCTGGAATACAACACTCCAGCTGGGGCTTCGCTTGCTCGTCATTTGACTTCACACTACCTTTCGCCCCAAATCGACTACCTCAAATCATGCCGACCCATATCAGAATCCATGGGCAATGCCATTCGCTGGCTCAAAAAGCTAATCGTGGAGATTGACCCAAGTCTGCCCGACCACGAGGCGAAAAACTACGTCTGTGACCACATCGATCGGTTCATACAAGAACGCATCACGGTCGCAGACCAGGCTATTGCAACTTCAGCAAGCTCCCAGATCAAGAATGGCTCTGTGGTCGTTACCTACGCCAAGAGTTCAATTGTCGAGAAGACGATTCTGCAATCACACGCAAACGGAACGCAATTCCGAGTCATCGTACTGGATTCGAGACCTCTCTTCGAGGGGAAAAACTTGGCGACGAGGCTCATGCATGCTGGTTTGCAAGTCGAGTACTTCCCCTTCTCAGGCATCGCTCGAGCAATGTCAGATGCGACCTTGGTCCTGCTTGGGGCCCACTCCATGCTCTCCAACGGCCGTCTCCAATCGCGAATCGGCACCGCATCGATCGCCATGGCCGCACACAGAGCCGACGTCCCCCTCATAGTCTGCTGCGAATCCGTCAAATTCAGCGGCAAAGTCGTCCTGGACAGCATCGTCATCAACGAAGTCGCACCATCCGAAGAGCTCTTACTGCCTCCCTCAAAGACTGCCCCAACACCCATCAAAACCGACAAGGACGACGAAGACGAGGAGGTCAAGCTGAAGAGCTTGCAAGACTGGAAGGAGATTCCGAATCTCCAGATTCTGAACCTCATGTATGATACTACGCCGGCGGAGTATATTCGCATGGTCATTTGCGAGTACGGGAGTGTGCCGCCGAGCAGTGTGCCTGTGGTGCATCGGTTGGCCAATGAGGGGATGTGATGAATCCGCTCTTACTCTCTAGGTACGGAATGACAACGAAAGCAAGTCTATTGAAAAATTGAGTTCTGCAGTGTCAAATGTGCTTCAACGCTATGATTTCCATGAAGCAACATGAAAATTTGACTCTGTTTTGGGTATCTTCGCCATGCTCTTCCCTACCGACCAGACCCTAACGACCAGACCCATAGCGGGCGCGACCCCTCCTGTGCCCCCGTCTAACAAGCCTCGCTCAACCCCTGAAACGCACCAAGCGCTGCCATCGACCCAATCTCATATCTAAACCAACCGCCTCCCTCCATTCTGGTAATACTCCCTCCCTCTCAACCTCTCCACCACCTCCGACATCCGATCCGCGCTGGAGAAGACCCTCCCCTCCGAGACGATCCAGCTCAGCGCCACGAACGGCTCGGCGCACACGAGGTTGACTTCCTCGAGGTTGGGAAAGGGCTCGATCAGCGCGTCGATGTAGCCTGCCTTGGCGGGGTTGAGGGTGACTTCGTTGTCGGCGAGGCAGAGGAGGTGGTCTTTGTGGAGGTGGAGGGTGAGGGTGTGGATGTTGGGTAGCGCGAGGGCGAAGAGATCGAAGTGGAAGTGTATAAATACCCCCCACATCGACACAATAGACCATAGACATTTTGGCCTATGAATCCCCAAGCTGCTAAGCAGCTGAAATTCTGCGCTAAGCTTGTGATTTTCGCTCTGGTAGATGAATTTTGACTTTAGAAATTATTCTTATATCTATTGGACGACAGCTGATTGCTGCCATGGTTGTGCATCTGCTTTCTCTGCTAGTCTGCACTTACTCCTATTTGATGAGATTAACTTGCAGCTGATTCTTTTGTGCCTTTGTCTTTTCCTAGCATCTGCTTGGTCGTACCCGCTTGTTGCTGCTGCTTGCTACATGTGAACTTTGACGTTTAGTTCATACGCTTAGATATGATTTTCATCTAACAAATGGTGAACAAGGCTCGTGCATTAGCAGCTGATCAGATAGACTTAAAGACGAATCGGACAGCTTACTAATTGATAAGGCAGGAGACCAGGACAGCCAAAACTCACAAGCCGCACAAACATCCTAGAAACGTAGACTCTGCATGCCGTCAGAAGACCTAAGGTCCACACCCAGCGCGTGTCTCAAAGTTAACCATCCACCGCGTCAAATTGTAGGCATTTCCGACGAAAGAAAACAAAGTATCGAGCTTCAAGGGGTATCAACCAGTTCAAATTCTCCGTTCCCTTTGCCTCCCGGGGTCATGTAAAAAATCCTACAATGATATTGGGCAATTCCCCTCTCCGTACTGCTACTACTGTTCCTGTATCCTGTTGACCAGTTTCTTCAATTCTGTCATCCGCACCGGCTTCGCGTAGTACTCATCCACGCCGCAATCAAACGCCCGCTTCCGAGATTCCTCTGTCGTGGCTCCTGTAAGCGCCACGATGGCCGTCCTGTCCAGCTTTCGCTTCTTCTCGTGTTCTCGTATCTTCGACGTGGCCGCGAAGCCATCGAGGATGGGCATCGACATGTCCATCAGCACCAGGAAGTACCTGTCTGGCGATATGCGGTAGAGGTCGAGGGCTTCTTGGCCGTTGATGGCGCATTGGTATTTCAACTTGAGCTTTTTTGAAAGCGCAATGAGGAGCTGCAAGACTTGTTAGCTGTGGTTTTGTTTCTGGGCTGCTTTGGGGAGCGGTCTTGTGGCTTACCTTCATGTTCACATCGTTGTCTTCTACCAGTAGTATCCAATCACTCTCCGCGTCGCCAGTATCAGATCGAGATGCGGTCGAGTTGGCGATCGCAGAAAGAGGTGTGCTGTCGGCTGCATCTGACATTGGCAATGGGGTGATCTTCGTAGAGCCACTCTGGACGGACGGCGACGATTCGTCAGCGTCAGAGCCGTCCACCGATGGCAACGGTAAGTTCTGCTGGAAGCGAGAGTTTTCGACGTTTTCCTGCACCGTCAACGTCGAGCGTCCGACGGCCACTTTGGCAGTCTGACTAGGAGGCGAAGAAATGGACGGTCGGGTTCTTTCCGCTTGCGAAGATGAAGATCGATCTGAGGCAATCGCTCGAAGCAGCTTGCGTGGTCCGATGGGCTGGTGTACAAAGACCGGCGTAATGGCAGACAGTTGCATCCTTGGCGTAAATGTTGATGAGTAGATAGAGCGACCAAGGATCAAGAGGTGCGAATGTCTCTTGGAAGCTCGATCCAAGAGGCTCTGAAGGAAGGTGGGCGACTTCTTTTCGAGAGCGATGAGCTGGCCCTCTGTAATGGCACATACCGAATTCCCGTCAATCGTAGGTATGTTCGGTCCCTGTATTGCGTTGCAATGGAGCCACTCGTCGGCAGTCTCAAGAATAGAGTCTCCGACGAGTTGCTCCGGAGCGCAATCGCCGTCTGCACCTTCGGTTGTTGGAGTGAGCAAGTGAAACTGATCAACGACCAAATCCTCAGGCACTGAATCCGTCGTGAATGCCGAGTCTTTGGCGTCCCTCTCAACCGCAAACGTTGCCGGGAAGACGAGAGTGACTTTTGTGCCCCTGCCCTGCTTGCTGCTCAGATCCAGCGTTGCACCCACGTCCATTGCAAGCTGTTTGACGATGCTGAGACCAAGACCGGTGCCCGTGGAATGGGTATCTTCTTGCTTGAAAGGCGTAAAGAGGCCATGCCTTTGGAATGCCTCAGATATGCCTATTCCCGTATCTTCAACTACAAGCTGGACGAGCGCTGTTTGTAACGTGCCTCGACTGTCCGAATCACCGACCGTTAAACGCACTGAGATGTGGCCTCCATAAGTGTATTTGAGCGCGTTGCCGAGGAGGTTCGTCAAGATTCGAGTCCATGCACCAGGCGATATCTTCACCACCCAACTCTTGCGATAGTCGATGTTGAGAAGAACGCTAAAATCATCCCCATTGGCAGTAATTCCGTCGGAGGACGGTGGCTCCTGATGTAGACTATTTCTTCCTATGAAAGATTGACGATTTCCTGGGGACAGGGGCGTCTGGTACTGTGATCTGTAAGCTATCACAGTGGTTTCCACAACCTCCTCGGTCAGCCGTGCAAGATCAACACTGCTTGCAGCCCCTGTCTCGTCGAGATTTGGCCGAGAGGTAGATGTATGGAGTAAGCCAGTGCTGCCCTTTCCGCTTCTGCGCGATGTTCTCTGCCCCCTTGAATGGTTACTGATTTTCGAGTAGTCAAGGATGTGATTCATGGTATCCAGAAGCGTTCTTCCAGCCATACTGATCGTAAGTACCATCTCTTCTTGAAACAGTGACAAATCGGTTTCCTGCAAGAATTCCACACCAGCCATGATGCCATGCAAAGGTGAGCGCGTCTCGTGACTGATGGATGATAAGAACGTGCTCTTGGCCTTGTCGGTTGCCAGACTGTCGAGCCTTGAAAGCTCCGCCCCCAGCGAGTGCCCAAATGCTTTGAGGTAAGTAAGCTCCTCTTCTTGATCGAAATACCGGTCGGATGACGTGCTCCATACGATGATGCAGGAACGCCAACGGCCGATCGAGTCGTCCCAGAGGGGCAACATTGCGGCTGTTCTGGCACCGTTCATGGATTTGGAGAGAAGTTTACCGTCTCTTGACCGTCGCGTCCTTTCCACATGATACTCTTCGTTGCTCGAAGGGTCGCTGGCCTCGTCTGAGCTAGCGGAGCACCGGCCCTCTCCGTCGTAGTGAAAGACGACCCCATGTGGGTAGCGCTTGATGAGTCGTTGCAGATGATGCTCTGGTAGGGCAAAGCGTTGCGATGCCGATGGCAAGCCTGATGTGCCTGTGCGACCACGTGTGGAGAAGGCCAGCAAGTTGCACAGTTTTGAAGCCTCAGGAGCAGAATCCGAGGTTTCGACGTCACTCAGTCGAATTTGTGAGCTGTCTTCGTTGACGACAGAGTTGGAAACTGTGTCAGACGATTCTGACGTGCCCCTTTCGTGATGCTGGGAAGTGCCAGTAACCGTGCTGGCGTCGGCAAACACGACACTATCAACGCCAATTGCTTCCCTAAGCAGGTTGCTAGCGCGGGCATATGCAGCTGTGGACGATGTGGCCGGATCGCTCACATCGGCGGGACGCTCAAGTTTGGATTGGCGAAGGTGGCTTAAAGAATTGTCAGACTCAGTGCCATACGCTGAGATAGTCCCCTCTGCGGGCAGTTCGCTGGCAATTCGATCCGGCCGTTGCACATTCTGAGCCCCGAAGTAGTCTTCATGATCCTGCGACTCTCCTTGGGCGCCACTTTTGTCTGGACCTGACGGCTCGAGCACCTCTGGATGCATGCCAAATTCCGCATCGACACGTGCTTGACGTTCCTGTGAGCCACCTTTCGCGGCATGTCTACCCATCCCAAGTACTCGTGCATCATCCTGGCCAAGCCACCAGTCTCGCAGACTAGTTCTGCCGCTATTGAACAAGCCGAGCGCCTGAATCAATCTTTCGCCTCGCTGGCGTTGAGACCGCACGATTGTTGCGTTGAGATGCTCAACAGCGGTGTCTGAAATGTCTTCTAGGAAATCCATTTCCTTTGCACTGATGCCGTACCTCGGTTTGTCGTCGAGTACGGTGATGGCTCCGAGGACTGATCCTTGAGCTCCTCGTAGAGGAACTGAAACACAAGACCGTATCCATGAAGCACTCCGAAGAAACGCTAATCCACTATGGCCTGCATGATGTCGGGCATCGTTGACGAGGTTCCAGTGTGGACTGAGGCCCTCGGTGTAGTAGTGGCCTTCCTCCTCCGGCACATCCCTCATACGTCGTGCCTTCCTCCACGAGTTGACGGCCTCATCATGGATTCCTTCCTGACGAGGAAAACTGCTGGTGCCGATCCATAGGCGATCCTGGGGGTCGTCGGCGGCGGCATTGTGTTGAAGAGCTGTGGTTTTTGCAAGATCTGCCAGCACAAATTCGGTCTGCGTTGAGATCAGACTCACAAGACATCGGCGAGCCTGCAAACGAAGGGCGACCAGTTGCGCAAAAGCTGCCAAGGCTGTGTCTGGACACGCTTCCAGTAAGGCGGCATGGCCTGTGCCATCCTTGGGAAAGGCTCGTCGGCGGAGTGATTTCGGGCTGTACGTTTCCTCCCACGGCAGTAAATGTCTAGAAGGTGGCGAGTCAGCATGGTTACGCACCAAAGCATCTGGCTGCTCACCTGAATACGTCCCTCTCGCGCGTGGCCTCGGTGCGTTGACGAAAGCGCCTCTCGGTGGCTCCTCGAGGTAACTGTCCCTCTCCAGGATTGGGCTCCGGTGGAGACGCGGCGGTCGGTGCCAGATCGTGCATGATCACCGCTTACCGAAAGACACTGGCCACTGCATCGATGTCTGGCATGCGATGAGTATTCAGGATAGCGCCCGTGGTAGAATGGCGATAAGAAGGACGGTAGGCAAATATGCACGTGGATGTTGACATGTCGCCACGCAGGCCGCCACTTCATGTGGCTAGACGCGCCATTGTGGAGGCTAAGGTTTGAAGGAGTATACCCCGAAACGCCAAGCATCATTGAGCATTCATAAGGGTTGTCCTTGTCGTCGACGACGTCGAAAGAGAATTAAAGGTTGGCGAGACAACATTCTTTCAATGTGCAGGCTCCAAGAACCATAAGTTTCGGTCAAGACGAATGAAACTTGCAAGGAATTCGGCATGGTCATTCGGACGCGTACTCTCCCCTCCCCCGCCGGATTGCGGGGCAATAACCCGAACAACTTGCGCGGGCTTCCGAATGACTTACGCCTTCTGTCCTGACCATTATTCCTTCCCTGTCCTAACCATTATTCCTTCCTTGTCCTAATTCTCTATGCGTTCCATCTACTTACTAAGTGCAACTGCGTTTAGTCTCCATCTTGCCTTTTAAAGTACTCGTTTTTGCTTGATGAGTAGAACAAGACTACTAGGCTGAACAAGAAGCTCGGAAAGGCAGCTGTTCATTCAAACAAAAAAGCAACACCGTCGAATCGTGCTAATATCCCAAACGCTCATTCCAGGGCTCATCAATCCTAAATTGTCCGGCACAACCACGACCAAGAGGAAACTGTTCCGTCCCATTCAAACCAAACCCCACAGCCTCTCTCAAAACGACAGCCCTATTCAGTCTAACAAGTCTCTCAGCCACCCCCTAACCATCCACCGTCTTCTCCCCCTCTACTTCCACCTCCCCTTCCACCTCTCCCACCTCCCCCTCCTCATCCCTCCACTCACCCCCCACCCCATGCAACCCAAGCACATCCCCCAAATCCATCCCTAGCCTTAACCTCGCCAACGTCTCCGTAGCCACCATATCCGTCCCATACCGCATAACATCCAAAATCGCCAACGCATCCTCCAACTGGCGTCGTGTCCCCGACAAGTCCCGTTTCATCGACTCCCGCTTCGTCACCCCGGCCTCCAAACCCTCGTAGTTGCAGGTGAGGTTGCGGATGGTGCAGCGCATGCAGGTCGGGCGTTCGCCGGAGCACTTCGGCGGGTCATTAGCCGGACCTGGACGGGGAAAGTGGAGGATGTTTTCAATACCTTGACTTTCGATTCCCGACAGGCACTACAAGCATGAGCGACCTGCCTGCGGCGGGCCTGGCTGTTCGCCGCCCGGGCGGCGGTCGTGGTGCTGGCGCTATTCATCCGGGACTCGGTACGGCGAGGGTGGCGAATGTGCGCGAGGGGCTGGGATGCATGGATCCTTTCTGTCTGTCGCAACACCCGTGAGGGGATTGTGGCTTCGTTCGGCTGACTCGTACACTCTCTCGTCGGGCAAGGCGAGGTACACTCGCTCGCTAATCGCTGGTGATGAAGAGCTCGATACTCGACGATGATGTGTGGAGAGTTGATGTTGATTGGGGAAAGCGCGGTGGATTCTCCGCTGTTGGCGGACTGCCCTCCGCCGCAGCAACTCTCGCCGCATAGCTGTTCCAACCCACTTCTACCAGACATTCTACTCGATTGCTAATATCATGTCACCTGCGGTGATACGGAATACTGCTGCGTTGAAAGAACCCCCCTCCATTCGGATCTTCTGCCTAGAGTCTTCACGCACACGGCCCTTGGCGTATCTACGATCGAGAAGAGATCTCTGTACTTACCTTCGAAGCAATACCTAAGGCTTATAGGTCCCTCCTATTATAGGTAAGACGTACAAGGGACCTTTATAACTCATGCCTTATAGTATCTCCTCGTCCGAAGACAGGTAGGAGGGAATGTGCGAGTAGAAATCATTCACCTCACAGTCGATGACACCGATGCGAAACCTTATCGGCCGCTAGCCGTTTCTAGTAGGTATGGCAAGCATAGCCCTTCTATCATCACAGCCTATAGCACGACGACGACGTCTATGCAGCACCTAACATACCCGTGTGAGCATTGATTCAGGAAGGTAGAGAGGCGTAAAGTGGACATGTCTTTTCCAAAGTAGAAACGTTTGATCATCTTCATCACCAAGTAGTCAGCCACAAAAATGCATTCCTTAAATTCTTCCAGATCAATCTTTCCATCGATAAGTACACATGGCACAACCCATTTTCTTCGACAAAATGCTTCGAACGCTGCACAAGTACTCGTCGTTTTTTCTCCCAACACATCAGCATCACGGTCGTTTCAACTTCCCAATCCAATAAGAACGCCTTGTCTTCCCGTAGATCAGTCTCCAGAACAAAACCCCCTCCCATTCGCAGACTCCTTAGGTTTGAAGAACATAGATCATGTACTTCCCACAGGTACCCAACTCCGTCCTAGATCCATACTCCTGTTCACTCGTCCTCCAGGCGTAAGCGGTACGTTGACTCGTCCAGATGAATGGCTCTCGTCGCCACTGTCAGAATCGTAAGCATCACTCAGTCGTGCAAAGTAGTCAGAAAGGCCGTTCGTGGGACTTGCAATGTCGTTATACTGTGGGGGTGGTGTAATCAACGGTGGCGGTGGTTCCTCTTCCTCGAACGGCGGCGGGTTGAAAGACGGTGCTCGTAGGAGATGGATCGGTCGCTCGACTGATTGCATCCGGTTATGTCCCACATGATTTGCAGCATGTATCGTTGGTGGCCGGGCAAGACCTGGCGAGAACATCGTGGGCGTCGACGGACGGTTGTCCTCGGCGCTCGTCCTTGAGCCAGTATTGATAGCGTGTAACGCAGGTACAAAGCTGGGTGGTGAGTTTCGCCGTCGAGCAGCGCCTGGACAACCACATTCGAAAAGATTTGCACTCATTGGCGTGGCCATTGGCGATGTGTATGCCGGTAATGAGATGTTTGCTTGAGTCGCGCGACACGAGAGGATGTGGAACGGCGAGTCGATGGAAATCTCAAAATGCCTTCGCTTGCTTGGGTCATTCGCATCTGGCTTCGACAACCGCATGACAATCTTGATCCAATGGTGTACCTGGATATTTTGATAGGTCGTATCGAAGTGCAGTCGTTGACTTCGGTCCCGGTCTTTCATTGTGTGACAGCTTGGCAGTTGCACATTGAACTCCATTTCTGTGGGGCCGATGTTCGAGTCACCTTCGAGGTTACCCAACAGATTCGTGGTGTCTGTCGGTGCGACATCCTCCCCGCGTGCTGCTCGTGCTCGCTGGTCGTAAGGAACCCCACCTCCAGCGGTTACTCGCATCGTACTTCCAGGGAATGTACTCGTTGGTGGACCATCCGCTCGCTTTTCAAAGAGTTGCACTTTCCTGGTTGGCTCCATCCGATGTACCCGTTTGTTTGAACAGAAGTATTCGATATTTTCTGTGACCAGTACTTTTATTCGATGACACTGTACTTTTGCGAGCGGCGTCAATTTGAAGGCAATCGGTACTTGCGTGCCAAGCGGGAAGCTCTTTCCAGAAATGACAATGTCGTAGTGCAATTGATCTTCCCAGTTTCTGCTGATCGCAATAGGCTCAACTTGCTCCAACGACCCTTCAGCGGGGGCTCGAATGAGCGTGACCTCCTTAGTGCCCACGAGATTCGCCCTGAAAGCACCGGATCGCTCTACGACGGCTTCCAATTCGTATTTGACAGATCCAAGCTCGACGTCGATAGTCTCTGGTAACCGGCTGTCCAATGGCAGTTCGAAGTTGTAGATGTAGTCACCGGGTAAGAATGTCCTATATCCTTTGGCAGCCACAGTGGGTCCAGGTGGTGGGTCACCCTTTCCAAAACTGCGAGATTGATTGACAGACAATGCAAGTTTCTTGGCTTCCTTCGAACTCAGGTTTACGGTGGAATTTGATTCTGTAGATCGGCCGAGTGGATCCAATCTCGTCACTGTCGAAGAAGCACCATCTGGTCCTTTGAACAGTTGCACGTGATCCGCGTTGGTGCCTTTCTCTGCACTTTCGAATTGAGCATTGAAAAAGGGCCAAGTGTGTGACATGATCGTATCCTTCTCTTCGAATTCGACTTTTCGAGGCGGAATGCCTTCGGGCCATTTCGTGATTGCGGTACCCTTGAATTTCAATGTGATGGCCTTGATCTTTGCACTTTTCTGAACTCGTAAATGCAGCCCGCCACGCAGCATTGCAGTGTTTCCAGGCGAATTCTCCGAGTTTTCAAATCCTTGAAGGAAAAGCACTGGCTCAGCGAGATGAATGCCCATGCTAACGCCATTTCCAGAAGCAATCGGCTTCTCATCCTCCAGATTCAGATTGGGAATGACATTGTCTACGACAGTAGTGTCTAACCGTGGCGATGGTTGTGCTGCACTGCCATTGGTACTTGAAGAATTGGAAGAGTATGTTGAACTGTCCCGAGCATCACTGCTCAGTCTTGGCCTTTGCAGGTGGGCGTTGATGGGCCCACCTATCGAATGCCGGATTCCTCCACGCATGTTGTTGCTGGTGGTGTTCTCGCTCGGTGGTTGTGCAGCAGCGCCACTCTCGCCGCTCTGTTGCGACTGCGAGCGTTTCGCCGGTGACCAAGACCTTCTCTTGCTCTGGGCGTCGCTACCGTTTGGGGTTCGTGAGTCGGAGGTGGAGTTGGCGATGACGGAACGGAGAAAGCGCTTGGCGTTCTCGCGTGTGCCTGCCAGCTTGACTTTGATCGATGGCTTTCGCCTTTCTTTGAAGGGGTAAGGGACTTGTTGATTGTTGGTCTTTGGGAGGTCTCGCTCGGGGTCAACGGATTTCACGCAGACTCGACCAGGGCCGACTCGTCGAGGTCGGAAGAGCTTCTGTGGTTTGTCGTACTCGTTGTGGTACGTGGCCGGGTCGTAGTAGAGGAGGCCGTAGGTGGAGGATCGATATGATACTGCCATGGTGGGAGCACTGTCAGCAGGCGTTGCAGTGAGGGGGGAGCGGTGCAGGAAGGCGCATGGGCTGGGCAATGGAAGAAGACATGTTCTGCGGCATGAGGGCGAGGCAAGCAATCAAGATCTGGCGCAGGTGTCTCGTGTGCCAGGTTGCAAAAGCATCCATGCGGCTCGCGCCCAAGATCCAAGGCCCGTGAGAGCGGTCACACAGGGCGTCATGGGTCTCGCCAGCGCAAGATGGGCCACGGGCGGTTTGTCCGCCCGAGACAGGGAGGAGCTGTGTTACTTACCAGCGCGGTGGCAGAGAGCGGTATGCGATGCGTATTAAACGATGGAGAATCGGAGCCCAGGGCGGCGGGAAACAGGAATCTAAGATTGATGGCGTTTCATATAGCTCGGACACGCGAATTAATGACAGGCGGCTCCCAGGGACGTGGTGTCGCAAGCCTGCTTCACGCAAAAAGCGGCAGCAGCAGCGCAGAGGGCGGCGGCGATGGGTTGTTTGTTGGACGTGGGCACGTCAGACCAGCGATCCGTGAGTCCGCAGTCCGTGGCTGAGATGGAGCCCAGTCGACCTGTCGCCAATGCTGGTACTGAGCACCCCGGTTTGCGAGCTGGGCACAACCTTGGCCGTGTGCAGAGCCTGATACACGGCGAAACCTCGCCGAGGACGAGGTCGACGATTCGCGGTGGGAGAGCACCGAGTATGTAGCAGCTCGCCGGCGGGCTGCAGTCGATCGGCGGTGGGAATGGAAGAGTTGGCAGCGGAGCGAGCTGGGGACGAGTCGCAGCGAGGGCCGAAGCAGGTTGACAGCGCGCCGAATCAGGCAGATGACAGCACTCAGTCAGTCCCAAACCGTGGGGCGGTCGATGTGGCGTCGGGCGTCGTTGGTGGTGGAGGAAGAGGGGATAGTGTGCGGTGGAGAGAGAAGGGAGAAACGAAAACAAGAGGCGTCTCGTTCAGCTCATCAGACAAACACAGCGACAGCGCCAGTCTGCTGCGAGATGATTATTAGACTACCGGCCGGCCGCTGGCTTCTCACTGACTGCAAGCCCGTCACTCAGTCATTGCGTGGTTCCTGCAGTCCGAGGAAGAGACACGCTGCGTCATGCTTCTGCGCCAGTAGGAAAGCAGCGCAAATGGCTGCCAGCCAAGCTCTTCCGGCCCACCCGCCTGAGGATCTCCAGGCACTGCGGCCTGCCCAGACTTGGGGGAGATGCGCCAGACTCACGGCAGCGTGGGCTGTCGTGTGCTCTGCTGAGGGAGGGAGCGGCGGTGGTGGTGCTGTGGTTGCCGGCGACGAAGCCTGCCGACTCCGCAACCCATGCCATGCTCAGCGATGCCATCCCGCCCGAGACGCACTCGCCGCTCGTGTCAGGCAGTCTGACGACGAGGTGTCAAATACTGCCCGCCAGCCCTTTGCACTGCCTGCCGACGATCCGACTCGACTAATAGACCGCCCTGTCCGTCTGCTTGCCGTGATGCGCGACCAGGATTGTCACCAGATGCGCCGCTTGGCAGACCATCCGCGCCCGTCACGCGATACGATACTCTACGCAGTCTGTACAGCACGAGAGCGCATCTCGAGGATGCCGCGGGCACTGCCATACTGCCACGGCTGCCGAGAGGAATGAACGCTGCGGCCGTCGTAATCCTCTCGTTGTCCTGCCCCCTCACCCTCACCCTCATCCTAGGTGAGATGAGATGTGAGCGTGAGACGGACCGGACAAGACCAACATGGCTGCTCTTCTCATTCCTCGAGATCAGCGAGGTGAGCGGCCCATTCCAACACCCACCTACTGCAAGCCGCACCGCTAGTCGGCGGCCATGACAAACCTCGCGCAGCAGAATGTCAGTCTAACAAGCTTTTCCACCCCACAAGCGGTACCATATCCTTGAGATGGGGGTGAAGATAGCGAGGAATTCACCACTTCGCACGGTGGGTTGATTTGCGGGTATCGAGAAATCGCCTTGCGAATCGCGACCTCTCCGCCATTCCTCCGTCGATAGGATATCCTGGAGGACTTTTGTGATGGTCGGCAAAAATCTCTCACATGCTGCAGGCGAACGCGGCCTTGTGCTGGTATCAGGAATCTTTTCGGAATTGACTGCGTGCGACTTCGGACGATCAACACCAACAATTGCCCACGAAGCGGGTATTTGATCGCCGCAACAGCCAGCCCTACATCCGCACAACGGCGCGAGTGAAGGAAAAATAAGCTCACGGCAATGACGTCGATCTGCCGAACAAACAATTGCCCGAACCGTTATTACGCCAGAAGGCATGTGCGGCTCGAACGGTTGACGACGCGTTCAACCTTCAAAGTGGCCGTTGGGAGAGTCTGGATCGTTCTTCACCACGACAACAATGCCGGTGACCTTCCACGGACTTGTGTCGTGGTGAAGGGACTCTTGCTTTCAATAGCCTGACCCTGTGGCGTCCACCACGAAGCAGCCACGGTCCATCGCTCGATGTTCGAACGCCAAGGACGTCACACACTTGCGCGGCCTAATAAAAAGACAGCAACAATGTCTTGAACGAGCAAGCAAAGAGCTCCAATGGCAAGGACACAACATCACCAATCGTGTGGTGGCCGAATGTCACAGGCACAGCTTCCTAGCAGGAATCGACCAAAACCTGTCTTGGGGTGCAATCCATCCTATGATGCCATCCATTTCCACACAAACGGACGAGTGCGACAGCAGAGAAATGCTCCTTCCTCGCAAGCATCAACGATCGCGACCATCCGCAAGAGAATACGACCACGCACGACGACACCAACGTCGCATCGCATCGCATAATTGTTGGGACCCGATGAGAAAGAGAGCTGTTCATACCACATCGCGATCCGTCGAGCATTGGCTGAATTCATAGATCGAAACGAGAAGATAAAAGAATTGATAGGAGCTTAGCTCTGAATATGGTAAGAGAGCAACATCAGCGACCCAAGACTAACCGTCTAACCAGGACAGCGTCTGCTTGTGCGATCAGCTGCTTGCCAAACGAGATCTCTTACAAAGCCAGAGGTAGGATTTGTGAAGACCAGCAGCAGTTACTGCTTTTGGATTGAGTATGGCTGCAGCACTATGCAAGCAATGTGACATCTTGCAACAACGCATCTTTCGACATCACCATGCTATAAACACGTCGAGACAGGAAGACGATATCAAAGATTTTTGGGAGCAGCGATGCCATCAGCGTAGATGAAAAGGTAGGTAGGAAGGTAGGTATCCCCGACAGATGTTAATGACATGGCACGTCACATTGAAAAGTATCCATACCACAGTCACTCTCTCAGACCTTCTCAACACCAAAGGATGTCGACTAGCGTGTGTACAATCAAACTCATTCCTTGACATATAGATTCCTTTCATCCTCGTTCCATGAAAGTAAGGCCTATGGATGCATGGCCCGTACAGCTCATGTTCAAAATGTCTCGCGCACTAATGAGCGAAAGAGGGAGCCGCCATTCTGTCACTTCCTCAAGCCTTCCCCCTCTTCGCCTTCGCTCTACCAGTAGCAGTCCCCGCCGTCCTAGAAGCAATATCCGCACTATCCTTCACCGTCTTCACACTCTCGATTCGTCTGTCCAGCTGTCCATCCTCATGAAACGACGTCCCCATCTGCTTGCTCAATTTCCTCCGATGGGCCTCAGCTTCGGGAGTATCATACCCCAGCTGCGTACTCGGCGGTAACATCGCCCCCTCCCGCTCAGCACCAAACCCATCGCCAACCGACCCCATCTCAGGAACCTCCGCCTCCACACGCGGAGACGCGGACGCAGCAGAGCCAGAATGGTTCGACGAGATCGTGCTGAGGTTACGGCCTAGCGGACGATGCTTTCGCTTCTGCTGCAGTGGTTGTTGTTCGAGCGAGCTCGGACGAGTAGCGACCTGTCGAGCGAGGATGTTTGCTAAGTCAGACGTCAATTCTTCCTGCTTCTTCGGCTTCGTTTCCCCAGCTTCTTTCATTGGGCTTTGCGGAGGACTCGCGAGGGATTCGTGTGGCGGAGCAGCAGAGGACGGCTTCGCGGTGATTGCCCCTCCCGCGGGTTTGTCATCCTTCAGGTTTGGTTCATCTCTCGACGAACCCCTCGGCTGGGACCTGTTCGGTGAGATTTCTTTCAAGGGTTGTTGCTGTATTGTTTCCAGCACAGGAGCCGACTGGTCATCACATGTAATTGGCTGTTCGTCCTGGTCATCATCTTCCAGTATGAAGGGTCCAGCTCTAGATCTTGCTGGCTCGGAACGTCTGGAAGGCTGAAGTGGTAGCGATGGGGTCGCGTGGCGCTTGCGTGTATTGGATAAGCGCTTGGGCGGTAGGAGATCAGCTGCCCTGCATCCTTGTCAGCGGAAGTCTTCAGTGACTAAACATCTGAGGAACATCAAGGTCATGTGCATGTCACGCTTATGCTCACCTCTTGGTCTGCTCCATAGAACCTCGCATGGGCAGTCTCGACTTCTCTTCACTAGGCTTGACTGATGCGCTCGGCGACGGGTCGGCATATACATCCGCTGCATCAAAGGCGGGTAGGGGGATCTTGTACTTGTCAAAAGGGGCCGTCTTGCGAGTCTTGAGCGAATCCCATAGCCAGTCCGCTGAGACCATCGGAATTCTTCGTTTCCACGCATAGGCCGCCTTGGCCTTCTTGATCTCCGCAGAGTTGCAGACGAGGACTGTGGTTGAAGACCCCAGTGTCGTCTCGTAGGTTGCTCCCATCAAGCGAATGACTTGCGCGGTCTGCCGCCAGTGCATACCCACCTCGTCCGTGTCGAAACCGGTCAACGAGATGGCCAGATTGGCAAAGCCCGAGACAACAGTGTTGGAGAGGGGTGAGCTGAGTAAGTCTTCGCGTGGGTCCAGAAGCCGTTTGTACAGAATGCAGCGTTCGACCCACCACTCAGTTACCACTACAGTTGCTGGTGGTACTCCAGGTAATGCTGTGGGTTGTGCGTGCGGCATCAATAGACATCGAGCCTGGAAACCGACATTTCCTCCAGCCTCTTCCAACTCTTCCGATGAATTGACTACAGTTGCCCCGTTCGGCTCCAGATATCGTTGCAGCGTCCTAGTATGGCTCTCGTCGAACCCATGGATAAGGACATATTGACCAGAGAATATCCCTCCTGATTCTACGGGAGCCATCGGGGTGATGGGTCTCGAACTCGCGGGTCTGTCCTTGGACTGTGGCCGTTCCGCCGTCTTCAAAGCCTGGCTCTCATCATTCCAGGCATCCAGCTCCGTGGCATCGACTTGGACCTCCTGTGCGGATATGCTCTGCCACATGTCTTGACTTTGGGAGTCAAATCGCATGCTTGCGCTTTTCCTCAACTTCCTGCGACTTGCATCTATGCCGCCTGCGGACTCGTCCCTGTCCCGCGTAGGTCTTTCCGATATCGATCTCTTTCGTTTCCGAAACGCATTTCGTCCTTGTTGCTCCAAAGGTAGCTCGGGAGCGTACAGATCTTCTTGCAAAGCCATGCCGCGAGCCAATGAGTCCTCGTACCACTTGACGCTCACCACGGGTATGTGCCATGACTTGGCATGGGTATACTTGGCACCCTCTGGCTTCGCAACAATGAGATGGGTGACTGTCTTTGTCAAATCGCCATGGTATACGCCGCCACTGCTGACAACCCTCTGCTCCATGTCACTCCTCCGGGAAGGGTCTGAGATGCCCGTCAAGCATATCTGCAATCCGAAGAATGTAGGTAGGGTGTATTGTTTCTCAAGTGCGGCCACATCAACATCGATCCCCTCTGTCCATACTTTTCTTACGGCCTCGATGAAGTCTGGCGACAAGACTCGTACTTCTGGGCGTTCCTTCGCGACGTATCGGTATTTCGGCGTGGTGATGCTGGCGACGAGGAGATGTGTAACGTCGGCGGTGAGGTCCAGACTATGGCGCGCTCCCATCTGTCCAGCGACGTCGGCGAGTTTGGTCTTGAGAGAGTATCATCAGTCTAAAGTGCTCTACATGTATCTGGGGAGCTGCGGTACGTACTCGAACATCTTGCGACAGCGACGTACAACATAAGACTACCCCTTTGAGCGGCAACTGGTCGACTGAATGTCCTGTCAGTAGCATATCGCATGAATGTCTGCCCAGTGACTTACCGAGCTCTGTATCCTGCGCCGCCATGTCTGCTCCAAGTCGAAGATGGAGCACGCGATGAAGTCGCGTCAACAAAACGCGGGCGCGGAGCTGGTTCCGCGCCAGTCACATGCGCCGTTTCAGTCATGCACAGACATTTGGCTGAGATTGAGATGAATGACACTGTTTTGATGAATGTTTTGTTGGATTGAAAGACAGCAGAGCTCGTCTCTAGTCCGGCTATCGACAAGCTGCATTGGTATCATCGATGCATGAACTCCCTAGCAGAATGCCCTTTCACCGTACGCCTCCCAATGCATCATCATTCAGGCCTGACCACTATCTGGCCTGAGGCCCTGTTCATGAACTCTTCATAACTCCATCCAGCGATTGCATTCCCGAGCTTCCGACGACCTGCTCACCACCCTTTTGGCTGGGTGCCGTTTGCTGCTCTCCAGATGATGTATTCGCCCCAAAAGCAGCATGCTCGTTGTGCTTCTTGTAGTAAAAGCTTCCCTCCTTCGGCTTCAACTGTTCTGATATGCCCTCAGCCACC
The DNA here is from genome assembly GCF_010093935.1 of Zasmidium cellare ATCC 36951. Taxonomy (NCBI): domain Eukaryota; kingdom Fungi; phylum Ascomycota; class Dothideomycetes; order Mycosphaerellales; family Mycosphaerellaceae; genus Zasmidium; species Zasmidium cellare. Next base: position 73,128 of record NW_022986985.1, on the reverse strand, counting down.
GTCTTCAGGATCTTCTGAATGCCAGCCTCGTGATCACCATCTCTGTTCCAAATCTGCACCAGCATGCTGTTAAACCTCACTCCCAAGCTCACTCCACAGATATCGTCACGAAAGGTCGTTCGCCCAGGCTCTTCAACCGCCTCTTGTAGTTGCTCGCCAATCGCCATCATGCAAATCTCCTTCCAGAACTCAGTCGCTTGATGTTTGGGTACCCTAAACGTCCAGCTGCCTCCTCGCGCATTTCTAGGATCCTCCCACACCGGTTTCACGCCCTTGTGGAACAGGTGAACGGAGTCCCGCAGCCTGAGCTGACCGATGTCGAAGTTGTTGAATACGTTCCAAAACTGTTTCACGTCGCTAATCTGGGCAAGAGGTTCGAGCCGGTCTTCGTAGCTGACCTCGTGTGAGGCTCCATTACTGCTAGCGGCAGTCGAGCGGTCCTGGCGATCATGCCCGAAATCCCAGCTGTGGACGAGAGGAGGAACGCGATTCTTCTGGTTCAGTCGTGTGTGCAGGAAGTTGAGCATTTCAGCGCCGCGCGCAGGTGAGGTTGTTGCGGCGGCTTCTTCAGCTGAGGCTCCAGGTAGGCCAGAGACCTGTAGGCGAGGTGGGTTTGCCATAGCGACGGAGTCTTCGAGTGGAATAGGGAGAACGGGAGTGGAGAGGGAAGTAGAAGAGAGGCTGTATGCGCAAGGGAGAATGTTATACGAATTGGACAAGCAAGACAAAGCCGCTCAAGGGATTTGTCTGAGGCGAACCGTTCTCTCACAAAGGCAGAACATGGTCAACTTCCAAGTGGAACGGTGGCCGTGGCTGTGCTCGTACACGAAGTGGATGAGAGGAGAGAGACAATGTCACATTGCATGTCTTCTAGCTGAACAGGTCGACTGTTTCACTGAACGATCGCCGGCTGGGGCTCCAAAGGCGGGCGCGTAGGGATTTGTGGGGCGAATAAACTCCATCAATATTATCAATCAATTAAATCAAATTGATGAGCGCTTTGGTGCGCTTTAAACTTTGGCCTTGGTTGACTTCACCTCGTCTCCTGTCGTGAAGGGCAGTTCTATACCATCCTTCCAACCAACATTCAAGAGGCTGCGTAGCCCGATGCTGTTTCTCGAGGCAGATTTGACTATCTTCAGGTCTCTTCAGAAGTGTTTAGCCGGTCAAGACTCGACCAAAGACATGGCGGCGGGCGAGCGAACCAAGATCACCCAGAAGGCCGGTGTGGAACAACATAGCAGCCAGACCTTATGCTCACTACTGTAAGCAAGTTACACATACTTTACCACAGTAATGTGCGCGAAGTAAGACAAGCAGCCTCATGCCAGACACGTTTCCCGTACGGCCTTCGACAGTCGATACAGCGGAGCCAGCAGCAGGAACTTGTCGGGTTTGGATTTGGAAGTTTGTATAGTAGAATGTCAGAGGAACCTAGGAGGATCTAACCGGCTGCATCTTCGGTATCAATATGCTCTTCAACGCTGTAGAACACTTGATACTCACTATTTAGAATTGAGAAACTCATCCGCCATAAGGTCGAGCGACAACATCGTAGATGAAGCCTTGCGACAATGGAGGAACTTCGAGAAGCACTTGCTATTACGGCCGTAACCTGACCTGCCAAGGTCAGTGAACAGCGTCGGTTTTGCACTAGTCACGGCCAATTTTCTCGCTCCTTTGCTCGATCTCTCGACTGCTGACAATTTCCAAGAAAGAATCACTCAGTGGAGCGACGATCGAAGGAAATAGTATATCTGGTTGTAGACTCACACAATATGATCGCTCATTTGCCTCCTCGACCTCTGGCCAAGGCTTTCCATTACGAATACTGACTATGGTTCTTGGCCGGCTAGTCAAGGGTGGTGAACAGGCAGACTTGGCCAGGTGTCGACAAGGTTCATTTGCTTTCTCAAATCATGAACTTCTTCTCGTTGGCACACTGAGACCACTATTCATACCACCAGCTTCGACATGATGGCGATTCAGAGAGTTTTTCTTGTTGCGCTGCTGGCTGCGAAAGGCGGCACTTTTGCACTCAGAACTCATAGCACAAACCCGACACAGTTGCCAGCCGTGGATGCAAAATATGACGGGCAATGCTTCTATCCACAACCTGCTCTGGACTTCGACCTTGACAGCTACCTTGGCCGCTGGTACCAAGTCGCCGGCACTGTGGCCCCATTCACGGCTGGTTGCAAGTGCATCCGTGCGGACTACTCCCTGAACGTGCGTGACATAGTTTTCATGCTTTTGAAGTTGTGCTGACTGCTCAAAAAAGGCCAACGGGACAGTGGACGTTCTGAACGGCTGCGAGCTTGGCGGGCAAGAAGTCAAGATCCAAGGCACCGCCACCGCCATTCCGTCATCTGCTGGCTACGGCGAAGGAGGAGTACTGAGAGTACAGTTTCCCGGCCAGTCAGCACCAGAGTGTCCGGGACCTAACTATGTCGTTCAATACATCGGCGCAGGCAATGGAAGCGAGGGTTGTGGTGCAGATGCCAGTGGTGATGGAGCATTTGCGATCGTGCAAAGTTCGAACTTCTCCACCCTGTTCTTGCTGAGTAGGCAACAGAACCCTAGTAATACATCCATCGAGGTGAGACGTCCTTCCTTCCTGTCATGATGGATGCAGCTTCTGACTGCTAATAGGCGTGGCTTCAGCGTGCCGGGAGACTCGGCTCGAATCTGACGGAAGTCGTATTGACGGACCAGACTGGATGTCAGTTTACGTAGGGCAAAGTGAGGATGTGCAGTGAATGAGTGCAGTGGCAGCGGTGAAATTGTTGCGAGGACGACGGTTTTCAGCTCCGTTGACAAGCTGCGGGGCCCGAGCCCGGTGAGGGGCGGTGGTGAAATGCGGGGTAATTCCGAAGTGGGCTGATTAGGAAGGACCGAGGCGGGGCCAAAAGTAAATTGAGTTTCGCAACACCCAACTTCAACAGCTGGCCTGCTCGCTGGCAGCCATTGCAACAATTCCACGCCGTACATACAACAATCATGGCGACCGAATTACCGAAAGATGAAGGTACTCTAAAGGTCATCAAAGCAACCAAAGAGACGGAACACTCCCAGATCTTTCGCGTTGGCACCAGAAGATCCATCCTCGCCAGGGTACAAGCAGACGAGATCGTCAAAGAATTGAAAGAGCAATGGCCTGAGCACACATTTGAGATCCATGCCATGAGCACCACTGGCGACAACAACCAGAAGACTGCACTGCACAAGTTCAACGAGAAGGCGTTGTGGACACAGGAGCTCGAGGTCCTGCTGGAGGAAGGACAGCTGGATCTGATTGTGCACTGTTTGAAAGACATGCCAACACAGTTGCCTGCGAACCTGCAGTTGAGCTGCATTACAAAGCGAAGAGATCCGCGGGACGCACTGGTGCTCAAGCCAACGCTCGTTGACAAGGTCAAATCCTTGAAGTATCTGCCGGAGGGCGCGGTTGTGGGCACTTCAAGCCTGAGGCGGACAGCTCAACTGAAGCGATTCTACCCGCAACTGAAGTTCCAGGACGTCAGGGGTAATCTTGGTACTAGGCTGGGTAAGCTGGATGATCCAAACTCGGACTACTCTGCCATTGTCATTGCTGTTGCCGGTCTCGAACGCCTTGGCATGACCAACCGCATCAACTCGTACTTGTCCAAGGACAACGGTGGCATGTTATACGCTGTTGGTCAAGGCGCACTTGCCATTGAGACCAGGAAGGATGACAAGAGGACAACAGATCTTCTGGCCAAGATCAGCTGTGATCGGTCCACCAAGCAGGGGCTGGCGGAACGGCAACTCATGCGGACTTTGGAAGGCGGCTGTTCCGTGCCAATCGGTGTAGAAACTGAGTGGATTCCAAAAAAGCGATTCCACGACACTCATGTCGGTATTGGTGTTAAGCCCGCAGAGGACTACGATCAGGCGACTGGAGCGGCTTTCGGCGGAGACCCAGCGGGCAAAGAGGAGGAGCAAGATCTCACCGACGAACTTGTCATGCGCGCCATTGTTGTCAGTCTAGACGGGAAAGACGCGGCCGAAATCGAGACCAGAAGAAGAATTACCACCAACGAACAGGCAAACGAGCTTGGGTTTGACGCAGCCAAGTTGTTGGTCGAAAAGGGAGCTGATAAGATCTTGGAACAGGTACAACTCAACAGGGGGATCATAAAGGATCAGGGCAATGCATAAACAGAACAAAGCGAGTTTGTGCGTTTCGGATGCTGTTCCTGTTAGTATCTGAAGATAGAAATTATCGCCGGCACCTCGGGAACCAAAGTCGTCTGCTTATTCACCAGACAGGCTACGAATGTCATGACCTACCTGAACCGCTTCAAAGACATCGATTCTAATACTAATTTATCATTCGCATCTGAACCGAGCTTCGGGCTACATATTACCGCGAGGAGGTTGGCTGAAGTTGAAGACCGGGCACCCCCAAAACTTCAACGGCTCCAGACCACAACCCTCCGCGGCTCCACGAGGGGTGTTCGGCTCCATAGCCAACCCATGGACTGTGCTTGCTGTCCATCGACAGGGCGTGCGAATACGTCAAATGTTCCGCTCTGCTGCAGCGGCCATATAACGAGAGGGTCACCATCTCGGTCACTCATCGCTTCGAAGAATCCCCTGGCGACCATTAGCCGCTGCCCTACGAGCACTATCAGATGAAACAACAGACTCTGCACATCGAACTTCCAAAGATCCCTGTTCATGGACAAGCAAGAGCCTTTTTCGGAGGCATACGTCATGTCTTCGACTTTCCCGCAGTCCCTCCGATGCGGGAGCAGGCTATAGTCTGCAAGAACGTCTGCCTCTAGACATGGCTTCGTTTGAGTAGGGTGGCAGAGACATGCAGGTGGTCGAAGGGTTGAATAAGCGACGTCATGCCCGGGAGCAAACCCGACCACGAGTTTTATCGCTGTGAGAGTTTGCAATACAGGATATGAAGAGGACGATTCACGAAGAGCTAACCGATCGCCCACTTCGGTGACAAGACCGAGCTGGTGACGGAGACACATCCGTCCGCCTGAGCAAGCTGCAAAGGACTGAGCAGAGCTCAGCGACTAGGAACATGATGACTGTGGTGTGTACCCTGGGATCTACTCATTACGATAACGCTTGTGAACAGACGTGGTTGTAGGCCTTAAAGTTCGCGCCATGGAACTTTCACATGCATTCCTACGAGGAGCGACCTTGCTTGTCTCGACAGCCCGGATCGGTTAGGTCAAAAGATCTTTACCGATAGGTATACAAGACTTCGTTTTCGCCCCGAAGCTTTCTCAGGTACGAGTCTACGAAGATGGCAGACACAATCGGCACTGATGTTGACTCAAAGAAGCATCCCGCGCAAGTATCGGATCTTGACATTCGCCTTTTCGCAGTTTCCCCTAAGTCCGATTGACATGTCGAGAGTGTCTCACCAACTGATCGATAGTACCTCCCTAGTGCGAGGATCGTGCAGGGTACGAGGATACTAGAGACACGCGTTGGAAAGGGCTGGCATTCACGATCCCTCCATTGACGTAAATGCAGACTACGTGTAAACGACGTCAAAGCAGTCAGTCGGCTAAATATGCGCCTTCATATCCAGGCATTGGGCCTCAATAGCACTACCGCACGATCTCGATTACCTTCTTACTCTCTCATCGACTTCACGATCGACGCGAGACATTGACATGGCTGCGCCAGCAAGCAAGAGTGCTGACCAAATTGTGCACGATCTAGACGGCATGCAGCGTCCGGGTAACAATCAAGGCATTCAACACAAGACTATCCGGCGGCGCTCGTCCATGGCCAAGGCTTCATTGGCCCCCATCAAGACCGACTTGAAAGAGTCCTTAGTCACGGACGATTTGAAAGATGTGAAAATGACGAGGAGGAGGGCAGCAAGAGCTGTAAGTATCATGATGCATTTGAGGGCGCGCATGAGACCACACTAACCATCTCAGTGCGATCAATGTCGCCGGCGTAAATCGCGCTGCGATGGTCAGATGCACTGCAGCGCGTGCAAGGTAGTAGGGTGAGACTCGGTCATAAGCACAACTTGATTTGACTGCCACTGACGGTTGCTACAGGCTTCATTGCTCATATGGTCACACGATCAAGCAAACCAGGGGCCCATCCTATGTTGCTCACCTCGAGAACAAAGTCGACGAGCTGGAAGAGCGCCTTAAAACGAACACTTCCCCAACTGGAAATGGAGCCCTGCCCGCCAGATCTGCCTCACAATCGCCGACGTTTGACTCTTACAGTACTGCTCAATGCAGCCCTGCGATCTCAGATTGGACAGGTGTTCCTTTTACGGCTAAGTCCTCGCGTTCCAAGGAGCAGTGCGGTCTCGTTGGCCAGTTTCAGGGGCTTTCGCAGCAATCCCAGACGGCAGCTTATCTCACGAGCATAACCACGGAGCCACGAGGATTCTTTGGTATTGACATTTTACGCCAACTATGGAACCATTGCAGTGCGACGACTTCGTTGAATTCGGACAAGAGCGGCGACTCTTCACTCAAGCTCGTGCAAGCTCTCGATGCACCGCTTTCGATTGATACTCTACCCGTTCAAGGTGCGCCTCTACTACCCCCGAAGACGCAATTGATTCATTGGATCGGAGTCGCCTTCCAGGAAGTCCTCACTCTATTCCCTTTTGTAGACAGAGCCTCCGTGCAGATGGTCGTTTACCGTCTCTATGGCACAAACACCTTCGGACAAGACGCCAACGACAAAGACGAGTTAGCTCTGCTGTACGCTCTGTTAGCTCTTGGTCAGCGATTCGACACGGCGAAGACTCTCACCGCTGCGGAATTCAGAAGTCAAGGACTGGTATTCTTCGCTGCTGCACGTGGTATGGTCCCACTTCAGAATTGCGACAGGAGTCTTCCAGCTTTGCAGACGGTCCTTTGCCTGTCGCTCTACCTCAAGGCTGGCTCAGCTGTCACTCGCGCTCATGCCTTTGTGAGTGCCGCGGCGAGTGCTGGACTTCGGATTGGGCTACATGAACAGGTACCATGCTTTGCCGAGACTGAGCAGACGATTCGAAGACGAATTTGGTCGACCATTCGCTCGCTGGATGTCATCACCTCGAGCCTCTTGGGGATCCCGCATTTCGTCACCATTGCAACTTACGATGATGACCCTTTCCCTTCCCTGACGAATGGGTATGAAGAGGATCTGGTGATCAGTTCCGCCCACTCTCGCTTGATTACCATCCTGGGTCGAGCGATTGACAAGACTTACTCCAGTAACTCAGCGAAGAAACCAATGGGTCTTGGTTCGTTTGCGGTCCGGGAAGAGAGCATGAACGATGCGTGTAACGAGTTGGACTCTTGGGCGCAGAGTTGTCCACTGCTCGCCACGCCCATTGAGAATATGAGGAAGTAGGCGTCACCATTTCAGTGATTAATGAATTGCAGCTAATCCTCCCTCTCAGACCGCAACTGCTGCTCGCATATTCGCAAGCCTACGTGGAGCTCATCCTGTTCTCACCGTTCGTCCACCACCTCGCAAACTCCCCCGGCGTCAGCAGTGTCATGGAGTACACCTACGCCTACCGGGCCTTCCAAGCCGCAGTGAACGCCGTCAAAATCGCACAAGTCCTGCATAAACGTCTCTGGCTTAACGAAGCACACGGCATAACCTTGGACACCCTTGCCTTCGCCGGCGTGGTCCTCCTGACCGTCGAACAAACCAGCGCCGTGAACCATCTCCTCGTGGAAGCAGTTCAACGCAGCAAGCAAGCAAAAGAGCTCCTCCTGCTCGCATCGTTGCAGAACCCAGCTGCCGGGGAGGTTTGGGGGGTTTTATCAATGTCGGAGACGTTGATGAAGAACGAAGGGTCGCAGAGCTTTTCGACTTCTGCGTGGAAACAGACTGGAACGAATATGGTACTGCGGAGAGAAGCGTTACCGAAGCGACCTGCTACTTTGGTGTCGCAGGATAGTGGTGTCGATGTTGCGAGTCCTGTCGTTGGGTGCGTTAATCCGTCTTCTCTGCTTTCGGAGGACGAGGCGAAGGTGCTTTCGATGCCGATTGGAGTCGATGTCGTGATGGGTTGAATATCGAATGGTGGAGTCATGAACTGGAGACAAGGAAGGACGACCGGGAGTGTATTTGGCGATGGGGTTTGATCAAGGGCGGAGGGCGACAGATGGAAACGAATCTCAGCGCGGCGTTAGTGATGTACATGAGTACACGAATTGACGGTTATGATGGGAATATAGACCGGGCGACTGCCCAAAAGCATTGACGGCGTAGGCTTGCTACAATACTAGGACAGGATATGATACATTTCTGGCTGCTGTATACTGTACAACAGCCTTTCTTCCAGGCCAGCAAATGCTACACTCATACGCCTCGCTAATCCCATGCTTTTCCTCCTTTTAAACGCCTTCGCACATGCACAACGAAGCGAAGAACAAACCCGTCTAAAAGTAAGCAGCCCACCCGGAGAACAGCGTCGCTAAATGCCTCTCATCAGTTGCCTGCTGAATCAATTCATTGACAGTAGCAGCTGTGCTGAGCGTCTTCGACAACTTCTTCTCCACAATCGAAAGCGATCTATCTGCCTCGCCCGCCTCTTGCTCCCGTCTCTTGGAAGAGCCTTGTTGATCCGCCGCAACGCCATTGCGGCCCGTGTCCTGCGCTTCCTGCATGCGCTTGGCTCGGACTGGGGATAATGTCCAGTTGTATAAGGGATCGTATCGAAGCACGTTGAGTAAAGTCATGATGCTGTCTTTGTCGTCACGAACAGCGTCGAGCGTGAATTCGCAACATCGCCGGAACACGCCCTCGGTTCCGGTTGCACCCATGCCGTCCATAACGTCGCGAGTGAGCCGGAATGGAACCATCTCAGGAATAGGGAGAATCCGACCAGCTTCGAAAGCAACGCCAAGATCGATGTGAACGCACTCTCCGGTCTGCTGGTCGAGGAGGATATTGCTGCAGTGTCGATCCCCCAGCCCCAGAATATAGCCGAGTATCGATATGCTGGCGGTAGTGCGCGAGTAGTTGGTACGCTTCTCAAACCACTCGTCGGGGTCATCGAATAGCTCGAAGAAGAAGTGTCGTAGAACAGGGTGGAGGCGATCGCAGACTTTGCGGAACTCCTTGACTCGATGTTCAACCGACCCATCCTTGGCGGCATTGACGACGTCCCTTGCTCTCTGATCGTTGTAATCTTGTGGATGGTATCGCTTGTGAGCCGGCCTCAACCAGTCGTTGAACGGTATTGAGTTTGGTACAAACTCAATGATTCCGCATCCCGTAGTCAGTGGAATCACCTTGTACGTGCGAACCTTCAGATCTCGTTGCCGCGTGGCCTTGTGGTTCCTCAGCATCTTGCTGACCTCCTCAAACACCTGCTCCATGATAGCATCTTGACGTAAATCATCATCACCACTCTTGAAAAGTTGCTTGTATTCTTTGCCGTCTGAAGCGATCGCAGTCAACGTCTTGGGCGCGCTGAGACCATTCATGATGGTCAGCTTCTCCTCCCATTTGACCACAGTCGGGGTATCGCTGTAGTCACCGCTGGGCCGTAAAGGAAGACTGATCGTAGCCGGAGGTAGATCCAACGTTTGAATCTTGCGAGACACTCTGACTGCCGAAGGGTAGTCCTTCAATGGCGCTTTGCCTGATCTCGCATTTGGTGGCACTTCTTCGGCAAGCATCTTATAATACCGATCCGCGGTGAATATGCGATCCATGAGTGGCTTATGCGTAGCGTCTTTCGAGATGTGAGTGAATATAGTTGAAGCAGCCTGGAATCTCGACACAGCAGCGGGGTCAGAACTTGTGGGCTTCTGCTGAGCAGAGAACAAGTGGTGCATGCTGTGGTGAGGATGCTGTACGAAGATGCGGCAAAGAACCTTCTGCAGAGCTGCTTGAAAGGCGGTCGGCTCGTTCTCAACGCGTGACATGAGTTGATTCATCAACAGCACGAGCTTCCAGCTTGGCACAGATGGCAGGTATTTGGATACCACCCCGTTTGCTTCTTGGTCATCTGCATTCTCAAGCCATAGCGCGAAGAAGCGAAGCACACAGATGTCGTACTCGTCAGTTGCCCGAAGCGCATAGAGGTAGTTCTGCAAGCTTTGGTGGATGTAGAATTTGCGCCCAATTGCGAGTCGCTTCTCCTCGGCCTTGTCAATCTCGAGCCATTTCTCGGCTTTGCCCAGTTGCCTACTGAGGTCGGTCCTGTCCTGGCCATTCTTTTTCAAGTTCTTCATGGCAAGTCTGATGGCATCGACTTCTTCCTGCTTGCCCTGCCGCAGCTTGATGATACGATGGAAGTTCTCCACATTGCCTGGGTTTTGATACTCGTTGTCGCAGAACCTGGCGAACTCGTAGAAGACTTTTCCAGCTTCTTTGTCATCCTTTCTGTCTTTGAGGTGGTTGATAGCGGGCTTGAGGTATTTGCCAAGAATGTCTTCTGGCTTCTCCAGCCTTGCTTGCCCAAGTTGATGGCCCAGCTGGGCTAAGAGTCCAGCACGGCCGACGGGTAGGTCTTGAGCCTCCATGTCGGACATATTGAGCGCATCTCGGAGCATCCTTACCGACGAGGACGATTCTTCAGCCTGCCAAAGCACAGAAGCAGTCTCGACCTTTACAGCTGCTTCGACTTTGAGGTTCGTGGCAAGGCACTGGTCTACCATGGCACTCAGGTTGGTCGTCGCTGTGAGAGCTTCTTGTAACTTTGAGTGCTCGCGGCTAAGTTTCGAAAAGTCCAGTAAAGCTCCAACCTCAAAGTTGTAACATTGCTTGGTTGACAAATGCATTGCCTTCTGAAGACTCGGATTGTGCGTCAAGGTGCTGAACAATGTCTGCCGATTTGACAAGACCGCTTTGACGTCGTCAAACCTTGCCATATGCATCCAGTCGAGTCTCTGCTGCATGCTCTGCCATCTCGTTTGGACCTCAGATGGACTGATGCAGTTCAACAGCTCACCAATCTCCGTGATAGAAGCTAAAGTTGCGAGCCATGACCGATCTGGTAATTCGGACTTCTGACCAAGAACGCCGTGTTGAGCATGCTCAATAATGGATTTTTCCACCTTGCGTCGGACTTCGTGCAGATCATTGGCACGACTCAGCTCTTGGAACACGGAAAACAAGAGCGACGCATCGCTTTCATGTGTTTCAGGAGGTGTGATGTCCCATTGCTGCAGCGTCTTCGCGGCGCCTAGGAGCTCAGTCGATGGGCCTGCCGTACTGCCCCACCCGTGATTCAACAGCGCGTACGCGAGGCTGTTGAAATTCAGCGCGGAGAGTGATCGGACCATACCATTGGCATCTCTCTCTGAAATCTGATGCTGCGACTGCATTAGACTGTCCACCTGCGCAGAACGGAACATTAAGCTTCGCAACCCGTCTCGTTCATGGTCCAGCCGATTGAGAATGGAGTCGAGAGAGGCCGGTTGAGGCACACCGTAGAATGAGTCTGGCTCTTCCAGCTGCTGGTATATGGAGAGCAGCAAATCTTCCGATGCTTGCACGGGCTGTAATTGCGATGTTGACACCCGCGTAGACGACCGCTTGCTGGAATGGCTGGTGGGAGCAGAAGATTCCGCAAAAAGCAAGGCTGTAGTAGGCATGCCGCTCTTCGATGAAGCCTCAGCCAGAAGCAAGTAGTCAAGATCCAGCCATCGAAGTCGGTCAGCTTTGGTGGCTTCATTGGGATATGGTCGACTCTTCAGGTACAGGACGAGCTGCAACAAGAAACGTTGCTTGGGCTTGAGTGACGCTTCCGAGCGAGACAGACAGGCAACAATGGATGATGATAGCTCTGTGCGCAGGGTCGGCATCTTGTCGACCTCTTTGAACAACAGTATGTGGACGATGCTTGGCAGGAGGTCGATCGCCAAACCATCGATGCTCTGAATCATGGCAGCCAGCGAAGAGATGATTGGGCTATCAACAGCCCAGTTGCAGACCGTCACGGCCAACCTGGTTGCCCACTGCTCGAGTGTTTCTTCGTCTGTTGTCGCCAGAGCCTTCCGTAAGGCATTACCATCAACGGCGAAACTCGGGAATTGCATCGCGGCCGCAGGCTCATATCCGTAACTACCACTGATGAAGGCTTCTTCGATCTCGGGAGGCAACATCTTCTCGAACTCTCCTGCTTCATTTGCATCTTGGATAGGGGTCTCCAATATCCTGCGCAAAGTGAAGTCCGCCAAGCCAGCTTCAGTCCTATGCTTGGAGTACAAGAGCTCGGTGAGGCGCTCGGCAATGACTGCTTGAGAGTACAAGATCCCTTCGTTGCTGACTCTTGTCAGAATGGTTGCTTGCTCAGATGGTCCAGAACGTGAAAGAGCACGGGCGCTACTTCCGCTAGCTGCGTATGCGCGGCCTAGAGCTTGGACAGCCCATGTGGCGATACCGTCACTCATTCCACCAGATTGCATGACCTCCCACAGCTGCTGGGCATTTCGTACTGCTGCATCGTCATCGCCGAGACAATCGTCAGCTTTAGAAGACGGCTTCTGAAAATCAATGCCGAGAAGACCGATGGCCTCAAGCGAGTCTTTTCGGGAACATGACGGATGGTTGGCTCTCCACTGCTCCAAGAGGAACAACAGAATAATGCTCTCAGGGCTATCTCTGCGTGCATTTCCGGGAAGTTGTACTTGGCTGAGCGCACCTGTGAGGAGAGTGTGTGCACTGTTTTGCTGGCCAGCGGTAGCATCGGACAGAAACCTTACCAGCCACCCCTGAAACTCCATCATCTTCTTGAGAGTCGATGTATGTTGGCTTTCCTGAGTTGTGCGGTCTTGCTTCTTGTTTGAGTGGGCCCGCATCTGGAGAATCAGGAGAATCGATGTGCCCGTCAGGAAGAGTGGTTGCGTTCGCAAGTACTGGCGTCCGTGATGGAAGAGATATTGCAAGATGCCAATGGTGTCGTCGGCACATTCGCTGTCACTCACAAACGGCCGCAGAGAGTGGAGGAGCATCTCAATTGCAAATCCGCTGAAAGCAACGTCTCCCGCCATGCATATGAGGTCTCTCAGCCTTCGAATCATGAGGCAAGCATGTAAGGATCCCAGGGAGGCGTCAATCGCGTCAACCAGCATGCGCACGGCTAAGGTGAACATTGATGCAGTCCAGGGCTCGCTGTGGTTATAATTGATGCGTCTGCACAACCGCTCAATTTCGTCCGGTAAGTACTTGCCCCGAAAGTGAGGCTGCTGGCCGTCCGGCACTTCACGTTTCGAATGGCTGTAGCATTTCATCTCTTGTAGAGCGCTCCAAGCTGCGCTGTATCCTGGACGCTTCTCCATCCAAGTCTCACGGGGATCATCTTGGCGAGTTGTCAGGTAGAAGTGGCCCATGATTGTTGGATAGTGCGGCAACATCAACGAATTGGTCTCTTTTCCCAAGATCTCTCTCAGACACTCTTCGGACTGTCTGTTGGACTTGTCACCTGTTGTTGGTGTCGAAACATCATGACAAATGGCGTACGCGGTGCTTTTGGGCAAGGCTGACTTGACCAGGTCTCTCCGCAGAAGCTTGAGCGCTTTTGACATGACCTCCAAGCCCTCTATCGACTGCCACATGACCAACTGCGCACACACTTCGTTGCAATTGGTCGCGAGAAAATCTCCAAGAGAGCTGTACTGGAATGCTGCGTATGGCACGTCGCCCAGTTTTTCGTTGCTAGCGAGCCAAGTGTACAGGATCTGTGGTGCAAAGACCGAGAACAATTTGCGTGGCGATTTCGAAGGCACCTGAGATGCCAGCACCTTGATACAGCGTGTCGCATAGTCGCGTGATTCTGGTACTTTGGCTGCGCTCTCGAAAAGATGATATACGCATTGCGTGAGCAGCGACGGCCACGCGGCGGCAATCTTGGCAAGAAATAGGAGACGCACTGCGCCCGCTTCCACTAGCAGAACCTCTTTCTGCATGCTCGAGAGAAGATCTTCGAGCAGGTTGGCATGATAGGAGAGAACGTATAGGCCAAAGAGTTCAGGAATGCGGCTGGCCAGGTAGAACTGCATGGCGATACTATCTGTACCGAAGAGTTTGCACAGGCTTGACCTGGCAGACGGCGTGGGCGATTCGTCGTCTTCATCGTGTCCGTAATCGAGGTCGAAGTGACAGAGTTGTAGTAGCAGGGTTGCCAGCCGCTTCTGGACGTTTGGCGAAAGTAGCCCGCTCGGAAGGAATGTCTTCAGGTACCATTCGTAGATGTCCAAACCCAGTCCGTACAAAGACTTCTGACTCTTATCCGTCAAAAGCGAGACCAGACTTGAAGCAATGTCAAGGACGGTGCCGAGAGCTACTTCAGAACGTTTGAAAGCGTACTTGCTAACCAGCTTCATCAACTGCTCTAAAAGCGCTTCGGCGTCGTTGGCGTCTAGATTGAGGCCTAGCTTGGGCCACATCGTGATGATTTGGCGACTCGATAGTATGAAGACCTCCGATTGCGATAAAAGATAATCCAATGCAGTCGATGAAGCCCTCGCGGTGTTGTCGCTCTCATCATCTCTTAGCGCAATCAGACTGTTTGCATAAAGAGCAGTGCAGGATCTCAAGCTTGCTTTGCTGAAGTCTGCTTCGAGATCGTTCATAGGCTCCAATGCGCTGGCGATATTCTGGCTTTCTCTACTGTCTTGAGAGTCAATGGGCTCGTCAAGCTCCATTGCGTCGTCTTCGGCAATAGCCAGCTTCGCGTCTTCCCGGCGCGTGAGTGTGGCTTTTAGCGTTTCACAAATGAATTGCTCACATTGCGAAGGACTAGGAGGGTGACTTTCGGAACAGACTGTAAGCCCGGAGAACATCTTCGAAGTGGTTAAGAGCAGGGCATCTGCACTGGGGTCTTCGCAGCGTGAGGAAGACACATAGTCGCAAATGCCCTCGAAGAACGACCTGGCTTGTGTTTGCAGGTAGTTTTGCCGGCGAGTGTCTCGGTATGATACACATTCCGCAACATAGAGCATGGCAGTGGATGCCTTGCAAAGCATGGAGAACGCATCGGTCGAAGGCTTCTTAGTTTGCGCCTTCCACATCTCGTTGACTCGTGAGATTTCGGCCCCTAGATGGGTCAGAACCAATGCCTCTGTTGTTGTTCGCGGCAGAGTATTCGTCGCAGATGCAGTCGGCTTTTGTAATATGGAGTCGACATTCGCAACCACTTCTTCATCTGGAGCAAGGAGAAGATATGAGAGCATTGGCGAGTCGCGATTGCTATGGATCCACACGCAGGCTGGAGCATCCCAGTGTCGAAGTCCCGGCCACGAGGACTGATGTGTATACTGATTCACGCATGAATAGACGAGCGCTAACACGTCGTGGGCCTCATATGTCAGGCAGGATGCCACGTAAGTTTTGTCGTCAAGCCTGCTGGGAGTGAAGTTTCTTGACAGCCAGTTGACGATGCTATCAGAGGTTGCAGAGGACGTCCCGGGATTAATGTGCTGTGCTGCTTCTAGACATGATCTGAGAAGCCTTGATGAAGCATCTGACATGAGGTTTGGGCCACCAAGGTCGATTGAATGAGTGACCGTTTGCACGAGTTCCGACACCATAGTCTGTTGAACCAGGCGAAGCTCGAGCATCAAATGCAGCGCATGTGATGCTGCTCGACATGCCGACGTGTTGCTCAAAGCTCGAAATGACAGCTGCCAAATCGAAGCCCATTGCCCAGACAGTGAAGCATCTTGCGCAGAGACTTGCGCGGCGCAACAAGCCAGTGCAAGGTAAGCCCAAGACGATACATTTCCCGTGTCTTCGCTGCAACTGGCTGCAAGTGTGCTCGTGAGATGGGACAACTGCTCAGGGGCCAGTGACTTTTGCTGAACCAGAAAACATATCGTCTGGATGGCACAGGTCCTGGATTGAGGCGAGTCTCGCGAGGTTCCATCGATTAGTTGGGAGAGTTCGTCGTCGATTCGTGCGCGCTTTCTCGGTCGAGGCTCGATCGTATCGTCTTCTGGATCCATGTTACTGTCATGACCTGCAGATCCACCACTCTTGTTATTGCTCGTCAGAACATTGTAGATAGACGCTAGCATGAAGACAAGAGTCCAGTCAGCTTCGACAGTCTCATCCGTGCATCGAAGGCTAAATAGAACAGTGGCGACGTCGTTCTCTCTTGGAAGACCCACGTCCAGTCTTAGGTCGTCCATATTCAGCTGTCGTGCATCCTGGCGGCGGGAGTACTCATTTTGGAGAGCACTGGACAATCCAACAAGATCTGCTCGCAGAGTCACAGCTTGCGACGTTCGCATGGCGTGAAAGATGTACGGACGCAACAAAAGTAGCGTGATGAGCATCTCATTCTTGGCGGTCGACTTCGCGGCCCACAAATGGCTTATGAGGCGAACGAGATGGCTAGTAGCTTCCTGTGTAAGGCCAATGCTCTCTGCTCGGGACCATGTCAAGACGTTGTTGACAGCAGCGAAGGCGTTCTGGTGAGACCGTGTTGCGGCTGAGGAGGACTTTAGACTGTCAATGACCGTCCAGAGAATGTCGTGCGCTTTCAATAACAAGGGCACGGCAGGAGCTGCGGTCAATAGCCGCAGGCAAGCAATCATTTCGTCAGAGATGGGCTTCAGCATGGATCGAGAGCCTTGGGACCCTGTGTCACGGTAAGTCGAATGAGAAGATCGATAGCTGAGCCCAGGCGCCATCCCCATGGTAGAAGTGGGTTCAGCTCCATTGGTCGTTGGTGCATCGGCCTCAACTCGCTTGATGCAAGAGATGCAAAAATCGACAGTAGTTGCCCACCGCTGACCAAGAACTTCGACATGCGGTTGGTAGGTCAAGACAGCCCGCAGAGATTTGGCATAGTCCAGAGCCAATGGCTCACAGAAAGCACCGCCATTTTGGTAGAAGATAGTCTCAGTGACATGGTCGACGATCGAGTTGACACTCTTAGAAGTCAAGGCTCTAACACCCGCTTCAATCGACTGCCGCAACGCACTGGCGATTTCGGAGAGGCGTTTTGTGCATGTCGTTCGAGTCACCTGGGTCTTTGCCTTGACCAGCGAGGAGCGCACATCGAGGGCAACTTGGAACAGCGACTGACAGATGCTGAAGAATGAAGCTTCTTTCAATCCACCGACCCTGGAGCTGTTCTGGTTGTGACGGAGGATGTGCTTGAGGTCGGCCAGTCCTTCGGCTCGTTGCTTGGAGTTGCTCGACTGGATGTTCTCTGCAGCGTGTGAGACACGTTCCTCGATACTCATCGTCCATTTTCGCTCACCAAGGGCCTCCGCAAGAGTGATCTGTCCCGCCATGGTCGTGCTCACGCGACGAGGCGGCTGCAGTCAAGTCAAGTCATCAGGGTCAAGGGGGATGGTGTTCGCAGGAGAAGAAAGGGTTGTACTCGTCTGTTCACACCAAGTTCTGGCCGTAACCTGCTAGTCGCGTCACCGGCGTAGCATGGTGGATGGACGCATGTGCTCAAACAGCGCGATGAAGTGAAGTGAAGTGAATCTCGGCTAAAAACATGTCCCACGACTACTTGAGATGCGAACGCGAAACGCGTTATCCAAACTCCGACAAAGTTTCCAGCAAAACACCCCAAGCAACCACTTGACGACGGCATCTTGGAGTCGGCGGCGTTGGAGGGCTGGGACCTTGCGATCGCTTCATCTCGACCACACTCACCACCAACCTTCCCTACGCCATGGACGATATCGACGACCCCCTCACGCGCCTACAGATGCTGCAGCGAGACCTCAGCGCCTTCAACGAGACCCGGCTCGAGAACCTAGATCGATTGGAACTGGAACTCGCTGCTTGCCGCTCAGACTTGCAGCGCCTACTTCATCGGAATCGCAAGTCAGAACAGAGCCGTGCCAAGGTTGCTCCATCTACGACTCCTCCCCCGACCACCTTGACAATCGACAACGTCGACTATGAAGTCAACGAGCTGTTCCGGCAGAGTGCCTTATACGCCGCAGATGTGCTCGATCTGGACGAGCTCGAGGCTGCTCTTCTCTGCATTCGGTCCCAAAGTCTGATCCAAAATACTCAAGACCCCACGGCGCTGGCAATCAAGGCAGTGGTGCTGTTCCACGAGGAGCGGGTTGCTGTTCTGGAATGTGTCCGTATCATCATGCAGGGCAGTGTCGACGGGGAGACGGACGAACAAGTTCAAGATGAGTTTCGAGGTATAGTCAGACAGTCGTTGGTCGGCCAAGGTGGACAAGCCGATGGCTCTGCATACTGGAACAAATGCATGGAAGGCTTGAGCGATATCGAGGCTTTCATCACAAAAGTCGCCACTGAGAAGGACAAGGCCATTATGACTGGGGAAGATCTGTCCGGAATAAAAGGTGAATGGCTCGTGGTCCAGCGCATGCTCCTCACGCGGCAGCACGAGTCCATGGCATCCATTGTGTCGTACTTGATGCGAGGCGGGTGGGTTCAGGCAGAACAATATCGAGGGTTTCTGAGCAGAGCCGCATCAGTGGACATACCTGCAGACATTGCGATCCACTACCTGCCCTCACTCATCAGTGGCTCCGCAACATTCGCATGCGATCATGCGACCACGACCCCCGAAGCCGCCGCCAGCATTTATAACCTCTTCGCCGCAGGCTCTGGACAATTGCAGTGGAGGAACAACGACCTTCAGGCAGCTGCGACCGTATTCTGGCTTGCTGAATACAATGCCGGATTCACTGCTGGTAACGGAGCGTACAACCAAGGCTCGGCCAGCCAGACTCGCGAAGACAACGCCCGAGCAAAGCTCTTCTTCGACGCTTTGAAAGGAAATGCGCTTCGCTACATTCTTGCAACTGCCTCCTTCCTGAAACCCGTCGTATGGCATGATCCAGCTCGAACGGCAATCGTGTATCATCTGGCTCACGATGGCCTTGTTATTCCAGTAGAAGCCCCTCGGCCGTCACCAGATTTTTCAAACATGACCATGCGAGAGTTGCAAGTCTTCGGGGAGGCCATGGTCGCGAACATGTCTGATGCGCTTCGGAAGCTCAAGGTGGAAGAAGATGAAAACAGACGAGCCCTACTCTCTCAATCGACCAACGCTGTCGATCACGAACTCGACCTTGAGCGTTTCATGGTCATTCTGGCTTATGCGTGGCATGACGACGCTGAAGCCGCGAATGAGCTCTGGTGGGCGAATCGCGAGTCAAATTTGTTTGGTTTCCTAAGATTCGTATCGCAGAGACTGTCCACGCCCAGGGTTGCTGCTTTGTGCACGCTGTTGCAATCTATCGCATGCGACGAAAAGACTGCGAATGCTGCGCACCGCTTCCTGCTTGAAGATGCGGCAATGATTGGCGGCAAGGTGCGCAAGACATACGCCATAAGTTGGTCACAAATCTTCAGCGAGCTCGAATTGTACGCTTCTACGTTGAAGGACCGCCCGTCAGCACCGAAGACCAGCCCAGGTCAGGATCTCGAGCTCGACGAGATGGTCCTTGAAGAAGGGGAGACTAGTGTCATGCTCGAGTCGTACCTGGGACTGACAGCACGGATATGTCGCAACAGCCCAGACGCGCGGAACTGGTTGCTAAAAGAACAGACCTTCCACCTCGGCGAGGTCATGTTTCAACTCCTGCGTAGCGCTGACTATGCGCGGATTCGTGCATGCTGTCTGGAGCTTTTGACAGCGTTCCTGACTGACAACTCGATTGAAGTTCGGAATGGCTTGTGGGTGTTGTTTGACAGTTGGGTGTCAAGTGGAGGACTTGATGGCTCCAGTGCAGCAAGACCTCCTGGAAGACGTCAGTACCAAGCCAAGCATTACCTGTCGTCATATGCCGCAGATTCAGAGGCGGGCGCAGCCATGGTTGCCTTTATCAACGCTCTTGCCAGTCCTATGGCCGGCACTGCTGAGCAGTTACTCGATCAACTGCCCTTTCCAGAGGCTCTTGGACGCCCACACCGCCATGAAGGGATCCACTCATATGTCGACTTCGTTATGGACGACGTCCTGGCTCGCAAAATCACGCCCATGCAGCCCGACGAGCCCTTGCTGCATATCCTGCGTTACGAGTGCCTCCACTTTGCCTTTCAATGTTTGTCGACGTTCAACGAGGACATTGTCTTGGTGGCGAACACGACCAACGCGGAGATTGATTCAGCCATGGAGACGAAATCTTTCGTCCGATACGCTTCACTGCATCCATTTGCACGCGTCATGGAATGGCTCTTCGACAAGAAGGTGGCCAGTTCGCTTTTTATGTCCCTGCAGCAAAGCCAAGATGCATTGAATGATGCCGATCCCAACTCTCCGCTCGTACAGTCGACTTTGAAGGCTGCTCAAGTTCTCCTTTTGGCTTGGGATCTGCAGCCTACATATTTCGATCTTGTGCGACCTACCATTGTGTCTCACAATCCGAAGACGCAACCCATCAGCGCAACATGGACCTCAATCGATGAGATCTTCCTTACACACCTTAGCACTGTGATGGACATTGCCCAGCTTACCACATGCGGGCAAGTGGACATTGGTCTTGAATGCATAAAGCTGCTGGAAAAGATCGGCGCTTCTCGCAAGCTATCAGAGACGGCTGGAGGACAATACGGATCAAGGATCATAAGTGTCTTGACGCCTGTCAGTGATTCCTTGACCACACAACTGACGGCGGAATTCACCCTTCTGGAATGGGACCTCGAAAGCAACGATGAGCCACTCAAAGTGGTTCGAGCCCGGGCAGTTCTGAATCTACTAAAGGCGAGTCTGAAGATGTCGGATCGAACGCCTGGCTTGGCACACACTCTGCTTGGCTTCAGATGCCGTGAGCGTGTGGTCGAGGTACCACCAGAAAGCCCTTTCGACAGGTCCGAATCGCTGTTTCATGCGATTGCCGCCTGTGCTGGCAGCTCGCCGACAATCACACCACAGTACGGAAACACTTCGTGGTTACTCGCTCTGAAGCGCGGCTGTCTGGAAGTCATCCTGAAGCTCGCAGTGCATCCACTGACCGCGCGCATCGTTCAGCCGATCCTGCGCTCTATGGACCTACTTGGTGCCGTCTCCCACAACCTGGCGCCGGCATCAGCGAGCCCTTCCTGGGATGGCAAGGTGCTGTCTGACGTCGACCTACTCCGAAGCACTTCGGCTTACTCCCTACGAGACTTCATGAGAGTTCGCGAGTCATTTTTCGAGATTGCGTCGACGGAGCTGCGCACTGCTGCCACGCAATCCGCATACTCAGTGCAAGAGAAAATCGTGAGCATACTGCTTGGGACTATCAAATTGCCGACCGGTGAAGAGGTTTCCACGGCATCCATATTCGAACTTTTTGACTTCTTCGACGCGGAGACGACAAGCCCGTTCGACCTACCGCCTAGCAAATTCTTCGGCGACGACGTCTCTGCCTGCACCAAGGAAGACCCCGAGACAGGAATATCGTTCGACTTGAAGATGGCAAACCTGTTCCTTGTTCTTCGCAAGAAGCAACTCAAGGACAAGGGCATAATCCAGGATGCCACACAAGAGACCGCTGCTGACGACGAGATTGTATCAACATGCAACGCCATGATGAGCCAGAACAGCTTCACGGCCATTCAGAGTGCACGTTTGGCCGCTCTAGAGGCGTGGACAGATCTCGTGTCTATGATCGTCACCACAGGAGGCATGCAACAGGCCGACGTTATTGCGTTGTCACTCCAAGGCCTCTTGGTGACCTTACCAAAGTTTGAAAGATCGCTCTCGGACAATATGGACGCTGCTGCTCTGCTCGCCAAGTTGACATTGAATTTCACGCAAGCAATCATTCCTGCTTCACAAGGATCATCCGATCAGACTGCCAGCGTCGCCATCGAACGCATGCTATCCGCATTTAGGGTGTCTTTGAAGGTCATCACAGACAGCACTACAGATCTGGGCTTGCGAGACGTGGCTTACCGAACTTGTTGCGCCGTCCTGGCATCGATACCCAATGTGCCCACGACAGGTCGAAATTCTCAAGCCGCTAGCGCGAGGCAGCTTTTGCAGCTAGTTCAGAATGCCGGAGAGCGATTGCTGGCAGTGACAACAGAAGACACATTCTCAGGACGTGGCGCCACCTGCGTCTCGGCCCTCCTTTTCTTGGACGGCTTGGTCCTGCTTTTCCAGGGCTTGAAAGCCAACACACAGATGCTGCGAGGGTTGATGAAACTCAATTTCGTTCCAGTGCTCATTGATACTGGCATCGGCAACGTCGCCAGTGCGTTCAAGAGTGATGATGAGACGATCGCCACTATGGCGTTCTACCATACTGCAATGGCTCTACTGCTACGTCTTTGCAACACGGTAGACGGTGCGCAGCTGGTCATCAACTCAGGACTGTTTCCCGCTATCGAAGAGAGCAAGCTATTCAGCACCGATCCCGACATTGGCCTCGACATTGAGAATCCAGCAGCTTTGGAGGAGTTCTACGCTTTCTTGGGCGATGTGGTACGTTTGATGACCGCGACTGTTGTTCAGAAAGGCGCAGGTTTGGCCAAGTCTTTCCTGCAACAACATCACTTCACTGTGCAGGCGATCTTGAAGCAGGCCACAAGGGGTCAGGCATTGGATGCAGCCGAAGAGCTCTGCAGGCTGCTGATGGCGTCAGGCTTCCTCGAGGTGAGTTTGCTGTAGAGTGACTCTGATATGTCTGAACTTGCTGACCACTATCTAGGACGATCAATCATCGTCAGGAGCGACATTCACGAATGGATTCACATGAAAGGTCCAAAATAGCAGACGTGAAGTCGAGCGGAAGCGTCCGCCACCCAAACTTAGCGCCAATCAATCCCTGCCACAACCAATCAGCTGGCGTACCAACCAAAAGCCCAACTCCTCGAAGCGCCGTACAACACTTGTACCGGCCAGCAGGCGTTTCAAGTCGTGCACCCAAGACCAACCATCGCCCCTCCGTCAGCCCTAACAACAGACGCCCAATCTGTGCGAGGCCACAAGGCAGGCCTCAGAATAGCCTCCAACGGCTATCCAAGGCCATCGCACAAGCGCCTGCGAGATTGAACAAGCCCTTCCAAGTGGTCGGTATGGCGTGGCCGGCACGATTGTCTGCCAGAAGATCCATGTATGTGACTGCGTGCAGCACCACGCTTGTAGGCGCTGTGGGCTAAACGCGGGGATGCATGACTGCGTGTGGAAAGGAAAAAGATTTGCGAACGCAATGCAATGTCGAGGCGAGGGTGGTACAGACGTGCAGGGAAGTGTCAGTCGTGTGTGTTGATATAGCGTGAATGGGAAGCTTTTCTACTTGCTCCTCCTCTTCGAGCGGGCTATGAGAGAGCTTGATCATTGACCACATTTTACTTTATACCCAGCTCACTTCCTCTTCTTTCACTGCCTCTCTTCCGAGAAGACCTTTACCATTCTCAGTCACTCCTTCAACGAACGGCCAACAACACACATACAATCCCACAATGGCAGCCCGCCTCCGCATCCCCACGCTCGCGCTGGCCGCCCTCTCCATCGGCCTCAACGTCGCCATCCTAGGCTGCGCCGGCCGCACCCTCAACGTCTTCATGCAAGAACGCTACACGAGCACGTGGTTCATGCCCGTGTGGTCCTCGCACTTCGACACCCGCGAACTCTGGGCGTTGATAGGCACATCCGCCGCAGTCCTCGTGCTCAATCTCATCCTCACGGCGGGGTTGTTCGCTGGATCGGTACGTCTTTCACCCTCTCCATCGTCTATCAAGGTCGAAGAGTCAACACTGATGCGTGTTGGTGAAATAGTTACCAGCCAACCTCCTCATCCTCACCTCCAGCTCCCTGAGCTCCGCCGTCTCCCTCATCGCCATCATCTTCTCCTCCGTGCTGAACAACCAAGCCCCCAACAGCGACACTCTGCAAACGTGGACGTGTCGCTGGCGGGATGTCGCCGACGAAGGCGTGCCGAGGAATTATGATACGCTTTGCCATGAGACTGTACGTTCACTCACCTTTTTCTTCGCCTTCGCCTTCGTCTTCCATCCATGCCACCCCATACCCTTTACTGATATGTCTTCATACTTGCAGCGCTTCGCATACTACACCACCATCCCCTCCCTCATCCTCCAACTCCTCCTGCTCGGCCTCGCGCTCTACACCTTCTTCGTCGCGGGCCGCAAGGCGCGGGGTTTGAGACTCGAGGGGGAGAAGGATCATGAACTCGGGGATGTGAGGCAATTGAGCGTGGAGACGAAGATGGAGAGTCCGAAGAGTGGGACGGACAGTTTGGGGATTGTGGCGGGGGGTGGGAGGGGGAAGTTTTCTTAAGTTGTGTGAGGGGATGGGAGAGGTATGTGGAGGAGGGGGAATGTGTGATTGGGGAGGGATGTGATTGACACGCTCCCTGCATGGAGAAGCGTACGCCGCTATGAAAGTTCGTTGTTGTTTTCGTTGTTCTTGTTTGTTCTTGTAGTGGTATCTCGCTAGGCCATTGTAACCATTATATCTATCCCATGCTCCCAGTCCCCCTCCTCTTCTCTTCCCTTTCCATTCCCTTCTCTTTCCAACAAACAAAACCTTTCCAGCACGACTCTAGGGTATCATATCCATATCTATGAGTATAAAAACGCTCCGCGCAAGACAGACAAAAAAAACATCGAAAAACGACAGTTAGGCATCCAAAACGATCCATATTTCTACTCAACTCTTCGTCCCCGAACTCTTCCTAAACGCCGACAAAAAACTCTTCCGCTTCCCGACCTTCAGCGACTTGGTCGATTTCGTGTCGCTGATTTCCTGGGGACTGCTCATTGGAATCTCAGGGATCTTCGGGACTGCCGTGATCGTCGACCGTCGCTTCGCCGTGTTCGCTGTCGGTTCGTCCTTCTCTTTCGTCGTCATCTCCGTGAGCACTTCCTTGGAGGGTTTCTCGAGAATCGTCGGTTCTGTGCCGAAGGGCTTGAGTTGTAGGGGTGTGCCCATGATCCCGTCGAGATAGCTGTCCCTCGGCCGGGGTTTGTTGTCGTCGACAGGGGGTTGTGGTGATGCGTTTTTACTGTGGCGAGACTTGGTGCTGGATTTTGATGGGTCAATCTTCAGGAACGAAGGCGGGCGGTCTCGTTTCGACGGTGGGACTGAAGATAGTCTCGCGGGTGGGTTTATGGGCGCTGTCGTCAGGCCTTGACTCTTGATCTGATCTTGAATCGAAGTGGTTCCCGCAGAGAAAGTCCTCGGCCTTCGCGGTTTTGTCGCGCTTGGGGGACTCAAATCCTTATCCGAAACACCATTCATTCGCAACCCGTTCGAACTGCTCGACCCAGAATGTCCATGTGATGTTGATGGTCGCGTGTTGTCCACTTCCACCGCAGGCAGCTCGAACACGCCCATTGGCGACAAAATAGCTGTTGGCGCGATAGGTGTAATACTCTTCCTCGCTTCTACTGGAGCCTTATCCGATTTCTCCTTCTCTTTCGACTCCGGTCGTTTCGGCTCCTCTAGCTTGGGTTCCTCCACAGTCGTCTCCATCACCTTAGATTCCACAATCTTCGGCTCAGAGTCCAACTTCGACACACTCTTCTTAAACGAAGGTATGCTCTTCCGTCCGTTCGATATCGCCCTTCGAACAGCTCCCGTATTTTCCCCAGATTGCTGCTTCTCTTGCCGCTCAATCTCGCCCAACATTGTCGTGCCGTTGATCGCAAAGTTCTCCTCTGGGATCGGCTGAAATTTCACGATCCCTCGCTCTGGCGGCACACTCAAGATGTCCGCCATGAAAGATTGTATCAACGCTGCGTTTCGCTTGTTCATCGTCGGGCCCATTTGCGATGGAACGGTCGATATCGAGAGGATATAGCAGGGGTCGAACGTCCCTCCCAATGCGAGGCACGCGCTGTGATCGACTTTGATCATGATCGAAGAATCGGGTCTCGTGTATCGTGCGGCAAGGTGATATGAGAGGTCCGTCACCAGCGTGAATTCGTCTTTGATCTTCTCCAACGTTAGCACTTCCAACGTTTCCGCCCATACTTGCCACAACGTACAATGACATTCGTGCGTAGTTCAGCGATAACAGGCGACTCTCGTTGCACCCTCTCCCGAACATTGCTGTTGACGTTCTCCTTATACTGGAACTGCTCCTCGTAATATTGCGTCCGCTGCTTGGCCGAATTGTTGTAATTCGCAATCATGGTGTTGCGATCTCCAAGATGTTTCTGCAGAAACTCGTCGATATCGTTCTTGCCTATGAGCGACGCGTAGGCGTTCGCAGCGACAAGACTGCCACGATTCCCGTTGAAATTGACCGATTGGAAAGACTGTATCGACTGCGTAGAGTCCCGCTTGCCGTGCGTAGGGACCTGCGGTTTATTATTGTTGCTGTGAAAGGTGGCAGGCGCAGGCGCAGTGGTGCTGAGCTTGTTGTTCATGGGACGCTGAAGGTCAAACGAGTAAGTCGAATGCGAGTCACCAGATCCTTTGGTCGAGTGTGGCATGTCGTTTCAGGAAGGGGACACAAGTGTGGAGCGGGTGTCACCCTTTCGGACCCAGCAGATGACCTTTTCTGACAGTTTCGTCCGGCGCTCGATCACTCTGACAGGGAGCGTCTGCAGGCGACCAGGCCGCGAGAAAAGAACTCGAAAAGAGGCGACGATTAGCGACATGCGGAGCGCACTTCTACAAGTAACGACGCAGCCCTGTCGTGTAAATGATGATGGATGATCGTCGTTGATTGGCTCGTGCTGGCAGTTGCTGGCGTGTTGGGACGCTTCAGGAGGGAGTCGATTGCGTGATAAGAAACGACGAAAGTAAGCAGGCAGATGATCCTGTAATAAAGAACGTGGCGGCGAGGCTCGGCAGCGACGAGAATATGTAACGAGTCGAGTCGCAAAGGTGTGAGGTGCTTCACGGTAGGCTGGGGAGCGGGATGATCCAAGTCAGGGTGTTCATATCAATGCCGGACCATGGATCGAAACCAGCAGGACAATGTTGGACGAGCTGGATCCCTCGGAGCTGGCGCGCGGGTCGATTCGACAGCTTCTATCTTGTGTCGGCGGCGGAGGAGGCACGCTGGATGTCTCTCATTTCTTGGGCCGTTGGGCTATGCCAGTGCAGGCTGTCGGAAGAAGGGTTTTGGAGGCTCGTTTCAGGTTCCAGTCTGAACCAACGACGTGTCACAGTGCGGTGAACATATCCGGCCTTCGGCCCCTCAATGGCATGTTTTGCAGGGATAATCGACGTATCGCCGCGCATCAACTTTCTTGCTTTCGAGAAGTGAGGTGCATTCGCATTGCATTGGGTGGGAAGGGAGCATCCGCGCCGCTGTTTTGTGGATCCAGGGGTCAAGGGAGCCGAGAAGAGCGGGAGGCGTTGTCCTCCACCCACCAACTGCGTGCAAGAATCGGTGGCATGTCATCTTTCTCAAGTCCTATCTTGGGATGCTCGCAGCAGTGTGAAGAGATCGTCTGCGGGGTTAAGAAAGAGCACATAATATCCGCAAGCAAGATACACCTTCTGCCATCCTCAACGGTCACCCCAAAAATCACGGACATCACCACACGCATCGAGCACGAAAGCTGACACCGGACTCTCAAGGGAACAAGAGTCGCGGACTTCACTCTCTTGTCTGACCAAAGACCCGGTTCGCTGTCAACCCAAAGCAACATTCGAACCGGGCTTTCCCACCAGCAAAGACCGAGAGAGATCTTGCAGAACCTGGGTCGCCGTGAGATCTTCATAACAGCGCTTATTCCCTTTTCGGAGCCCAGCCCGTTTAGGAAAGTACACATGGAAAAGGGTTGCGCATCGCGCCAACGACCGTTGCGACTACTTGCGAAGAAGGGGATATGCAGATGGAATGACTGAAAACGGTTTGTAGAGGAAGAACCAGCTGTCACATGTTTGTCCGTCCGTCCACATGGTCTGCTTACCTTCGTGGCGAGCTGGAAGATGCATTATCGATCCATGCGAACACCACCTCCGCTACAGAGGAATGTCGTGAGTGTAGCTGGGAGTCGAGGATGTCATGAACAGAACGACAGAGATACGTGGCGCTGTGTCCGACGACGCTTCCCAGCACCGAGAAATGCCGTGCCTGCCGAATGCTGCGGGAAAGCTTCCGGAGACCAGGAAATTTGAAGCGGACAGCATGTAATGAGCATGCGTCGTCACTTCTCGCTGGTAAGTTGGCCATGTGTTTCGAGTGTCAAGAGAGATGGAGCAACATGTGCAGGGAATTGGGCATGGAAAGCAACGCATCCCGGTCGAGGAGGTGTCGTCCTTGAGAGCTGCCTTGCTCAATATCATGTCAATCTATTTTACAACTGTACTGCTCTTCATGCTCTCCATCCCGTGCTGTACACCCTCAAACGCTGCACCCCAGAGAGAAGACATTGTAGGTATCAGTAAGTACATGCTTTCGAAACGCCATCCTTATGCAAACATCACCATATGCAAGCTGGGGACATTTCCTTCTACCGCCTACCCAGACCCCACTTCGCTATCCTCTCTTGAATATCATTCCATGGGATATCGCGAAGCGTCACATTCTCCTCTTCGCCTTGTTGCAACACCACTGTCGGCGCTCCGGATCCGTTTCCGCGGTTCTTTACTTGGCCGCTGAAAACCTGCTTCGCAACACGCCTGAGATCCTTCATCGTCACGTTTTCGATGTTCGACACCATCTCCTTGACTGGAACACGTCGACCGTGGACCTGAACTTGTCGGCCAAGATCTTCGAGCTCGACCATACGGGATTCCAGGTTCATGAGGAGCGACGAGCGTAGTTGGTTCTTGGCGCGGTTGACTTCGATCTCGGAAAGTCTACCAAGTCCAGTTTCTGTACTCAATAGACTCAACTCACGGGCCATCGTATCGAGCATGCGAGGTACAAACTGGGTTGCGCAGCTTGCTGAAATGCCAAACAAGCCAGAATCGGTATAAGCGTGGTTGAAAGCGACGCAGTTCTCGACCCAGCCGTATTGGTTCAAAACATTAGTGTACAAGCGGCTGTACATCCCTTTTCCAGGTCCACCAGCGGAGAACGACCCTCCTCCTCCCAGAAGTGTTTGCAGAGTCGCCAGAGCGTAGATGTCTGGCGAAGAGATTGGAAGAGATTCGAATGCCAGATGGATGTGTGATACCCGAGGGAGAGCCGGGCTCGGAGGAATGGGCAGAGGAGGTAATGTGAGGAAGCCACCAGTATAATGGGATGGGACGTCGTAGTCGATAGGCTGCTCGAGTGGATGAGGGATGATTTGAGATGGGTCGAGCGGAGAGACGGTGGCCTTTTGCGAAGCAGACGTCGAGAGGTTCTTCAGAAATGGTAATCTTGACATCAGCCTGGAGTCGTTCTGCGGTGGGACTTGAGAAGTTGGATATGGCGGTTGGACTTGTTGCGCGTGTTGCGACTCGGTCGATGAAGTGTAGGAGCTCGCTGGGTCGGTCATATCGCCAAAATATTGTTGTGTGAGCTTGACTGCATCTGCGTGGTCGACTCCCGCGAAAGCGACCACCATCCGCTCTGGTCGAAAGAAGGCCTTTCTATAAGCCTCAACTGTGCGTCGATCTATGACATCCAGTCTTTCTTTGGGGCAGAGTAGTGGGTTGCCCAGTGTGTTGTCCTTGTACGCAGCCATATGTACCAGTTCCGGCAGTATCAGCTCAGGCTTCCCCCAGATTTCGCCAATTTCATAATCTGCCGTCTCCAGTTGTCTCTCCACCTCTTCTTCTGTGATGTTTGGTTCTCTTATCGTTTCTGCCAGCAGCGCCACCGCGTCGGGGACTGCAGAGTTGAAGGTCGCTGATTGATACATTAAGCTTTCTCTTGATGATGCGCACTGGATATTCCCTCCCAGATTCTCCATCGATTCCAGCATCTGGTCTGCGCTTCGCTTCGTTGTGGATTTAAAGGCGAGTCGATCGATGATGTGTGACACTCCGCGAAGGGCTTCATTTTCGTATCGTGAGCCGGCGTCGATGTATACTCCAATACCAGAGAAATGTCCAGGCAGATCCTCAGTCGCTACTCTGATGCCGTTGTTGAGGGTTGTTATCTTGTCGAGCTCTGTCGGATCTCGCTCGGAGGGAGAGTTGGAGACTGATGCATATTGCCGCAGTTTGGTAGGGTTTCGCAGGGCAGTCTTGGCGCCTCGTGAAAGGTGTCGGGGTAGCGACAGCGTCTTGCTCATGACGGGCAGACGCAGCATGTGGGGAGTGGGCGATGGAGAGTTGAAGTTGTGGAAATACTTCTGAAGCACGAGACTCACATTCACGTCGAAGTCAGCTAGCGCGACGGACCGCAATTTAGGGTTCGGGAGACATATCCGACCACCCTCGCCTCTCAAACTTATCAAGTCTCTCGACGACACTGTCCAAATTGTGTGAACAAGATATTGGATTGATCGAAGACAGCCTTATCCAGCAGTCTATATGTGTTGTTGGAATTTCCGAGCCAGTTCGCACCCTCTCCCGGCACAAGCTTGAATGTCCGACGCATATCCGCACGTGGCACAAAAAGCCTGCTGTGACTGATACGCCCATTGCAAAAGCGCGCGGGTCGCATTGGCAACGAACAGTTTGGCTACCTGCTGCGTTCTTCGTTGATGGTCTGAACAATGATGCCAGGTAGAGAGGCTCGGCTGGACGTACAGCTTTGGCAATGATCAATGAGGCGGATCTGCGGCGTCCAAACGAAGGAGGAGTCTTGAAGGGATCATCACGCCGAGCCGCTCAGTCAGCGAGTCTCACCCACCTCCAGTCTCATCCATCGCCATCATCACCACTGACCTCATTCCTCGCCGGTTTGGTTGGCAGTTTCGGCGGCGTTGGTGTAATTTTCCTCGTCCATTCTTGTCGCTCGTCACCAGTGCCGCATGAAGGCCTGACCGTCAATACATTGGCGACTGTTGATTTGTTTGTTGTCTGCATCACTGCACGCCTCAGTACCGTACTGCGCTGGTGCGTGGCGCCCAGAGCTGAAGACAACACACAAGCACAGCGCCGCCATCCGTTGCACCTGTCCTGCCCGCACATCCTGGGTCGTGTATGCGCCTTTCCCGCCAGACATGCTGAATTCCGCCCAGCCCACCCCTTCCTCGCTGTATGCGGCGGCGACTACCAGCACCACCCCGACGTCGCCTAGTCGCCCGAGCAGGCTGCGCGGGCTCTCGTACCTGCGCTCCTACACCCACAACCACCTCCACTCCTCACGCTCCGATCCGCCGACCTTGACCCGGTCGACGTCCTCTCCCGGCGTGGCCAGCCCTACCACTGCTGCGACGCCGACACCCATCGCACAGCAACCACCACAGCAGCCCGTTCCCGAGCGGGGTAGCCAGTCCGCCATTCAGAGCGTCGAAGGCGGTTGGATCCCCAGAAGCGGTCTCATACGAGAAAGCGCGCAGCCGACCACCACTTCCACGCCAGCCTCGCCCGAACCCGTGAGCTCTTCGACGATGATGACCAGGAGTCGCACAGCCAGCAGCTTGCTCGGTCCCACGCCGACTGCCGTGCATCCTGCTCAACGACGACAGCCTGCATTCGATAACACCCCGACCACCGATCCCTTCACCATGCTTGCGCCGTCTGCTCCTGCGAATACCGCGGCGGGACCGAGCAAAGACCAGCTACCCACCATACGCTTCATCCCGCACGTCGAGACCCGCTCTTCGCGACCTTCGTTGCAGTTCACCGCACTATCACGCACCTTGAAGAATACCACGGCGGTCGTTCGCGTGGGCAGGTACAGCGAGCGGGACAACCACACTGGAGATCCAAACACTCTACCGGTAGGCTTCAAGTCCAAGGTGGTGAGCAGAAGACATTGCGAGTTCTGGTGCACGGAAGGACAGTGGTACATCAAAGACGTAAAATCCAGCTCGGGCACGTTCTTGAACCACGTACGGCTCTCAAGTCCTGGTGTGGAGAGTCGGCCATATCCCGTTAACGATGGGGATGTTGTGCAGCTCGGCATCGACTTCAAGGGTGGAGAAGAGCTCATCTTCCGGTGCGTCAAGATACGGGTTGAATGCAATCGTGGCTGGCAGAAGAGTTTGAACTCTTTCAACACCGCCGCCCACAAGAGGTTGTTCAAGAGCGCGCTCAAGACGAAGAACCGAGATTCAGATGCTATGAGTGTCAACAGCTCTGAATGCTCCATCTGCTTGAACCCAGTGGCTCCATGTCAGGCTCTGTTCGTAGCTCCATGCAGCCACGTCTGGCACTACAAGTGCGTTCGCAACCTCATACATGGCCCACAATGGCCGAACTTTGTCTGCCCGAATTGCAGGTTTGTTGCCGATCTGGATGCAGATGTGGAGCAGCCCGAGGATGAGGACTACATGTACGATGAAGAGATGCAGCACTCGACTGAGCAGGTCAACGGCGGTGTCGAGGCTGGTGGTTCCGACGAACAGTCGCCAAGTGAGGGAGACGATCATTCAGACACGCCCCCTCAGACTGGCAATGTCTCGAGAGATGACGAACTGGACGACGAGCTTGCCGAGCTTCTGAATGAAACGTCGCTAGGAACGCCCTCTCCTGGCTTGCCAGACGGAGGCTCATCAGAAGCGGTGGCCTCGAGATCTTCTTCAACCTCGCGGCCGATCAGGATAGCTCAACCTGCATCCACGACACGCACACCAAGCGACCAGCTAGGCGCGAGGTCTATGACGCCAACCTCACATGCTCAGTTCGCTTTAGCTGTAGGACCCATGGCTGAAGGGCCTACCACACCACGCAACGACGCCGGTCCATTCATACTCGACGACTCCTCACGGCGTGGCAATCGAGGAGATAGCAGTATAGTCACACAAGCCGTACCTGAGGTGAGCGAGCCAGGATCGATGGAGGATCAACAATCGAGAAGTACGACATGATATGACATCTTAGCACCGCGCTCGCGACAGCATAAGGGACTGGGAGGTAAAGAGCCCACAGCGTTGGAGGCTCGTAATGTTTGATGATGCGATCTGGGTACAGCGTTATGGGTTCGAAAAGGGTTCGAAAGGAAAGGGAATGGAAGCTATGTGTTTTTGAGGGTTCTGCGTTTTAGCGAGCATTTGTGGGAATTTTTTGTATGCAAAGGTTTTCTGTTGCATCAGAAAGGCATTGTTGATTTCTTCCATCAACCCCTGACTTCCTCTCTTCGAAACGAAGGCGCGAGGACTTGTCGCTGGCTCGTTCGGTCCTTATCAACGCCTAATGTGATCACCTACGAAGCATGATCCGGTGTTGCACTATACGCTCAAGCCTCGCTATCCTTCTCCTCGCCTGCCGCCTTGATATTGGCTTCCTCCGCCCCCTCCTTGGCGCCACCCTCGAATCTGGACTCTCCCTCCTCTCCTGACTTCGCACCCTTCTTCGATTCGATCTGCGTCCCTCCTACCGGCTCGAGCGCTCCCCGTGGCAGCGAGCCTCCATCGTCCCCCTTCCGGACAACCGTGCCATCTCCCCCCAACACTTCCTCCGTCTCCTCCCACTCAGACGCCTCGCCACCCCCAGTCCCGCCCAGATCCTGCGCCAGCTTCCCACGAACGAAACTCTCAAACCTCCCGAGCCGGTCACGCGTCCGCTCATCAGACCTCTCGCCGCTAATTTCGTCCTCCACCGCGTCTCCCGACGTCTGTGCTTGAGCTTGAGCGATATTGCGATCGACGACGGCCGCGAAGCTCGAGAAAGGGATGCCCGTTGTCTCGAGCATGAGGCCGTTGATGGCGGCTTCGAGCTTGCTTTCGGTCTTGGTGAAGTCGTCGTGGGCGTCCTGGATTTCGCTTGGGGTGGTGTCGGGGGAGGATGAGGAACGGAGTCGTGTGTATTCGGGGTGGTCGAGGTGGAGGCGCTTGGTGAGGTAGAGGAGGCGGAGGCGGGTGGATTCTTTCATTGGGAGGTCGGGGGAGGACATTGTTGTTGATGGTGTGTGGTGGTGAAGTTGGTTGAGGGTGGTTGGTGGTTGGTGTTTGGCGTTTGGTGTCTGTTGTGGGGAAGCGACTAGATATGGCAAGGAGTTGAGAAGTGAAGCGGCGTCGGCCGTCACATGCAAAACTTGGGACGTGGATGGCACGTGCACGCTCGTGGAGTGAACAGGACCGCTCATCACTTCTCTCGAACGAAAAGGCAGCTCGTAGAAATATCGATTCGCTATTTTCGCCCAGCGTATCCTCCCTATCCGCCAAAAACAATCACCCCCTTCTTCACCCTTCCCTCATAAGCCTCCACCGCCCGGTCCAACCCCACCAACCCCAAACTCCCCTCCTCCGGCGCCCTCAACTTCCCCTCTTCCAACAGCGGACCCAGCTCCCTCAGCATGCTGCCCAGAACCCCCTGCTCCAAACCCGCACTATTACACCCCACCAAATTCACCTGCCGTCGATACAACGACAGAATATCCACGCCCAACTCTGTACTCGCCCCACCCCTCGGCGCCGTGATGAAGGCCATCCGGCCGTTGAAAGCGAGGGTTTCGAAAGCGGCTTTCGTGAGGGCAAAGTCTCCGACCGTGTCGACGACGACATCAGGACCCTTACCGTTGGTGAGGGTTCTGGCGGTTTGGAGGGTTGGGTCGACGGTGGAGTTGACGTCCGTGCCGTGCCGGCCTACGCTGATCGTCTTGCAGCCTTTCGCCTGAGCGATCTGCATCACGAAAGAGCCCACCGCGCCTGTGGCTCCGAGGACCATGATGGTGTCGGATTGAGTGACGTTCGCGCGTTCGAGGGTGAGAGATGCTGTTGTTAGGGGCGTTCCTAGACTTGCTGCTTGAGCGAAGGATAGGTTCTTTGATTTCTCCGCTACGGCATCCGCGGGAAGTACGGCGTACTCGGCATTCGCGCCGTCGATGGTGAAGCTGAAGGAGTGGCCAGATGTGCCGAAGACGGGTTGGTCTTTCCAGGAAGGGGGGCCTTCGACCACGACGCCGGCGAAGTCTTTGCCGAGAGTTCGGGGGAAGGTAGTGTGTGGGAAGCCGCCTTTGGAGTTGAGAATGTCGGCTGGTTGGACGGCAGAGGCACGGATCTTGATCAGAAGTTCATTGGGGCCTGGTTTGGGGATGGGGACTTCTTCGATGCTGAGGGTAGGCGGCGAGGAGCCTTGTCTGGTTGCGCGGAGGGCTTTCATTTTGCTATGATTGTCAGACACTTCTAGTGTTGTGGAGTCGAGTCGAAGCTTTGTTCAATCTTTAATTACTCAAAAGATAGGAACATCGTGAAGATATACCCACCCTCTCAGCCTCGTCATGTGAGACTTTGGTAAGTGGCTTACCAAACTTTTACATACGCCAGCGCCAGGCCTGCATGCAGGTACACGGCCGTGTCATTCGGCGCAGAATAATTCCGCTCATGGACCTGAGAGATGCTGTTCTGCAACGGGGCTTGTCATAATCTGCCTGGTTTTACTGTTTGATGACAGACTTCGCGTATACCTGGTGCGGCTTGGTCGCTGGCGGCTGGAGCGGACAAGGCGGATGCTGTAAAGCTGACGATACCGCCGTGATAGCCTGAGGTCCGCCTTGCATGCTGGATCATAATCGTTGACAGCTTTGATGGGGCCGTTGGCTTGATTGAACATGAGTTGAAAACATTCCGTTCATACGATCCGAAGCCCCAACCACAGCCTGCCTTGGCCCAACATCCACCGAATAACTTCCCCCTGTCCTAATCCTCCAGAGCCTTCAATTCAGCAACCTCCCTCCAATCGTCCCCTCTCGCCCTCTCAACCACAATTACACTGTCCACATTCCCCTTCCCAAGTCCCACCTTGCTGTCGTGAACATGCGGGCATCCAGGCAGATCCTCTGGAAACCTCACTTCTCCATCGAGGTCTTTGACTCGCAACTTCAAGATCCAGAGTTTGTCGAAGTTGCCGAAGAAGAGGTTGGCGGTGATGGGAGTCTGTTGGGCTGTTGACAGATGGATGAAGCCATCTTTGGCGTCCAGGGCGGTGGTGGGGAGGGTTTCCGGCAAGGGTGTTGGAGGCGCCGTCTCGAGGATTTTGTAGTAGTGGGTGTGGTTTGGCATCGTTATTGACGTGTTGTCGTACTGAGGTGGTGTTTCTGAAGGTGAGTAGGATCGGAGAGCGAAGAAGTTGCAGGTGCAGGGAAAGTGCCACACATTTGCTTGGTGAAGCTATGCAAGCACGACATCAGGAGAAAGAGACGCGGTGTTTCTTACCACATTTACACAAACAAGTCTTCCTCCCATCCACGACATGTCGTCGCTGGAGTCCCACGTCGCATTCCTCTCACCCCTAATGGAAACTGTCCCCATGCTCGCCCTTTCTCCCTTCCACCACACAAGATTCCTCAACCCCTCGCCTTTAGATCACACATAGCACCAGCCATCCTCTCACACTCCAGCAACGTCGCCTCCTTGTTGTACTCCCAGTCGTCCGGCGTCCGCTTGATCCTGTGGCAGACCAGCAAAAGGAAGCCCCTGCGCAACCTCGCCTCAACCACCACGCAACAGAAGCGAACCGCTTTTCTCACGCTGTCCAGGACCTCCACGCCGTAATCGACCCCGGTATCAGCCCAACACCCCGGTAGGCGCTTATACACCTCGTCCATGTCCATCTCTGCATTCTTATCGAAGAAATCGCAAAGAAGAACGTCCAGCTCCGCCTCCGGAGATGGCTTGCCAACGGATGCTATGTTGATGACCGCCGCCCTAACGATGCTTTGCCATTCTGTGGCTCGCACCTGTCTGTTCTTAGTCTTCGTCCTGAAAGCAGGAAAGTAGAAGCAGTTCTTCGAGGAGATCTTGTACGCCTCGCAGAGCCCGTCTCGTTGGTCGACAAGGGCGAATAGATCCGCGTTGACGACGTTCTCCTTGATGAGGGTCGCCACCCGCAGAACCTTGGTGTCCTTTGGGAGATAGTAGAGGTTGGGAGGTGTTGCGGCTTTGGCGTTGACCTTGTACTCGGGTAACTGGACGGAATCTGCGCACAACCCGACCAGAAGCATCGAGATCTGTCCCTTGGCAGTATCTGGTGGTGTCTTTTCTTGCTCCGTCAAGGAAATACCGGGTCGCTTTTCGTCGGGCAGATCCTCCTGGCCTAGGGTCTTCTGTATGTACTTTTCAATCGTCGTGGCAGAGACTCCTTTGCGGACCGTGATCTGCTGGTGGTCGCTGGCATCTAGCTTGGGTTTGATGAGGGCATGGGCGCCTACGGTGATCGCGAGCTCGGTATCGTCGACGTCGGCATACTCGGTATGGTTTGCGCCAGCCATAGCGATTCGGTATTTCGGCGTGTGGCGAGGAGGAGTTCGCGGAAGGTGTACCAAAAGGTTTGTTGTAGTAAGTAGTTGCCGTGGTTGTAAGTGTGTGGGTCAAATAGACAGCATTGCCATCACTATTGTTCAGCATGTGGAAGGCTTAGACGTCAGACTGCACCTTGCTCATGGCTTCACTTTACCTCGCTTCAGAAGTAAATGGGTTGCGATAGAGGCTTCACATGTGCAGACATCAATGAAGGGCCTTTCTTCCCTAAAGTTCAAGGATCCTTACGAGGTCGATACTTGACTAACTCAGCAACTCCTTAATATCCTCAAGACGTTGCATCTTCTTCTCTTCGTCACTCATCATGCCAAGGGAGCTTGCACTAAATCGCCAGTCAGTAAAACCCGCACTCAACAAATTCGACACTTCACTTACATGAACTTCTTCCTCTCCTGCACCTTCAACATCTTCTCCTCAATGCTTCCCTCAACAATGAATCTCGTGACGGTGACCTCTTCAGCCTGACCCATTCGATGCACACGATCGATCGCTTGGGCTTCCACGGCAAAGCTCCACCATGGATCCATCATGAAGACTCGCTTCGCGCAAGTTAGGTTCAGACCGACGCCTCCTGCTCTCAAGGAGAGAAGCAGGATTGTGAACTTGCTGCGATTTGCAAATTCACTAAGAACCTTCGCTCGATCCTTTTGAGACATGCTGCCGTCGAAGCGAAGCCACGAGATGCCGGCGCCTTCGAGTGCTGGCGCGAGAAGGTCCAGGAAGGAGGTGAACTGGCTGAAGACGACGGCCTTGAGAGCTGGCTCCGACTTGCGCAGACGCTTCAGCTGCGACATCAAAGTGTTGATCTTGGCCGACGACAACTGATTGACCCTGCGTAGAGAGATCCTCGCCTTTGGCTTTAGTGTTCTGGTCTGTGTGCTGGAGTATAGGTCGTCTTCGTCGTGGTCAACTGCCGCGTTGAGAAAGTCGCTCTCGTCAGGCTCGTCATCGTCGTGCTTGATGACTTCAAAGACATCTCGTGCGCTGATGGGCTCACGGCAGTTGAAGCATCTAGGAAGCTCGCCCTTGGATGTCTGATGCTCAATGTAGTCGAGCAGACACTTCTTGCAGGCAGAGTGCCAGCAACCAGTGACTGCTTGCTCTTCCATGGGCTCTTCGCTGCAAATCGGACATTCCATCTCAGACTCGTCTTGGATCTGTTTGAGTACATGAGATCCATACTTGCTCGCATCCTGCTCGCCTTCGTCAGCTTCGAATCGTTCAATGAGTGCTCCAAGGTCCATGTCATCGGCAAGACCTGCTGCAATATCTGCAGCAGCAGCGGCGTCTTCTTCCTCGGCGACAATGTTCTTGTTCCTAGTCAGGATCGGATGACAGCAGCTCTGTCTGAGGCGCAAGATCTGAGCAAAGATGGTAGTGTAGCTCTTCATCACCGTTCCAGCTTCCATATTGGCATTGAAAGTTTTCTTCGCTCGCAGGTAGATATGCTGATAGACGTCTTGTTCCGGCTCGGATAATTTGATTTTCTCGACGCTGATAGTCTTCGGCGGCAATGGTACCAGGGCTTCGCCGTCAGGGGTCTTCATGTCTTTTGTCCGACGCATGACCAGAGGCTCGAGCACAGTTTGCACCACGTCCAGTGCACGCACGAAGTCTCCCTTTTCGAACGGCGTCGTGATGAATGTTTTCCAGAAGCTGAAGTTGTTCCATGGCTCAACTCTGAGGAATCGCACCAGACTGAAGAGATCCTCAAGTCTGTTGACAATGGGCGTACCCGTCAACACCCAGCGGTGCGTTGCAGCAAGTTCATAGCATGCTTTTGCGGTCTTCGATTGCCGATTCTTGATCATATGCGCTTCGTCAAGGATGATCCGCCAGTATTCGACTCCAAAGAGACCTCCCGAGGAAGCACGATTGCCACCCAGGGCACTCGCTACAGAGTTGAACTCAGAGAGAACGACACCGTAACTGGTAATGATCACATTCGGCGCCGATGCTATGTTAGAGCCGCAACAGATCGTCTGCAAGTTGACTCCCTTCTCATTGCCATAGTAGACCAGCACTTTCAGCGTACCAGGTTTCGATGCCTTTTCGGCTTCGCTTGCCCATTGCGCCAAAAGTGACATTGGTGCAACAACAAGCGTCGTTGCGGGTGCTTGCTTGACTTTGCCGGAAGTGAGAGGTTGTCGAGCAAGGCTACTAACAGCATCAGCTTCTGCGCCAGTGTCGTTCAAAACGCTTTCGTGTTCTGGTGACCGATGCGAATGGATCAGAGAAAGCATTTCTATTGTTTTCCCAAGACCCATCTCATCAGCAAGCAGACCTCCCAGACAAGTCTGTTCTTGCACGGGGAAGTCCAGGCTCAACTCGCCGCTGTATGGGTTCACGTAGAAGCAGTCTTGTCCTTCGACGCTGGGAAGGTCATGGTCCTCGGCGTCCTTCTTTGGCCAGCTATACTCTTCCCACAACGGATGCATACTCTGCTGCTTGTGCCCGTCCTTCTCACGGGTCTCCTTGTTGAGCATCCAATGTAGAGCCTGTTTTTGATACTTTCGGAGATCCATTACAAAAGACGATGGTGGCTGTGCCTCGGGTGTGTTGAAGTCGAATGATTGAGCCTTTTTGTACAATGAATCAAGTTGGTCTTGCTCCAGCTCTTCTCCTTCTTCATTCTCCTCTGAAGGCGGGCTGGAGCCTTCATTCGTCTTGTCCTGGCTGGGTTTGCGATTCGTTTCGTCTTGTTGGTCCATCTGTTCAGCGACCTCTGCCGCCTGCAGGATACCCTCTCTCTTGTGCTTCGCGGTGAGTTCATTCAATGTAGACGGCTGGAGGTTGATCTCTTGAAACAGCTTTACCAGTCCTATCTGGCGAAGCCGAAGATCTCTCTCCTCCGTCGTCTCTTTGGCCTCAAAGAACCCTGTCTGTCTGTTGTTGTCTTGCGGTCTCATAAGATTGCCGGCCTCAAATATGGGACGTAAAAGGAAACAGCGGAGCTGAAGGTAGATGGTTTCGTTGGTTCGTATCCTGTCCGGAGCATAAATGCAGTGTCCTTCAAAATGGGCCACATTTTGGTCTATCAAAGCGCCAATCCACAATGCAGACTCTTTCTCAAGGCGGCCCAACTCTGCGCCATCTTTGCTAGTGAACCGCACGATCACGTCCTGCGTCTTCCTCATAGGTAATCTGCCTCTGCCGCTTTTGGATGATGATTGTGGTGCCTTTTGCCTCTCTCGCTGGATGTTGACAATGTCACCGGGTTTCAAGATGCCAGTACCACTTCTCGTAGTCCAGCCTGCCACGCCCAAAGCACCGATGTACCTCGTCTCAGGCATTGATTGGAGGTTCGGGCGCTGTTTCTGGGTTGAACCTGCCGACTTTGACATCGCGGCTTCCTCTCCATCCTCAGACTTGAGATCTAGTCGTTGTTGCTTTTTATCAACCGGAGGACTTTGTTTCTTTACAGGAGATGCGACTTTGGCCTTCCACGAGCCATCGAAGTACGCGTTGATTGCCTGCTCCAAGTTG
Source organism: Zasmidium cellare ATCC 36951 (assembly GCF_010093935.1). Taxonomy (NCBI): domain Eukaryota; kingdom Fungi; phylum Ascomycota; class Dothideomycetes; order Mycosphaerellales; family Mycosphaerellaceae; genus Zasmidium; species Zasmidium cellare. Next base: position 32,541 of record NW_022986985.1, on the reverse strand, counting down.
TTCCCATGTGCTCTTTGCAGACTCCGAATGGCGTCTTCCGGCACCTCTGCACCGACGACACTTATAAAAGTTTCAGCATCAAAAACATTCTCCTTGTTGGCAGTGCTGTCCAAGCCACCGGCGGGTGTCGCAGACTCTGGCACACCGTCGATTTCGTCGGGAAGGCTGGGTTCGGATTTGAGGGAAGGTTCGTTTTGTACGGCATCTTCAGCAAAGAACCGACGCTTCTTGTGCGGCCGTTCGTCGATGTCCATACTGGTGGAGCGTGGACGGGTTGATGGTGGTCGTCCAAGAAATGGTTGACGACGCGAGGCGGAGACGCGCCGGAGATTGATGAGATCACACGCGCTTTCTTCGCATCATCCTTGCCAACGTCTGCCCTTCTGCGTCTGCAGCCCATCAACTTCGATCATTTGGTCATCAATACAATGGACGGCCGTGTGCGATAACATTCACTTTAACCAAATCACATGCGTGGAAGATGGCCACGAGGACTGGCATGCGGAATGCCACTCGAAGTCTTGCCATTGGGAGGCAAACTCGGCTTTTCAGGGCACCTCAAAGAAGATACGCCACCTCTGATATCGATCAACCAGCGACGGCCGTATCGTCATCTGAAGAGATCTCGAAAGCGAGAGACTACTGTCTAGGCCTCCTGAGAAAATACGACACGCCCTCATCCTTGCTATTGCCTTATATTCCCAGCCACGCCCGAGATGCCTATGTTGCGCTTCGAGCGTTCAATATCGATGTTGCTCGCACAGCAGACACGACATCGACTCCCACCATTGGCATGATGCGCCTTCAATTTCAGAGAGATACCATATCGAAGTCGCTCGCTGGATCGCCACCCAAACAGCCAGTTGCCCTTCTACTCGCGCAGGCTGCCGAAGATCTTCAGCATCGAAGTGCTGGCCGGTCTAAATTCAGCAAGTCTTGGTTCAATCGAATTATCGACACCAGGGAGAAATACTTGTCAAATCCGCCTTATCCCAACATTGCTGCTCTCGAGAGCTACGCAGAAAACACTTACAGCACATTGCTGTATCTGACTCTGCAGGCGTTGCCCATGGCGAGCTTGACCGCAGACCATGTCGCTTCGCACATTGGCAAAGCCATTGGGATCTCTGCTGTTCTTCGAGGCCTGCCCTTGATCGCATTCCCTAATGCACCAAACACTCATAGCAACCAGGGAGGCCATCTTGCTAGTGATGTCGGGGCTACACGCCACGGTGCAGTCATGCTTCCTGTGGATGTAATGATCGAAGCGGGTGTACGAGAAGAAGACGTCCTGCGAAATGGTTCCAACGCACACGGGCTTCGAGATGCTGTCTTTACAGTGGCCACACGAGCGAACGATCATCTCATCACCGCAAGGCAGATGCTGGACAACATCAGAGCCGGACAGGATGTTGACCATGAGTTTGAGCATCAGGATGAAGAGGAGCATGTTCATCTACCGTCCATCGGCAAAGGCGAGACCCAAGCGCAGGAAGTAGAGCGCGCCTTTGGAGTCTTCATGCCTGCAGTCGCGACCCAGCTATGGCTCGACAAGCTGCAAAAGTACGATTTTGACGTCTTTCAACCGAAGCTGAGAATGACGGACTGGAAACTGCCCTTCAAGGCTTACTGGGCTTATAGCCGCCGGAAAGTGTGAACAACGCTGGCGGAACATAGAGCCGTCGACGATGGCTCGTTGTCTTCGCCCTAGCCTCGTCGTTCTGTCCAAAGTGGAACGCATGGCGTTGTCGGTCATCCCCCCATTCTCAGAGCGACCAAGCTTTGGGCTGGACTCTGGATTGCTTAGACAGCGTGTGAGCGCTGGGGATGGAGGTTCCACTATGAAAAACCAGGGAGGGTACTTATTCAAACTCTGGATGCTAGTAGTCTGGTACCTCTCCTAGCTTGAAGACGGGACCCTGGATTCAGAAACTCAATTTACGGGCCCGAAGTCAGTCTTTCACAGCAACACCTGGAGAGCCCTTCGTACCTTCACGACTGCTCAGAAGCAAGATACTGCCCTTCAGCGAAAGATGTATACATGAGCAACACGTTCTGAATGGAAAACAAATGGCATGGTATAGCACGCACGATGCGCATTGCTATAGACCATAGACTGCTTGCCGTCGCGTGATCAGTATGGCGAGTCGTCAAAGAATCTTGGCAAGCGAATCGATGGCTTCCCAATCACTGTTACCTACACCCACCAGTACACACTGGTAAGCCGGTCAGCATGATTCTGCTGCAGCATATTCGAAGTCACAGCCTCTAGCTTTTCGCACACGCGCACGACATTTTCGCCAGCTGCGGACCACAGAAAAAGCACCTGCCGTGCGCTCTCTTCGACTTTTCTCTTTCTTCTTCGTCTCTCTGATCCAGTGCGTTGACTGACGGTCTTCCACGAGATGGCAGCCATGGAAAATCTCAAGCGCACTGTCGTCGGCGTGCGGAACGTGTGCAAGGACGAGGAGTTCCTTCAACTGACCAGGGAGAACAAGAAGGTTGCCTATCTGATGTGCGCCGTCCGTAACCTGGAGGCGTTCGCCGAAGGAGCTGCCTACGAGATCGTCAGAGAGCGCATTAAGGAGATCGAAGAAGCCACCGAGAACAGAGTCGCCAGGAAGTTCGAGAAGGAGCGTACCGAAGAGACCAAGCGCTACAACGACCTCCTGGCTCGCTACAACAGCATGCTCGCCCATAAGAAGTGCGTCGAAGAAGCCAACAAGAACCAAGTCACCAGAGACTTCGAGCAGCTCCGCGTCGTAGACTCCATGCGCTACGTGGAGCTCGACACTCGCCACAACGACCTGACTACTAGCTACAACGGCCTTGTCAGCGCCTACAAGTGGGCCAACTACCGCTCCGAGGAGCGCCGCGACGCCATCGAAGTTCTGAACGATCAAGTCAAGAAGCAAGCGCACATCATCGAGCAGCGCGACTTGTCGATCAGCCAGCAATGCTCTACTCTGCACGCTCTCGATCAACAAATCGTCGAGTGGCAGGCTTGGGCTTACGAGCGTGGCTGGCGTCCAACTGCCTCTCAGTATCGATCTCGCACCACGCTAGCTACTCCACCAGGCCTCAACATCCCCGTCCCACCAAATGTTCCTCGCCCCTTCAGCCCAACCATCAGACGCCCACAGAACGAGGCCGTGAAGGAGGAAGCCCCAGCCACCGCCGCCAAGACCCCCGTCGACGAAGCCACCTGCGTCGACACCGCCGCCAAAAACAAGGACCTCGCCAGCGGTGTCGACCTCAAGGCCTCCTCCGTCTCCAACGCCACCGAACCTGCCACCGACCTCATCTCCACCCCCCGCTTCGACAACGCCGCAGAGGCCCGCGCCGCCGGGTACGTCCTCCTCAGGTCCAACAACTCCAACAACGAGGATGACAAGGAGGACGACACCGAAGACGACACCACCTCCCTCCCCGTCCTCATCGCCGACGACTCCACCTCCATCGCCTCCTTCTCCCTCGCCACCGAGCGCAACGTCGATGACGACGACGATGAGGCGTGGACCTTCACCCCGGGCGACCCCGACGAGGCTCAGGCTCAGGCGCACGCTGAGGACGAGGACGACGATTATGTCTTCTAGACTAGACGGAAAGGAAATGAGTACGGTTCTAATCTGTCCATGCTATCTATCCACACCGTCGCCCTTTGACGCTACGCTCACGGGACCTCACGGACTCGGGGCTAGAGTTGCGGGGATTAGACGGCGGTGGAGGAGGATATCGCGTGTTCAGTGGCGTTATATTATGTATCTTACATGTACTGTTCGGAGAGCTCTTTAGCGATCCAAAGAAAATAATCCAAACGCTCTGTGGGAATGCTTGATTTGTCTTCCTCGTGGAGATGATCTTGCTTCGACCTGGGGTCTATTAAGGACACAAAGTTCTGTCTTACATCTACGTCGTCGTCGCTCTGGTGATGTCCTGTCTGACCGTACCACCATATCGTCGCTCGCTTGGTCGCTATCATGCATCGAGCGATGCCTGTCCTACCCCATGATCCGCTCTACCAACGCCTTGCATGAACAAACAATCTATCCCCTCGCACCATGTAGTATGCACATCTAAAGCAATACTGAAGCATTTCCCCCATCCCTTCCACCTGCCTTCGTCTTCCCCAAATGCAACCTCTCCACAAACTACTGCGAAGTGATGATATCGGGCGTACCAGACTCGACTGCCTCTTCTGTCAGCGCAACGCCACCTTCAACCTCCACTTCGCTTCCTAGACTACTGCTGCTGGGCCTACCGCGCAGGCCGACTTTGCGGTCGTACGCATCGAACTCACCGCAGACTGACTTGGCCTTGCCCGACTTTCCTTGCTTTTGCGGCGTGACACTGAGCAGATCGTCCGAAGGCAGGAGCGGGGCGAGGTTGGAGGCCGTTGGCGTGGGCAGGCTGAGCGAGGATGCGGTTGATGAGGTGCCGATGGGCGTGTTGGTCAAGCTGCCTGTCATGTGACGCAGCTGGCTGTGTGAGTTCTCTGGGGTAAGTCGGTCTATGTCCATCTCTTGAAAGTAGCCGTGGTTCATAGCACGTCTGCCATCATCGAAGCCAACGTCGTAGGCGCAACCTGAATGACGGCTCCAGACTGGGCATTGACCGGGACCTGGGCAGGGATAGAGCTCAGAGCTGTCAAGTCGCTCAGATGGATGCTCGCTGTCTGACCAGTCGACTGATATGTCATCGTCGACCTCACTGGTGCTCTGCGTGACGATGTCCATACTTGGCTGTGGTCGAGCAATGTTTGGCAGTGGCAAGGGCCGCGGCACTGCATGCTGGCCGATCTTCGAGATGATGCGTGCGTCTGCGACTCGTAGGCCTTGACACTCCTGTGGTGGAGCTGAAGGTCCTTCACCGTTGAAAGCTGATTCGAAGCTAATGTACATCCGGTCGAGAAAGAAAGGGCGGCAAGCATGACACACTTGGAACGTGCAATTGTACTTGAATCTTGGCGTACTCTCGCCATCACCCTTCACTGGTGTCGTGGCATGGCTGTCATGTGGTGTGTTGGCTGGGGTGCCCGCGGGACTCATCGGTAGCGCGGTGCTGTTTCTGCAGTTCTCTGCGGGTGCAGTTGATCCGACGGAGGTGATGATGTTGTGAGGTGATGAAGTCGCAGAGACAGAGCCTGATCCCTCCTTCAGTCGAACTTCTTGCTCGTTGATGGTGCGAATGACCTTCTCGCGCTGCTTGATAAGCTTTTCGACTTGGTCAATGTCGTAGTCGCCAGCGCGGATGCCTTTGATCACACTCGGGCTCATGTGCAAGTACTCGGCCACACGAGCTCGTGCATCGAAGTAGTTGCTATCGTCAGGAACGGTGACGGGCACAGCATCAACATCCGGCAGTGGGTCGTACTGGCCTGGTAGCCGATCTTGCTGGCAGGCGTACACCCAACCGACTTCAGGAATGCGGCCACACATGTTGCATGTGAGATCGCCATGGACTCGATTCATGTAGATGTGGGTGCATTGCGGCCGGCGTGACATGGCGTGTCTCGTCGTCTTCTGTGGTGTGGTTGTGGTGGAAGGTGCGGGCAGGACCTGGAGTGAAGTCAGCATTGATCAATCAATTCCCAGTAAAATGCCATGCAAGCGAGACATACCTGTTGAATGGCGGACATCAAAGAGGCCAGACCTGCGGAGTTTGTTCGTGGTGTGGATTGCCAGAAAGGGTCCGCGGCGGGGCGTGGAGTTTTGTCGTGGGCGGCGAAGTGCTGCATCGAAGCGGCGGCCACAGCCATCTTCACGTCGGGCGAGACAGCGCTGGAGGGTCGTGAAAGAATGAGTGAATGTCCGCACTCACTTCCTGGCGGGGTTCCGTATCAATGGGTTGGGGGAGAGTTGCTCGGCGGGAGCGTGTCGTGCGTGACCAGAAACCCTCACTTGTGTCTCAGGAGAGTGAAAGAGGAAGGGAACTGTCTGGTAGGAGCAAGAGCAGCGCCCGAGGCCGTCGCTCATGCCGTCTCGGCCATCCCATACAAAGAAGCAGCGCAGGCAGGCACGATGGAAAAAAAAAACTTTGGTAGACTTACATACAGCTTGGGGTACATACGTCTGCTGTGGTGGAGCTCATGTTTGTGCTACTCTCCCGTCCTTTCACCACATTCCAGCCCTGACCCATTTCACGTGGCAACGAAGCTCAATATCATTACCCATCCAGCTCCTCATTGTTGAGTTGTTCCATAGCCCACCACACTCGACCGTCGCTGCCTCAATCACTCCCACACACCAAGGTTCATCACGGCTGCTTGTGGGCGAATGGGTGAAGATAGCGCGTCCCGGCGCTGCGGTCTGCCGTCCCACCGCGGACGGAGAGGGTGTGCTGCTTCGACAAGCGAGCGACATCTCTCTGCCCTCAATGCTTCGACTCTCAGCGAGTCCATGCCCAGCAGCGAATTTGATCATGCTCTGCACAATGGAGGAGAAACGAAGAGATGCAGGTGAGGTCGGAAAATAAACCTTGTCTGTTCATCAAACCGGCAGGGTCAGTGGCCGAGCCAATCGCAGCGGCCCCAGCCATCTATCGGCAACCGCCGCGAGCTTGTTGCCAGCGTTGTTGTGAGGGCCCGTCGCCGAGATGCGTCTCCTCCTCCACGAACGACTACTCTCCTGCTCGCTGTGCAACGATCTCCTACCTTTCTCCCTTCTCGAATACATCCGTCCGTGAGTTTAGCGCCAGCAAAACGTGTCTGGACCGCTCAATCATCCTGCCCGGCCAAAGGACACGCCCAGTCGCGTGAGCCCCTCGCGAGCCCATCAACAACCATGTCGCAAGTCAAGTTCGAACAGAAGGAGACCGTCCGCACCTCCAGCGGCGGCCGGGGAGGCCCACCACCTCCTAAGGAAGATCTGGCACACGAGATTGGCAATGCCCTGACCAAGGGCGCTGGTCCCAATGGATATCTTGCTGTAAGCTGGGGTGGGACCGGACAAGTCGAGCAGGTCTAATAGTTACATCGTAGTGGTACCTCAAGAAGCTGCAAGAAGACCCCCTCCGAACCAAGATGATCACGTCAGGTACTCTCGCTGGTCTGCAAGAGTTTCTGGCCTCATGGATCGCAAAGGACCGAAGCAAGCACGGTCACTACTTCACCAGTCGCGTCCCCAAGATGGCCATCTACGGAGCTTTCGTCAGCGCACCTTTGGGACATGTCATGATCTCCATTCTCCAGAGACTCTTCGCCGGGCGAACGAGTCTACGTGCCAAGATCATGCAGATCATTGTGTCCAACTTGATCGTACGTTGGACTGGACATCACAGCGGAAACAACGTTCACTAATCTTCAATGCACAGATCTCCCCCATCCAGAACGCAGTCTACCTCACATCAATGGCAGTCATCGCCGGCGCCCGAACATTCCACCAGATCCGTGCGACCGTTCGCGCTGGTTTCATGCCAGTGATGAAGGTATCGTGGATCACCTCCCCAATCGCACTCGCATTCGCCCAAGCTTTCCTTCCCAACGAGGTCTGGGTACCATTCTTCAACTTCGTCGGATTCGTCATTGGCACCTACATCAACGCACACACCAAGAAGAAGAGGCTGCAAGCTCTGCGACGGAAGTACCAGGACGGACGGACAACGGATGGAAGGAGCGACTACGATCGTCGACCGGGACAGGGAGGGTACTAGACGGTGAAGAAGGCGGCTATTGTGCGTTCCATAGAGTCGGCTTGGACATGAGCACGACCTTGGACAAAAGATTGAAAATACGGATACGAGTGTAATGGCAGTCGGCACGACTCCTCTTGTTTGCGGGCTGAAATGGCGGTATGTAGTTGTTGAGAGAATGCAATGACATGTTGACACTGTAGGTCATTTGATCAGACGTGACGGCACGACACCTGCCACCGCTCCGGATACAACCCCAGTCGAGTTGTATCATTGGCTTTCAACTGACTGGTCGTCTGTCGTTTTCGTTTTGGCCCTTGAATGTTTGCTGTCGATGGCGACACAGTACGACATCGCCCGGTAACGTTATTGAGTGGCGTTCGCTTTGCTCGCCACGACTTCATGCCCCTTCCGCAGCCCTGCACGTGAAGAAGCACGGCGCCATTGGCGAGAACGCGGCTTGCTGTTGTTTAGATGCAGTCGACTATCAAGCCCGTGCGCGCTCACCGACGGCTACAGTGTGACCTACGTTCTTCCCAGCGTCGCCTCGACACACCATGACACCGACATTTGTTGATCGATCACAGTGTGTCTCAACATCTGGAGAACAGCCGCGAATACCCGTACATGTCGAAGTGAAGATTGGGTCGCACAGGCTTCGATTATCCCGCTTGGTCGAGTGGCTTGACACCACGACAGGTCCTGACGATCCTCCCGTCTTCAACACGGCAAGGTGCACTGCCTTGACGGCACGACGTCTGTGATCCAGCATCTTCAGACAAGTATTCGCCGTGGAGTCGTTGAACGGATGGCAGGCATCTTACGATGCTGCTTGCTACGCTCACCGCAATCACAGGCCTCACCGCAAACATGGTTCTAAATGACACGTGCGGCTCCATGTTTGACCTTCAGGATCCGTTTCGAGCTCTTTGCATCAATCCTTTTGTCACTGCTAAGGTCTTCAGTCTTGGTGGTGCTCGAGTTGGAAGTCTTGGTTCTTCACACCCCATATGGCTTGGCGGAGCTACAGCACGCCTCTCATCCCCTTCTGTCCCCCTCTTGCAGCACAACCTGTGTGCAATCCTATGCTCTTCCGCACCTACCCCGACTGGCGCCAGAGCTTCTACCATGGCGGCCGTCACGGTGGCGGCTGGAGTTCAGACAAGAGCATCACCGCCCTCCACGACCAGAAACTCGAGCAACTTGGAGACTTAGGCTGGTCCCTCGACTACGCCACCGCTTGGTGCTACAGACATCTCGTGGGTCGTCAGCCAGAGGTATCAGACGCCATCGATACGATACGGGAGTTGTGCGATGTCGTCACTCCAGACACGCCGTTCGAGATCTTCGATCATCTGGATACGGCTCTGTTCGGCAGCAAGCTCAGGACTATGGTCTATCTGCGCTGGAAACCGCACGCAAGCTGTAGTACAGGCACGACTTCTGGTCCGAACGTTGCTGGCGCGCCTCGCATTACGATCGAACTCAACAGTACCGCCTTCGATGGGTTCGATGCAGACATTGACGATTTGCTGGAAGCGCTCATACATCAGATGATCCATGCCTTCTTCTTGGTTTGCTGCGGCGTGCAGAAGACGGGCGACAAACAAGATGGTCGACTCATGGATGGTGTGCACTTCGGTGTCATACTCCTGACTATCAAAGACATCTGCAAGCAATGCGTCGACGGCCCTCTGAGATTGGTATTCCACGCTTCAAAACGAAAAGCCCTCGAAGGACCAATACCATCCATGGACAGCGTCTGGCCATACGCCTGGGACACCATGCGAGGCGGCGACAGCGCTGCCCTCCAGCCATACATCCTGACTAGTGGAGTCGGTCCTGGTCCCGCTGACAGTCAGACTCACTGCCTTCACGACAACCGCCACGTCACATTCCGCGAGATCCAGAGCTGGCAGGTCCAAGTGTACGCCCGCGCTCTGGACGCAGACATGGAGTCCAAGGGCGAGAAAGTGTGGGACTTCGACGAGAAGCACAAGCTTGTCGAGCATGACCGCCGCTTCATCACCAAGCCTTCGTCCACATACATAGAGCTCATCTGGGATGAGAAGCGTGTCATGGCGAATCGCGAGAAGGCGCTCGCTTTCAAGAGTCAGAAGGATACGATTGAAAAGGGATCGAAGTATGAGCTCACCATTCCAGACTGTGAAGAGACCATCTTCAAGTGCGTCTACGACTTCATCAATCGAAAAGCCTACGCCCGCGAAGAAGGCGAAGAGGAGATGGCAAGGTCCCGCAACTTGGGACGTCGTCAGCTCGCGCCCGCCCTGGCGGGCTACCTCCGCCCTCACGTCCGCTCTGCCACCATCGACAAACCGAGCATCACGCTACACATCCGCGTCTTCAAAACCGCACAGAAACTCAAGTTCGACGAGCTGCAGAGGTACGCTGTCCTCCGTCTCTACGAGCTGGAAACCACCGACGACGAACCCATCGAACCCCTCCGCATGATCTACCTCTCCAGCAGCGGCGAAAGCGAAGGACCCATCGACTCGGACCTGCAGAAATGGTCACGTAGATTCCTCTACAGAACCGACGAGCACAAGCTAGAGTACTACCCCCTCGGATCCAGCTGGTGCAACAACGGCGTCGGCATCAGTAATCTCGTCAAGATCATTCAGTTGCATAACGATGGGTTCCAGGACCTCTACAGCAAATCCCGCTCCTTCAGGGAGGATGTCAAAGCCGCGGTGACCAAGATCCTCTCCGGACAGTCGTCCGAGGGAATGTGGGATTCCTCGTTGACGCCGCTGCGAGGTATGTCGTCGCTGTCGACCGACTCGCTCATCTCCTCGCCAATGCTGGGTGGGCGACTAGCCGGCGGCATGGGTCTCGGAGCCAGGCCACTCCTGCCTTCACCACTCTCGAACCGGGTCACCGAGCGCGTGACGGATACAATCGACGACCAAAACGCTCTCCTCCCCGGCGTCGGTATGGGCATGGGCATGGGAATGGGTCTCAACAACATCGGCCGAGGCAACGGACTCCTCGGATTACCTCCACTACGACGAGCTTCAGCCGATATCCTCGGTGGGGATGTGAGTATCTCCAATACCAACAAACCAAAAACAGGGCATCCGTTGACGAATTTCACAGCTCCTCGGCGTCCCACGCATGGCACCCATCTTCGACCACCTCCCTGCTCTCTAAAAAGCCAAGCGCTCTTTTCAACACATTCGCATCCCCTCCTCGCAGCATAGGCATAGCATTTTTCGGCTTTTCTTCGTGTCCCGATGAGGACGGCGGCATTCTTGCATAGTTGTAGATAGGCATGGAAGACAAAAATGGGGACCTGAAAGAGTTGGGGGATAGAAAGGGAAGGATTTAGGGTAAAGGGGGGATAAAAAGGCATAGCATGATGGGAAGATGATGGGAGGGTAATGGAGATATGAGAGAGAGGATAGGTACATCTGCCTGATTTACATCCCGGCTCTTTCAAGCTCCTTTTCGCAATCACCCTCGACATCACTCTCGACATTACTCCCCACCCATCATCGCTTTAGTCCGTTACTTCCGCTTTTGCATTCGCATTTCCTCTCACACTTGATACCTACACTCACATTCCCCCACCACTTTTGCCTTCACTTCCTCTCCTCGCAACATGCCACATACCTTCTCCTTTCCCACACTCCAACTCTTACAACAATTCAAAGAACAAAAGCCCCATCGGAAGTGGATACGATTATATACACATTATCTCATCTCCCTCGATCCGACGTATCTCTCCTCCCAAGGCCCCATGCAAACCCACATGCAAGTCCCGAGCCAAGACCGTACCACGCATCTCATCTCGGAAATCATATACGACTCCTTCCAGCCCTTCACAGCCTTTCACCAATCCACACATGCACTAGAGCCCAACAGGGAAGCTTTTACGACGGACGAAAAACACACATGCAGATGCGATGCGATGTCCGATGCGATGCGCGATTTTATAATAGACTCCACACGTGTCGAGCCTTTTAGTGAGTTCTAGGGCCTTGGTATTTTCTTACTTCATCAACAAACTTCGGACAACAAGTGAGTCTAAAACGACCTCACCTCCCCTTCCCTCATACTTTTCTTTGTCATCGTTGCTGTATCTTACTCATTTCATAAACTATGGCACTATCTCATAACAGTTCATCAGACATCTACACGCCAACCTCGCCCTTCCGTCCCACTTCCTCGTCGCTGCTGGGACCTTCTTCGTGGACGTCGGCTTCGACGATGGGACCCGTGTAGAATTTCCGGCCGTGGATGAACCAGTAGAGCGTGGCGAAGATGAGGATGCCGCCGAGGTAGGCGATGGCGTAGTTCATCTATGAATGAACAAGTCAGCACAGTTCCCCTTTCAACAGGTTTTGGGTCGATGAAGAGTCAAACTTACATTCGACGCCGTCACCGGCCGAATCGTCGGCAGGATGAAGATGATGGACACGAACAACGTCCAGATACAAGCCCACGCACTCACGATCGGCCCAAACACCGGTCCCAAGTTCCACGGTCCGGGCTCGAACTTCCCGAAGACGAGTCGGCAGAAGATGGGGATGCAGTAGCTCCAGTCCAACGCAATGGCGGTCACGTTAAAAACACCAAGGATGGCGGCGTACGAGCCCAAGCCGATGAGGTTAATGGCGATGCACCAGAAGACGGAAATCCACACGGCGAGGATGGGCGTTCCGGTAATGGGGAGGATCTTGGTCCAGAGGGAGGGGAAGGGGAGGAGGCGATCGCGGGAGAAGGCGAAGACGGTGCGGGCGAGGGATTGCATGGCGGTGAAGGTGACGAACTTGAGGATGATGAAGGCGCACAGGGTGAAGACGATTCCGCCGGCTTTGCCAAGAACGTTGTAGAAGATTTGGGCGACAGGCTGTTCGATTTCCGAGGCGAGGATTTTGTCTGGGTCGCCCATGACGAAGCAGAGGACGATGTTGAAGAGGAAGCCTGCCACATAGGTGAAGAGCATGGCCATGGAGATGGCCCATGGGGCTTTGATCTCTGGGTTGCGGATTTCTTCGGTGATATGGGCGGTCGCATCGTAGTCGGTCATGGTCCAGGAAACGCTGAGGAAGCCGAAGAGGAAGGACCAGCCGTCCGGGGTCCAGCCGGAGACGTTGTGGATGTCGGTGAAGACGTACTTGGCGCTGTGCTTTGGGGTGCCGTTAGATGGCTGGGCCATTGCGAGGAGGGCGACGGCGCAGGAGACGAGCACCAGGACATGGAAGATGACATATGACTTGGTCATTTTTTCCATCCAGTATGTCGAGAGGGAGTTGACGAGGCCGGTGATGACTGTGAGACCCGCCATGACACCTACGTTCTGGCCGACGGTGGGAGTGTAGGTAAAGTCGGTGGCGATTGAGACGGCCGCAAGAAGAAGGGCAGCAGCACCCCATTCTGATGATGCGATACCAGCGATTTGGCCAAGGACGTTCAACCAGCCGTCGACCCACGACACTGGAGCGACCCATCTCTCAGGGATAAGGCGAGAGATGGTATAGTAAAGACCACCGCAGGTAGGATACGCGGAGACAAGCTCTGATACAGCGCACTACCAAGCCTTCAGCAGGACCATTCAAAGTCTGATACGATGGAAAACTTACCGCAATACACATACACCCGGCCCCAGAAATCAACCAACACCACACCGCGGACGCACTCCCGCCGGCCTCGAGAGGATATACAAACGTCGTCGCAATCGTCGAGAACAGCCCACTGATGCTGACCGCGAAGGAGAACGTCGATAGGTACCCGAATTCACGCTTGAACACGGGCTTGTAACCAAACTCGGCGGCGAGCGCTTTGTCGGCGTCGTTCAGTTCTTCCAGGTTTACGGTTCGTACGCCGTCGGGGCCCTGGATTTCTACGACGCTGGATTTGCGTCGGTCGGGAAAGGCCGACATTGTTGCTTGTTGGGCTTGAATGGGGTATTTCGTGGAATTCTGGCCGGTGGTGGTTGTTGGTGCTTTGGGAGTTGAATTGAGGCTGCTTTTGGGTCTCGAGGAAGCTGCTTCTGGGTGCGGTCGCTCCTGCCCGTGTCACAACGAAAGTCGCGCTGGGCAATTCTTTCCGGGCTCGATGCCGGCGGAGGCTGCTGGCTCACGGTACACCACAGCCAGCCAGGATCCTCACGTTCGGTCAAGAGCACAAAGGCGCGCTGGATGAGTTGTTGATGGAGGTAAGACGTTCTTGCTTGAGTGAGTATCTGAAGAACGAAGCGGATACAGCGAAGATCCTAGATGATGATTGGAAGCTGCAGCCGGAAGCTGGATTCACAGCAGGAAAACGTCAGCAGCGTGCAACAGTCAACAGAATGAGAAGCAAGTCGCGGACGACGACGAAGAAGAAAGAGAGAAAAACTCATCCACGTCGTTTACGTATGCACACAGATAAGTCGCAGTCCCCTCCGCGCCGGTCACCCGGGTACGGGTACATCGTCCACAGGCAAAAACGACCGAACCGACCCTTCTTCGAACGACGATATCGACTGCAGCAAGAGAACCACACCAAAGGCGAAGAGGAACAGTAGCGTCGCCCTCGCGTGGGACCTCATTGGCGATAAGCTCCATTGGCGAAAGCATGGCACGCAGCTCCTAACGCAAACCCTCTTAGCGTGGCCGAGCGGGTTCAGCCCAGTTGTGATTCTGGACTCCTTCTCGCTTGCGACTGCTGGAAAGTCGATGCGCTGCCGATGGGGGGTTTGGATGGTGGGTGGTCGCGTGCTCTCTCTCTCGCGTGTGTGCAGGTGGTCAGCTCATGGGGGTGCTGGGCTGGTGGGGCTTTTGTGAGGCTGTACGAGGGGGCTGGGACGGCCGGCTTCGCATTCTTCATGAGATTTGGGTTGCTGGCAAATGAGTGGTTGTTCTGAAGACTGTGAGCGTACAGATCTTTGCAAGGCCGTTCATTCGTCAACATCTACCACCAGACCACGCTCAACCACCTTCATAGTACTCCCTCGCAAAACCTCTCGAAGATGGCCGATCAGTGGTCGTGATCTTCAGAGTCTCGACAGACAGATACTCATCAGAACCCCCTCCATACCCAGAATCATGCGTAACAGGTCTAGGTCGCTTGCTGCTACCACGAACAACACCATTCGCCTGGTCTAGCTTATACAAATAATCCCCAGGAGCAATCCTAGCCTCCAGACACGACGTCCAATGTTGCATGCCATAATCGGGCACGTCGATATGCGGAATAACGTATTCTGGAATCCGGACGACTGGTTTGCCGTTTCGATCATATTTGACCCATTCGTGACCGCGGCCGTTTGATTTTCGGTGTCTGCTCCATCGATCCGATGGCATACTGCGAGGCTCGTAGTCGCGGTTTTTGATGCGATGGTAGACACATGGGTGGATCATCTCGTCGAAGTAGGTGTAGTCGAGACTGTACGTTTTGCCGTTGACTTTCTCCGTGGCGTAATACTGGCCAGGTTGGCGGACGTAGTCCCATCGTTGAGTGGCTATTTCTGATGCTAGATGCCAACCCAGCTTCTGCGTATCGATCAATTTGCCGTCGGACCAGTCGATGCGCCGTTCATTGGCTTCTTGAGGTGTTCGTGGCGCTGGGCTCTTGGAGTCGTTAGGCCTGATGTTGGTGGCGAGACGATTTAGGATCGGATACTCCAGTGCTCGCTTGTTGATTTGCAAGAGGTTTTCCTTAGTCAACTGGTCGATCATCCAGGCCAGCGCAATTTCGTCCACGCTGTTGCGGTCGTCTTGCGCTCTGCTCATGCCGCCGACACAGCCATGATAACCTGGAAACCTAGCTTACTGTCAGTGACAGCACCATCGCAGGTAATGGAGATCGTTACATACCAACATTGCCGAAGTTTGACGCCAGCTTTGATACATTCTTGATCCAGATAGAACATAGTAGGTGGAAAGTTGCCTCGCGACTCGTCCAAGGCTAGAGCATGGAACGCGTGGCGAATCTCTGTGATATGTCAGCTCACTGGCACACTGGAAGATTATCCGATGCTGCAGGGAACTCTGTACTTACTAGGATGCAGCCTGCTCTGATGAAAGGAGACATCCTCCCCAGGCTGGCGTACATAGCCTGACATGCCGATACTTCCCACCGTGTCGAAGACGCCAACAACCTTCACCTCGACGTGATAGTGTGCCCATTCTCTAATCCACTCATATCGGGTCCACCTCTCGCGGCAATCACTGTCGAACCCTAGCTCACCAGGTCTCACGTATTCCTGAGCCCACCTCATATGCTTGAAGTCCTTTTCGGTCTTGCGATCTCGACGCTTGTAGGCGTTGAAAATCTCGGCAAAGTAGTTAATCATGCCTGGGTTCAGCAGGCCTATCTGACAGATAAAGCTGGCTAGAGCACGAGCCGTGTATGAACCTGCATGGTGACAGTGAGTTCGCAGCCTGGGGATATAATGCGCGAGGCTTACCTCTTGAGAAGCCGAAAATGAATATCTCGTCCCCAGGACCATAATTGTTGACAAGATAGTTGTACTGCTCACATACTTTCTCGGTGAGGCCATCACCCAAGGCTCCCACGGCGTCTCGTCAGTAAAAGTTGGGTATCGACGAGAGCAGTCAGTCTACCTTGCAAATCTCTGTTCAAAGGCGTGAGCCAGCCAGTTCCAACGCCAGATTGATAATTGACCAGCTGTGTAATTGGCTGCTTGTTCTCATCCAAACCAGTGTTGGCGATAATTCGGCAAAGTCGAGTGATGTTGGTCGCATAGTTCTCTTTGCCCTTGTCTGAAGAGCAGAATGTCCCATCACAGCAAGCCACGAGTCGTTTTCTGAGGGTGCTCGATGCTCTCACATAGCTGCATGGAACACACTGTCGTCCCTCGTAGTTTGTAGTTCTTGATGCCGGATCGCTCGAGCCATAAGTGCTGGTGCTGGTGGTCATGGCTGCTAGAAGATGGTGAGCAGGTCAGCAGATCTAGGCGTTTTCCACTCTTTCTTCTGTCGAGCCCGAAAAACGCTGTGTGGGGAGGCCTGGAAGATAGCTGCGATGTATATGGCTCTCTCGCAGTGAGACATTGGATGCGCCGCACTGCGAGCGGGATGCCAATGCCTTGGAACCAGATGTTTACCACGGGAAAGGCTACAGAACCTACCGTGAGTGGTTACCAGCTGTTGATGGCTGCATGGAGGGCGGTCCAGACGATTTATCACACGAGCGCCCGATATGCACGTCAGTGTCTTTAGCTTTCGAGAGAAGCTTGATCAAAGCTGAATGAGTAGGGACACTGCTGAGTATCGCACTCATTTCGAGGCTGTACTGATCTCGCCGTACTGCAGAAACCCATGCTGCCGCCGCGTTTACTCGTCTGTTCTATTGACCGGATGGCCGCATAGACAAAGGGAAGTCTGGGTCCCCAGGGAAGCGATGCGAGATGCATTGCGGTGCTGATCAGTTTTTTAGAGTCAGGATCATGTACTTCAGATTGTGGCATTTTGGATGCTAGCTGGACCGCGCAGTGGCTGCCTGGTATCAGCCCTATGACTTTCTCCTGCATCGCATGTAGAAACGGCCAATTATTATGCTGATGGTAATGGAGGACGTTGGTTCCAAGGTTGTCGTTGGAGTGCTGAAATCGGAACGAATGAGCGGTGACCCGCCGCTTGCCTGTGATTGGAGGACATGGCGAGCTGGTCTGAGCTTTTGACGCCAGCAACGAGCTTCCAACCAAGACGCGACCACTCCTGTCTTTCAGCCTACCATCCAACTGTGCAACCAGACCCGAGACGAGTTGGTCTCTGTGACACGGGAATTCCTTGTCCTTACCAACTGCGACTGTATGTTTTCCACGCGATACATCCACTCAGATGTATCTCCGGACCACACAGTACTACGCCATCGAGATCTCGGGCCTTGCGAATACAGAAGCAGAGACAGACGACGATGAAGTGCTCCAGCTGTCAAGTAAAGCATCGTTCGCAGATGATTCAGAAACACGAAGGGCTATCTCACAGCTCGCTCCGCCCGACCTTTTCTTTATCGTTTTCGACCAACAGGAGTCACGCTCCTCTCGGTGTTCCGGTCAAAGTGGAACGTCCTATACCGTAATGGAAGTGCCATATCTCCGACTTTTCACAAGCGACTGCGCTGCTAATTGCACTCCAAGCAGCTCAGATGGCTTGGAAGTAATGGGGATGAATGTTCCACTTTGACCGGAACAAGAAGGTCACTCCGTACAATTAGCCCACATTCGGGCCTCCTGACCTACCTCTACCCCTCAAAGGAACGCATCGAACTGCCGTCTCTCTGCCTTTTCGCAAGAGACAGCGCTGCTAATTGCACTCCAAGCTGCTTAGAGGGCTTAGGAGTAATAGGGATAGATGTTCCACTTTGAGCAGAACACGAGCGCACCCATTAGTAAGCTCCACATGTGCTCGGAACTCCGGGTACGCATGCGTTTCTCCCCTTACTCAGCCTTCTTTCTTTTCAGCGGACTGGTGCTCTTTACACTCGGAGTTGCACGATCCATATGGAAATCATCAGTACAACAAGTTCTCAACGACATTTATGGCAGATGACGGCACGCAATTGGACGCGAGCAACAGCATCCGTTGCCATCAGTGCTCAAGGGGCTTTCTTCACAGTAAGGACACCCACCACCAGCGATGAGGTCCCGTATCAACAGTCGCTGAACATGCAGTAGAGTCTTCCTTGATCAGACACGTGAAACGATGTTCGCAGCCTATCAAGAGCCCAGGAAGGCGGAAAGCCTGCAGGCAATGTGCTCGGTCCAAGCTGAGGTGCGATCTAAGCAGGCCTCGTTGTGGCTCCTGTCAAGATCGTTCCATATCTTGCGAGTTTTTGGGTCTGTCGCGATCGATAAGTTCGAGGGCGATTGATTCCGCTAGCTCATCATCTACCTCAACGACCACCGACCAGTCTTTCGTCCATTCTATTCAATCGTTTGCGACACAACGACAGCGCGAGCTCACCAGCTCTATTCCTGCTACGATCGGGTGCGGCAGCGAGACTACACACGTTGTGCATCTTACGATTCGAATTCTCAGATCTTGGGCTCGGCAAGTAGCGATCTATAGACTCGAGCAGTTGCCCCCGATGATCCATTCTGTGCAGCTCGAGCATGGCACGCCGTGGCCTTTGAGAAACTGCTGTCTATTAGCAGCGATGTGGGCGGATTCCGGGGACGAGGGAGGCGAACTGGTGTCCGATTGCGTGTTGCGGGAGATTGAGAGACTACTGACAGAAGTGAGCATACCGCAATTTTGGTGATTAATACTTAACTAACTACAGTGCTTCACAGTTTGCAAGTTACGAAAAGCATATGTTATTGGCGGCTGCACAATCTCTGCTCTTCCTGCTAACCATAGCGCTGTTTGGCCTCGATCCCAGCCTTGCCCTTCCTCCATTTCAGGCTGTGAAGCTGATCACGAGTGTTTGGGAGGTGAAAACGCAGCTTGCCGCAACGAATCTATGTCTAGCAGAGGAACAGAACAATCGTGTGCCTTCGTGGTCGGAATGGTCGATAGTGTCGGCGAAGCGACGAACATTGCTTGCATTGAATCAACTCGAATGGGCATGGTCGCTACTTCACGGGTACCCCGAGCTCTCATGCCTAGAACTTGGTCCACTCCCTGCGCCGTCCGCCAAACACATCTGGCAGGCGCCCAACGAGCGAGTATGGGAGCAGCTTTATCGTCGTTGGCTCCCGGGTTGGGAGGACGGACTCTTCGTGCTATCGGAGCTATTTATCGACCGTCCTCGGGAGCCTCTTAGCCAACGAGCGGAGAGGTGGTTGGCTGAAAGCGATGAGTTTGGCATTATGCTGATGGCGCAAGGTATGTACTCTCGTTCTGCGTCGATGCCAGCCTTGTTAATTACATTGCAGTGGGTGTTGCCTCGACACGGAGTTCCGTGCACAGCACGCATGGCGAGACCTGACCATCTTTCGAGGGCTCACTACATGACAGTGCCGTATAAATACAGGCTCACTTAGCTACTTCCTGGCGCCTCATTTCATCTCCAGTCTTTCGAACGAGTTTCAGCAACATGGCGCTGGCAATGATCTATGGTGCGACTGGGTACACTGGAAGCCTTGCGAGTGAACGGGCCAAAGTAGCTGGCGTCGACATAATTCTGGCCGGTAGACAATCGACCAAGCTCGAAGCCCTAGCTGCGAATCTGCAGCTCCCTTGGCGTGCCTTCGGTCTTGATGATCCTCTCACCATCCAGACAAGCTTGAGAGATGTCTCCGTGGTCTTGAACTGTGCAGGGCCATTTGCCGACACCGCTATGCCTCTTGCGGAAGCATGCATAGAGAAGGGTATACATTATCTGGACGTGTCTGCTGAGCT
This sequence comes from Zasmidium cellare ATCC 36951, assembly GCF_010093935.1. NCBI lineage: Eukaryota > Fungi > Ascomycota > Dothideomycetes > Mycosphaerellales > Mycosphaerellaceae > Zasmidium > Zasmidium cellare. The sequence goes on along the minus strand of NW_022986985.1, from coordinate 12,595 downwards.
GAGCACTTACCTTGCGATTGAAGAACTGGACCAGAAAGCAGTCAGTGCCCACGTGACGCTACTGCCAGGGAGTGGCGGTATTGTGGCAATGCTGGGTTGCTTGGCTAGCAAGGCTGCGGCTCGCATTGACGACAGTGTCAGTATCGACATCGCAGTGCATGTTTCAGGAACTCTCTCGAATGGCTCAGTCGCTAGCGCCAACAGTGCCGTCATCGTCGATTGCATGAGGCTTTCCGAGGGGAGGCTGGTGAAACAAGATGCAGACGAGACGATGAGTTTCGATTTTGGCGACGGTCGTGGGCCAACCTCATGCCTTCCAGTTACGCTGCCGGACTTGTTCACAATATGGAAGACGACTGGCGTCGCAAACATCAGGACGTACGTCAATGTATCTGGCGACTCGTTTCTGGCGGGAGAGAAAGATTCGGGGGCTCTTGGTCCACCAGAGGAGGAAAGGGAGAGGAATCCCTACCACGCTGCCGTGATTGTCCATGGCTCAAAGGGCGAGGAAGTCCATGGCGAGCTGCATACCATCAATGGCTATACATTCACCGCACTGGCTTCTATAGAAGCGGTCCGACTTGTCTTGGCTGGAAAGGTGCTTCCAGGACTTCAGACTCCTGCCACAGCTTTTGGCGCCGATTTCGTCGACCGCATCGATCATACCCATGTTCGATTAACAAGAGTTGCGAATGAGCCCTGTGTTGGCAATGCCTAACTGTAGCTAAGGCGAGAGACTACTGTAGCGAGTATTTACGAGTACCCTCGGTATTTTGCTTAAAGTAGAATATCTATCCCCGTAATTCCTAAACGCTCTAAGTAGCTTAGAGTATGATTAGTAGCGCTGTCTCTTACGAAAAGGTAGAGAGATAGCAGTTCGACAGTTCTACTTTGACCGGACTGAGGAGGGTAGTCGCTACCGTGTCGTCTCTCAATAGTAGAAGGATCTTAGCACAGCTTGAGGGTACGAGAACTTGAGACAGGGTTCCACTTAAGGCCTAGCGTATCTTCTGAGCGGTCTGAGACGATCCCACTTGCCCCTGTCTTCGTTTCTTGCAACGTCACTTCTATCTTGTCTTCCATCGCCAGAATCTAACAATGGATGCTGGCTCCTGCAAGCATATTAGATCACGCTTCATATTATGGATGAGTACCAGCAGCTAAGTAAGCTCCACGGAAGTTCGATCCGAGCTCGGCAAGAGCTGGATACTCCTCTTATCTGCCCTCAATGAGATAATACGAGGATCTCAACCATACTTCTAACGTTGATAGTAGTAGACAAACGGCCAGTCTACTGTTATAACTCGTGTATAAGATGCCTCACAAAGAAGAGACTAGCGTTTCCATCAAGGAACTCCATCCAACCTTTGCCGCTGAAGTAAGAGGAGTTGACTTTAGTAAAGAGATACCTGATGATGTATTTCAAGAGGTACAGGAAGCCATTACGAAGGTATGATCTTCTATTTTGCCGTATAAGTACGCTCGCTGACGCCGGCATGGCTCAGTATGGTGTAGTTCGCTTCCCTGAAACTGGCCTCGATGATGCAGGTCACGTCGCCTTCGCTGCGAGGTTTGGAGAGCTTGACGATGTTAGTCCTTACAATAAGCAAGGCAAGAAACACCGATTGCCCTTTGAGGAGCTGTTTGATGTGAGCAATCTGTTGGAGGATGGCTCGATTGCCCCTTTGGATAGCCACAGAGCTGCTATGAACAAGGTCAGTCATCACTCATTCACGGCGACCGAGCTAAGATCATGCTTCAGGGCAATAGTCTATTCCATGTCGATAGCTCTTTTAACCCCAGACGTGGCGGATACAGCATTCTCAAAGCCCATGAATTGCCGCCCGCGGGCACTGGCGGTGCAACTGAGTATGCCGACACGAGAGCTGCTTATGACGACCTCCCCGAAGACCTCAAGAAGGAGCTTCTTGATAACGACTACGTTGCCTGCCATTCTCTTTTCCATTCACGGAAGACGGCGTCACCAGAGGCATTACCAGGCTTGAATCCAGAAGACCACTTCATGTCGCGCCACAAGCTAATTCAACGCCACGAGGCCAGCGGGCGGATGAATCTGTATATCGCTTCTCATGTTCACCACATCGAAGGAATGGACCGCGACAAATCTCGACAGCTCGTTGAAAGACTGTACACACATGCTTGTCAACCGAAGTATGTTGTCAGTATTCCGTGGGAGAATGCAGGCGATATGATCTTGTGGGACAACACTTGTGTTATGCATCGAGCAACTGGAGGCTCGTTTGAAGGCAAGTACAAAAGAGGTGAGTTATTTGGCATGTACTGTGATGGATGAAATTGGTCAGCTCAACTATTGCCGCAGATATGCGTCGAGCAACTGTGCATGATATGAGTAGCCAGGCCTGGGGCTCGAATGAGAAGAATAGTGAAAGGATGGGCTATCCTTGAATGTCTTCCGAGGCCTTCTTTGGCCGCGTTGAAACGACCAAAGGTAGGATACCCTACTGCCACGCTTCATGCAATGTAGATAACACCGATCTTTACTGACTTCGTGACTATAGCTTTATTCGCAATGACATTTTCTATATTTTCAGAAGAATCTTTCGTTCCCCGTTGATAAGTCTTCCTACTTTGCCAAATATCGAATCGCTTTCTTGTCTCGAAGACTTCGCTTTTTATCATGCCAAAATCTAGACAGCGTCCACATCCAGAATCTGATCAGGCCACTGATGGATCAGCACGTGAAAGGTCGACTGATGACCCTGGGACCAACGCATATCAACCTCAGTCACGAGACACGAGGCCCAAGTCATCGCTTCTTGGGCGAATCTCGAACTTCCTCACTTCAATACCCAAGAAAAACGATACAAAGATCAAAGCTGCCCCCGAACGTACCTGGAAAGCGTTCCAAACAACCAACGTAGGCCTTCACTTGACACAGGATCCTCACCCTGAGACGAACGCCAACCACCGTAAGCTACCAGAGGAGCACCGCGCTGCTCACGAAGAAGCCAGAAAGATGGCGTTGATCCAACAACACCACTTCAATGAACCGCCGCGCGAGCTCCTCGGGCCCGTCCCACGCAATCGCCTCGACTCGAATGGCCGTATGGCCCCCGACGCCATTCAGCACATTTCAGAGTTCCGACTGAACATGGACCTGAACTTCCTCGCACCCGTCGAACGAGACGTCCTCCACCTCATGCGTCGAACACGCCGTTCCTCTCACTTCCGCCCGTTGCTCAACCCTTCCGAGGAGATCCTGCTCGTGCACGCGGACGACACTGCCGCGATTCGGCAGATTCAAGATGCTATACGTCCGTTGCCGGAGAAGGAGAAGTACACTCTTGCGGGAGATTTGCATAAGTTCTTGTCGGCGGAGAAGAACTATATGCTGAAGCTGTTGCTGTTCAGTCCGAAGATCCGCGTGACGACTAATGCACGGGGTCAGGGGCTTGGGATGGAGGAAGCTGGACTGCCTGAGGAGAGGCCGAAGAATGCTGTGGGTTTCAAGGAGAGTGTGGGAAGTCTCGGCAGTAACGTACGATCCGGAAGTAGGAAGTCTGAGGACACGGCGACGCAAGTGAGTAACGTCTCCTGAGCAGTGTGATTGAGTGGTCACTGACATGACCACCAGGCAAGCTCCAAAATCAATCGAACGCAGACTTTCGAGATTACCGTCGAACCAAGACCAAGTCTCCGTGGCGGAGGCGACGAGGACAACAAGAGAGTGCGAAGCTGCAGCTCGTACGCAAGCTTCATTCGCGGCTCACAGCACGACCGATTGAAGGACGAAGACCGGGTGCCAAAAGCTATGTGGTGGCTAGCCGGAGGCCGTGGATCGTCCAAGGACAAGCAACCGACAGCGGGAGAGATGAGGAAGCGGAGGAGAGCTGAGGTCGAGAACAGAGAGCAGGTGGGTTTCTGGGGAACAGTTTTGGGCAGGAGAGCCACCAAGGCCAAACGAGTCCGAACGGAGGTGGAAGAGTACAAGCCTGCTGACGATGGGCAGGGGACGACTGCGCCTCCGGTCGACGGAGAAGGGGACGATACTGTAGCCTCTGGAGCTCTGCCCGCTACTGATAACGACAAACCTTTGCCACCAAGGCCTGCGTCTAGCGCCTCTGTCAACAACCACGCCGAGTCGCCCCTCGATGGAGGTGATGGTTCTAAATCTCCAGCTCGCAGCATTAGGAGCAGCATATCGAACCGTGAGCAGCCCTCAGCACCTCCTATCACTGACGGGGACCCTGCAGCTGACGATGGAGCCAACAGGGAGATTGAGCCACCGACTGAGGCTGCTGTGGAGCAAGGCAAGTGAGGTAGTAGCCTCGGGGACGTGTTCCGGCAAGAAGTCGAAGTTGAAAATCAGCTTGTTTGAATCATTCTCGAACATGGCTGGAGCGACTTGATCATGCACTCTCAGTCGAACAACATATGGACAGCCTCATAGACTGAAAAGCGAATGGCTTTGTGAGCAGTGTTACCACGGAGATATCATAGGGTTGTATGATAAGTCTTGCAGTGTCTCAGACAAAGCCTTGCCAGACTTCGATTCACTTCAACTTCACCTTATTTCACGTCCTACGACACACGACACGGTCGCTGCCTACTTGTAGCGTGGTCCTTGGGCCTTTGAGCTTTTTTCCTGCAACAGTTTCTACCTACTTTCTCCAACTTACTGAATCCAATTCTGCAGCCCAGACATACATCAGGTCAGTACTCGCACTGGTAACGACTGAGAAAGACTTCTAACGTGGAGTATAGATACACATTCATCTAATCACTACTCATCAACACCAAGACACACTCCAACATGACGTCGAACAACAACAAGGCCAACAAGTCGGTCCATTTTGAGGAGTCGATGACCAAGAAGGCACAACCACTCCAGGCTGTTGAGTCGAAGAAGTCGACGGGCAAGGAGAAGCAACCACACCAAGCCAAGCCAAACAACTCGACCCATCAGCCCCTGAAATCGGACAGCGCCAACGAGCGCAAGACATCACCAACCGTCCCCGACCATTGCAGTTGCTTCCACACTACGGGCTTTATCATTGGCAATGATATCTGCGTCGAAGCCAGCCATGTCCTCCTCGACACCGGGGCAACGTCGTCGTTCATTAACCTGGAAGCCACTCGCCAAGCCAAGCTCACCGTCCGCTCCTTGCCACCAAAGGTTTTCGACACGGCAGGCGGCAGAGTCATCTTCAACAAATGCGCTGAGGCCCCTCTCTGTATCGCCGGCGTAAAGCACACGCTCCTGGCATGCATTGACGAGGACAAGGCTACACCCAACCGTCGCAACATCCTACTCGGCATGCCAGGTCTCGTCAAGTTCGGTATCGTAGTCCGTCCGCATACCCTCGCCGACCCTGAGGTGGGGGCAACCATCAAGTCGGACGTACCAGGCCAGGGTCGTAAGATCTACTACCTCCAGAGAGATGACCCCATGATCAAGCCGACCCTATGACCCCATGACTCGCAGACCGGATTGCAGCGGGCGATGCGGCGCGGGCAGACGGCGGTGGAGCGCAAAGCTCACAAGGAGGCCATGCGAAAGAAGGCGGCGTCGGAGAAGTTGGCGTTGGAGAAGGCGGCGTTGGAGAAGGCGCAGCAGAAGTTGCGGGAGACGGAGGCGCACGTAGCAGCTCAGTGAGGGATGTGTGGCCCACGGCGGACGGAGAGTGTTAGGGAGACGGTTGAGTAGTTACAGGTTCGGGAGACAGATGATCGGAAGAGGGAACAGGCCCGGAAGGCGAAGAAGCAGTGGTTTCGAGTGATGTCTCGCTGATTTCCTGCAACTTCTGCTGCCAGCTGCTGCATGGGAGGCGCAGTGCCATATGCGCGGAAGGAGATGCTGTTTCCATCTGCGAGAAAGATTTGATAGGGTGGATGTCCTGCCAAAGATAACTTTGCGTGCAAGATACCATCGTAGCTGGCTTCACTTCACTTCACTTCACAAAGGACTTCATACTGCCAAGCCTCACTTCGACCTCACTTCAACTTCACATGATTGCACTTCACGCACGAGCCAGTGGCTGCCTAGTCAGTTGGCAAGCTGCTTCTTTTCCGCTCTTGTCATCACAACGATCGTCCCCTGCATCTTTCGTTCGAGCCATCAAAGCATCACGACGGTCGAAGGTAAGTTGAGATATCTTCAAGCACAATGATTGACCGAGAGGAGTTTCTAACGTTGAGTGAAAGGACAGAGAGTACCATGGCGCACATCATCAAGACAGAGCCAGACACCTGCGACGTGGACGTGGACATGAACGGCTGTCCAGAGATCAAGACGGAGCCATCATTCGGCGGCTATGACGAGCACACCTACCCAGCCGACGAGATCAAGCCAGATGCCTCTGCCATGGGTCATTACTCCAAGAGCAAGGTCACTCCAAACGATCATCTCAAGACACCGACCTCGATCCCAGCCGACCTGAACGGCACTTGCTTCCACCTGACCGGCTTCATCGTCTGCAAGGACCGCTGCATCAAAGTCCAACGCATGCTCATCGACTCCGGCGCATCCTCATCCTTCATCACCGCCGCTGCCGTCAACGCCACCGGACTCGCCGTATTCAAGTGCGAGCCCAAGAGCTTCTCGACTTGCAATGGCTACACGCAGCGCGACAAATTCGTCATCTTCGACCTGTGCATCGCAGGTGTGCGCAAGACCATCAGCGCGTACGTCGACGAGGGCGCCTACGTCCATAAGGATGAGATCATCATCGGCGCCGAAGCAACGACGAAGTTTAGTATGCATTGCAACACCAACTTCGGCAAGAAGCACGAGACACGTTGGTCAATCAAGGCCGATGTCAAGAGCCGCCCTCGAACGCGGTACGTTCTGCAGAAGGCCTCTCGCCCCAGCGGATCTCCGTTGCACACGTATAGTCTCAAGGATGGTCTGGACGTCGCCATGTCCCCGGGCGAGACGAGCAAGCAGCGTGATGCGCGTGACAAGTGGGAGCGCAAGCTGGCAGCCAGCAAGAAGGCGGAGGCGAAGTACTGGGAGGCTCGGCGCAAGAAAATCTGAAAGATGACCCGCTGGTAGCGATGTGGGAGGCGGGTGCAATACTCTGACGAATGATGGAAATGCAAGTGCTCGAGACTGGTGCAGGATCGTCGATGTGGTGTACATTGCACACTAAGCTCCAGGCGAGACTTTTGGTGCGATTGTATAGTAGCTGGCAAAGAGCTGGGTATCCAAATGGAAGACGAAAATGCGATGCAACGCTTGCTCCTGGTCCCCTTATATGCATCCTTCATGATTCCTCTGTACTCTCCACATATCCCAACTTCTCCCCGACCTTAACCTTCTTTCCTCTTTCGATACACCACCTAAAGCCACCCTTCCTTTCTGTACCGTCACCCCTGAAACCCTCGTCAAAGGAAGGCCTAAGACCCTTGGGCGCCTCAAAGACCATGACGATGGTACTGCCCAATTGAAATCCTCCCATCTCTTCTCCTCTTTTAAGTGGATGGCCTCCCAGTACGGGCGAAGCTGAGGTGTATGTCGCCTCGGCGTATCCTGAATATGGCTCGCCTCGCTCTGCTGCCTCTTCGGCCGCCTTATCCGCGAGTGTGTCCGTGAGCAGACTGTTTGTACGCAATTCGCGATCGAAGTTGATGACGATCGAGCCGACGTTGGTGGCGCCAACAGGAGTGTAGCTGAAGAAGCCATATTTCCATCGACCCAAGAGACAAACTCGTTCATTGAGAGTGAAGAGGCCAGGCAGGTTCTTCACGAGGAAAGGGCTAACGCTGTACAGCTCTCCAGCGAAATGCCGTCTGCTCTCGACAACCCAAGAGACAGGAGAGTGGAAGCGGTGGTAGTCGCCTGGTGCCAGATAGATGACACAGTAGTAGAGAGCAGTAGGCACCTCCTTAGCTGGTGGATAATACCAGGGTCGTGGCGCATTTGGCGACTCGGCAAGATCTCTCGAGACTTCCTGCTCCGAGGATGATGATGATTTGGTCGACTGATCAGATAGAGGCACAGTTGTTGAGCCTCCTTCTCGAACACTAGGGTCGGCGTTCTCTGGATCTCGGATTTTCCACCAACTACGACCTTTGCGGCCAGGAGCAGAACCAGAGAAGAGGTTGGGAAGCGTGTAGGAGATGCCATTCACACGCGCGAACTCTTCATCAGCGCGAATTGTCTCTGAGTCTCCCTCTCTCCCTCTTGCATCCGACGGGTGTGGAGAATCCTTCAGGCCTGCGACATTGCTGTTCGGCGCCGATCCAGCTGAAGGCGTGGTTCCAAGGAGCGCATCAACGCTGTAAGTCACCCCCTTGACCTGCTCAACCTCGCCATGTTCGATTACTCCAAATTGTACCACCTTTCCGTCTGCAGGGGAAAGAAGCGCGTCCGGGTTTGGATCCAGCGGTCTGACGCCAGGCTTAAGGGTTCGGTAGAAGAATTCGGACAGATTTCGAAACTTGTGTAGGTCCGGCTCATCGATCTCATCAAAGTTGACCCCAAAGACGTATCCATATAGTTTGAACCCCGGTATCCGAAAGTAATATGGGATGTCAATGCTGTTAAACCAGCCCCACCATCTTGACACGGCCTTAAGTGGTATCGTGCTCATGATCTGAACCGACCATGGCCCGCTAGGTCGTATTCGCGGTCTCTTCTTGGGCTGGCCTAGGTCTCCCCAGTCAAACTCATCGTCTTCTTCGCCTTTGGTCTGCCTCCATTCTTCCTCCTCCCTGCGTCTTTCCCGTTCTTGAATGCGGTAGAACTGGAAAACCCCCAAGAACGCAATGCCCAGTCCGATGGGGATCGGCTTCCATATTACAGGAGTGGCGGCAAGGGCATCTCGTAACCGAGAGCTGAAGGAGGACTTACGGTGCTGGCCCTGTTGCTTGTAGGAGGTCCGGCTTGAGGAGAAGAGTCGAGATCGGTGATTTTTGAAGACAGCGTGCTGCCGGAACACGAGCCGGGCGTGTTTAGAGAAGGTAGGTGGCATGGCTGCTGGGAGCGCGCACTGTCAGCTCATGGTATGGCCTTCATGAAGTCAGTGTGAGTATGTGAATGAAGACGCCTTAGCGGGCAGAAGGAAAGCGAAAGTGCAGACGAGACGATGGAATGACGTCCTGGTCGTCGAGCCGATAATGCAGGGATCGGCAGCACCCTGGAGCTTCACGTGCAGCGTCGCAGCTACGCGCCCGCCCACGCGACCACCACCGTCTCCACCCCTGCTGCACCGCCCTCTCCATTCACTTCCTCCTCTCAGCAAAGTACGCTTGCTGACCCGATTAAGAAGTTGTAGAGACAGCCGGCGTCGCGGTCAAGGTTCTGTCGCCATCTGGCTCGTGGCACGCCAAGTCAAAGTCTATTTGGGGAATCCCTGCTTGGGAGTGTTTACGCCCACTCATTGGTCGACCGCCAACAACATTCTATCCGCACTATTGCTCACATCTCGAGGCTGTAATGCTCCTGTGCACCGGCTGACGTGCGAGTCCGACCACGCTTCCACTTCTCGGCCCACGACCGAGGCCGGCATCCCATCGCAGACCCGCCGACGACGAGCTGAGGGCTGGCCCGGAGACTCAGCACACACAGGGCAGCTGCTGTACCTGCAGCACACTCCAAACAGCTCTCCAATAGGGCCCCTGAGAGTGAGACCAGCACACCGCCTCCAAGACTCGCTGCCATGGACATCGATCCTCCCCAGGCCAGCGGGGGCGGCGACAAGATCGACGACGCTTCCATGCACACCATCACCGCATCCTCCCTCCAGAACCAAAACCCCTCCTACGACGGCCGCCCGCAGACTTCATACTCAGACACCGGCTTCTCGAGAAGTTATTCCCAGTCAGCAGACAATACCCCCGACCAGTTACAGAACGGCAATGGTCTCAGTAGACCGCCGTCAACGCAGAGCCAGGGACAGTATGACCAGAATGGCCAGCGGCAACAGGCACAGAAGAATGCGTCGGTGGTGATCAAGGTGGGAATGGTGGGCGATGCGCAAATCGGCAAGACGAGTCTAATGGTCAAATACGTCGAGGGTAGCTGGGACGAAGATTACATCCAGACATTGGGTAAGCGCTGGCAGGTTGGTGATGTCAAGTTGGGGCAGTCAGACTAACCTCTGTCCCAGGTGTCAACTTCATGGAGAAGACCATCAGCATTCGCAACACCGAAATCACCTTCTCGATCTGGGATCTGGGCGGTCAGCGCGAATTCGTGAACATGCTGCCTCTGGTCTGCAACGATGCAGTCGCCATCCTCTTCATGTTCGATCTTACCCGGAAATCCACCCTCAACAGCATCAAAGAATGGTACCGTCAAGGACGTGGCTTCAACAAGACAGCCATTCCATTCCTAGTCGGCACCAAATACGACCACTTCGTCAACTTCCCACGAGAAGAGCAAGAGGAGATCTCGACGCAGGCTAAGCGCTTTGCCAAGGCTATGAAGGCTAGCCTGATCTTCTCCAGCACCAGTCACAGCATCAATGTGCAGAAGGTTCGTCGTCGGCCCTGCCATTCTGCCGGCCTCATGAAGTTCTTTGCTGACGTACCGCTCTAGATCTTCAAGATCGTTCTATCGAAAGCATTCGACCTGCGATGCACGATACCCGAGATCGAGAACGTCGGCGAGCCGCTTCTCCTCTACCAAGCCGTCTGAAGAAGCGACGACTGATTCAATATCCGCCTGATCGGGTATATCTCGGGAGCATGCACCTTGACGGAAGCAGCTCCCACAACACACACCGCACCACTGGATACCACACGCTCGAGAGAAAGTCGAATGAAACTCGTCTCTTGAAAGCGAACCTTTTGAAAATGAGAACCATGCCTGTACGCTGGAGATGAGAACCATGCATCACAAGGAACACTGTTTTTCTACTTTTTTGGCCCCCGCAATCGATCGGTGTTTTCTGGAGCAGTATACCATAACTTTTGGGACAATTGGGGATGGGAACTGCATTCTGGGGGACAACAGCACTTTTTGTGTGGGGGGGGGGGGGGGGGGGGGGGGGGGGGGGGGGGGGGGGGGGGGGGGGGGGGGGGGGGGGGGGGGGGGGGGGGGGGTCTCCTTACGCTAGTCAGAGTATAAGTAATTTCTTATGTGTGTCGCCGCCACAAGAAGACTCGAAAATGAGCAAGATGAACTGAGAATGGAAGGATAAAGATTTCCTCGCTTGAACGCTTCATTTGAAATTCGTGATGAGACATGACGATTCTAATCCTCATGCGTGACCGTCGTATCCAGCACTTCCACCCTCGCCCTGCCCTTGGTATGCGTGCTCACAAAGTCGCTGAGTGTCTTGAAACTTCCTGGCTCGACGAATCCCACGCACTCCCATTCCTCGCCCGCGACATCTTGGTTCTCGACTTGCTCGACGAAGCCTAGGATCTTGTCTTTGACAGTTCCAGTAGTGGGTTCCTCGCTTTCTGACTTGGCTGGCGTCTTTACCGTCTGCTTCAGGACGCCGTTGGGACAGGTTATGCGTAGCCTCATCCTCGCCCGTGCAACGGGAATAGGTTGATGTGCGATGAGTGCCTTCATGGCGTCGAGGGCTTGGGATTTGGCGTTCTTCGAGGTTGTCACTCCAGTCCATTTGGGTTTTGGTTTCTCAGCAGGGTTATCGCCTCCTTCTGCCTGCCCGTTCGTTCTTGAGGGGGTATTTGAGCCTGAGTCTATCGCGGCGGCGGGAGTCTGATCTCTGCTCTTGCTCCTGTCATTGGCTTCCGCCTTCGCCTTGCCAGCACTCCGTCCAGCGTGTCCTCCTTGACTGCTTAGTTGATCCAGTGCCTTCTCAATCATACCCGTCGTATACACCCTCTTCGTCTTCGGATCCACCAACCTCCCCGCAACAATATCAATAACCTCCTTATGCACCCGATCCAACTCCTGCGATCGCTCCTTCTCGCCTACTTGAATTTCGCCCTTTGTCAAAATCTCCATCACCACTTCGTCTCGTGTCATGCCAGGGAACGCTTTCTTCAGCTCCTCGTTCGGTGCGACTTGGCCTTTGGAGACGTTGAGGAAGACGTTGGGGATTTGGAGCACATTGTCGAAGTCGGTTTCGTTGCCGGCGCGGAAGGATGTGACGGTGTTTTTGTAGCATGCGACTTCGAATCTTTTCTTGCCTTTCTTTAGGCGGACCAGACTGACGTTGGTGAGTTTGATTTGGTTTGAGGGTTGGTTGATCTGTTGCGCCGGCATCTTTGCGGCTGTGGGTTGTTTGTTTGTTGTTGAGTTGTTTTTATTTGTAGTAGGTAAGGTAAGAATTTCGACCTGCACTTCACTCACGAAGACTGCATATGACGCACCCCACGTTGGAAAGCGTGGCGAGGGGCGCGATAAGACGGCAGGCCGCACCTAACAATATCTTAACCTACATGACCTAGGCAGGTGCTCGATTGACCCTTAATCCTTGTTATTAGATAGACCTCACTTTACTTCTCGCTTTACTTAAACCTCTCTTTTACTAAAAATAATACTATTTAAACGCCTATTATCGCTCTAGTATAACTTTATACGCTACTACCTTCGTACTCGCTTTAAACTACTCGTACTACTCGTAATCTAAAGACAACAGCGATAATAGCGAGTATAGCGACTTAAATACGGTATATACTCGCCTAAAGT